>NC_139034.1:40226958-40763265 GCF_964662115.1 Mustela nivalis | reverse complement strand
CCAGGCACCACAAAAATATAGATGTTTTACCTGATTTTATAGAAGAGGAGGCATACTCTTATGTAACTAGCTTCTTGTGCTCAGTATTATGTTTGTGAGTTTTGACACACAATGAGGTCCTGGGTGCACATTGCTAGTACCACACATTGAAGATCTAATGGATTTAGTGGGGCAGGAGAGGGTAGATTAAAAAGCAGACAAGAAGCAGCATGCCCACAATTCCCCAACTCTAATTATTCCACAGAACTAGTTGGGTAAAGATGGTCCATATGCACAGCAGTCCAGATTCCAACTAAGAGAGATTTGAGGTGGGAAATATTCCAAGGAGAGCGAGCCCCACACAAACATTGGAGTACATTTGTGAATTAGTGGCCAAAAAAGGCTTTGGGTAGCACCTAGTTTTCTACATAACAAGAAATGTATCACTGGATCTCTTGCTCAGAAACAACATTAGGGAGTGTGTTTACGCAGTATCAAGGACTCCATACCAAGGTCCAAGAAAGAGCTCCACCAGACAAAAATGCTGACATTTGTTCAGCTGGGCTATTTCTACACTAAGCAATGACAACAACAAAAGAATGGGAATGAGGCTCTGTGGGCATCCAGGTTTGTCTCTCATTATCTATATTATTCTGTATGGTTGATTGCTGTTCATTATCAATGTCATTGTAGTATATATTATGTGTGATTACAAGACCATTTTATTATCCACTGTACTCCTGATGGACATTTAGGATATTTATGATTTATATTTTTAATGTCTTTAAGAACATTTTATTTATTTTATTTTATTTTTAAATATATTTACTTATTTAATTGGAAGAGAGAGAAAGAAAGGGCACATGCTGTGGGGAGAAGCAAGGGAGAAGCAAACTCCTCACTGAGCAGGGAGCCTGAAGCCTAGCTCTGTCCCAGGACCCTGAGATCATGATCTGAGCCAGACTCTTAACCAACTGAGACACCCAGGCACCCCACTAAAAACATTTTAGTAAAAGTCTTTTGGTTAATCTATCTATGCATTTATATTGGACTTTTTGGAAAATAATTCATGTCTTTTTATTGGCCATTTGGATATTATTTTTTGTGAAGTGATTGCTCAAGTCTTTTTACTCTAATGTTCTATTTTTTAAATCTTTTTCTTATTGATTTTTGGGATTTTTAAATACATGTTTTGGACCTGAGTTCTTTGCTAGATACCTAGAGCAAATATATTCTTCATGTCTGAAACTTCTCCTTTGTAGTCTCTTGATGTTGATTTTGAATAATACATTTAAATATATTTAAATGTTTTAAATTTATTTTATTAAAAATTAATATTTATATATTTAAATATATATTTTATCTTTAAATTAAATTATAGGAAACATATAAGCAAGTGCAGTTTGATTTATTATTTTATTGTTTGTTTTATATGAGAAACTTTTGTCAGTACTAAGTGATAAAGATATTTTCTACTAAAGTTTTGTTTTTTCCATCCTAATTAAGTACCTGAAATTGTTTTTCTTTTTTCTTTTATTTTCAGTATAACTGTGTATGTATGATGTGAAGTAATTTTCAAAATTATTATTTTTTCATAGATAGCTGATACATCCAGCACTATTTATTGAAAAGACCATATACCTGGGTGCCTGGGGGGCTCAGTTGGTTAAGACTCTGTCTTCTGCCCAGGTCATGATCTCAGGGTCCTGGGATTTAGCCCTGCATTGAACTGCTCAGCAGGGAACCTGCTTCTCCATCTCTCTCTGCCTGTTCACCTGCCTACTTGTGATCTCTCTTCCTCTCTGTGTCAAATAAATAAATAAAATCTTTAAAAAAAGAAAAAAATCATATATCTGGTAAATGTACAAATCTTAGAGACTAATTCTGAACTCTATAATTTGTTCTTTTTGTCACCTTTGTCCCAATACATTTCCTTAACTCCTATACATATAAAATATTAAAAATGTGTTAATATTATTTTTTCAGCTTTACCTTTCAAAATTGTCTTCATTATCTTGAGTTCTTTTCTTTTTGCATGATTCAAAATCAGGTTATCAACTTCTCAAAAAAAAGTTAGAATTTTTAACTGTACTTTCATGAAATTCATGTCTATTGAGGTTAATTAACATTTTCACAATACAGAGTATTCAAATCCATAAATATGGTACATTCCTCCATTTATTCAGATCTACAATTTTTTCAACAGTATCTTATGTCTTCCAAAGTAGAAGCTTTTCACACCTTCTTTTAGAGTTTTCTTTTCATTTTTAATAAACCTAGTATTTTTTTAATTTATTATTTTTTATAAACATATATTTTTATCCCCAGGGGTACAGGTCTGTGAATCACCAGGTTTACACACTTCACAGCACTCACCAAAGCACATACCCTCCCCAATGTCCATAACCACCCCCTTCTCCCAAAACCCCTCCCCCCAGCAACCCTCAGTTTGTTTTGTGAGATTAAGAGTCACTTATGGTTTGTCTCCCTCCCAATCCCATCTTGTTTCATTTATTCTTCTCCTACCCACTTAAGCCCCCATGTTGCATCACCACTTCCTCATATCAGGGAGATCATATGATAGTTGTCTTTCTCTGCTTGACTTATTTCGCTAAGCATGAAACGCTCTAGTTCCATCCACAATGTCGCAAATGGCAAGATTTCATTTCTTTTGATGGATGCATAGTATTCCATTGTGTATATATACCACATCTTCTTGATCCATTCATCTGTTGATGGACATCTAGGTTCTTTCCATAGTTTGGCTATTGTGGACATTGCTGCTATAAACATTCGGGTGCATGTGCCCCTTTGGATCACTACGTTTGTATCTTTAGGGTAAATACCCAATAGTGCAATTGCTGGGTCATAGGGCAGTTCTATTTTCAACATTTTGAGGAACCTCCATGCTGTTTTCCAGAATGGCTGCACCAGCTTGCATTCCCACCAACAGTGTAGGAGGGTTCCCCTTTCTCCGCATCCTTGCCAGCATCTGTCATTTCCTGACTTGTTGATTTTAGCCATTCTGACTGGTGTGAGGTGATATCTCATTGTGGTTTTGATTTGTATTTCCCTGATGCCGAGTGATATGGAGCACTTTTTCATGTGTCTGTTGGCCATCTGGATGTCTTCTTTGCAGAAATGTCTGTTCATGTCCTCTGCCCATTTCTTGATTGGATTATTTGTTCTTTGGGTGTTGAGTTTGCTAAGTTCTTTATAGATTCTGGACACTAGTCCTTTATCTGATATGTCGTTTGCAAATATCTTCTCCCATTCTGTCAGTTGTCTTTTGATTTTGTTAACTGTTTCCTTTGCTGTGCAAAAGCTTTTGATCTTGATGAAATCCCAATAGTTCATTTTTGCCCTTGCTTCCCTTGCCTTTTGCGTTGTTCCTAGGAAGATGTTGCTGTGGCAGAGGTTGAAGAGGTTGCTGCCTGTGTTCTCCTCAAGGATTTTGATGGATTCCTTTCGCACATTGAGGTCCTTAATCCATTTTGAGTCTATTTTTTTGTGTGGTGTAAGGAAATGGTCCAATTTCATTTTTCTGCATGTGGCTGTCCAATTTTCCCAGCACCATTTATTGAAGTGGCTGTCTTTTTTCCATTGGACATTCTTTCCTGCTTTGTTGAAGATTAGTTGACCATAGAGTTGAGGGTCTATTTCTGGGCTCTCTATTCTGTTCCATTGATCTATGTGTCTGTTTTTGTGCCAGTACCATGCTGTCTTGATGATGACAGCTTTGGAATAGAGCTTGAAGTCCGGAATTGTGATGCCACCAACGTTGGCTTTCTTTTTCAATATCCCTTTGGCTATTCGAGGTCTTTTCTGGTTCCATATAAATTTTAGAATTATTTGTTCCATTTCTTTGAAAAAGATGGATGGCACTTTGATAGGAATTGCATTAAATGTGTAGATTGCTTTAGGTAGCATAGATATTTTCACAATATTTATTCTTCCAATCCAGGATCATAGAACATTTTTCCATTTCTTTGTGTCTTCCTCAATTTCTTTCATGAGTACTTTATAGTTTTCTGAGTATAGATTCTGTGTCTCTTTGGTTAGGTTTATTCCTAGGTATCTTATGGTTTTGGATGCAATTGTAAATGGGATTGACTCCTTAATTTCTCTTTCTTCTGTCTTGCTGTTGGTGTAGAGAAATGCAACTGATTTCTGTGCATTGATTTTATATCCTGACACTTTACTGAATTCCTGTACAAGTTCTAGCAGTTTTGGAGTGGAGTCTTTTGGGTTTTCCACATATAGTATCATATCATCTGCGAAGAGTGATAATTTGACTTCTTCTTTGCCGATTTGGATGCCTTTAATTTCCTTTTGTTGTCTGATTGCTGAGGCTAGGACCTCTAGTACTATGTTGAATAGCAGTGGTGATAATGGACATCCCTGACGTGTTCCTGACCTTAGCAGAAAAGCTTTCAGTTTTTCTCCATTGAGAATGATATTTGCGGTGGGTTTTTCATAGATGGCTTTGATGATATTGAGGTATGTGCCCTCTATCCCTACACTTTGAAGAGTTTTGATCAGGAAGGGATGCTGTACTTTGTCAAATGCTTTTTCAGCATCTATTGAGAGTATTATATGGTTCTTGTTCCTTCTTTTATTGATGTGTTGTATGACATTGACTGATTTGCAGATGTTGAACCAACCTTGCAGCCCTGGAATAAATCCCACTTGGTCGTGGTGAATAATCTTTTTAATGTACTGTTGAATCCTATTGGCTAGTATTTTGTTGAGTATTTTCGCATCTGTGTTCATCAAGGATATTGGTCTATAGCTCTCTTTTTTGGTGGGATCCTTGTCAGGTTTTGGGATCAAGGTGATGCTGGCCTCATAAAATGAGTTTGGAAGTTTTCCTTCCATAAACCTAGTATTTAAATTAATTTCTCACTAGCCAGCATATAGAGAGGTATTTTGACTTTATAGCCTTATCAAATTTACTTATTAAATATAGTAGTTTTCTATATCTCTTGGAGGATTATGTTATCTATGAGTAATGATAATTTTATTTCTTCTTCCCTTTGAATCCTTTTGGTCAATGTTGAATATAACCAGTATTTATGGACATATTAACATTTTTTAGCCCCAGATAGTATTTCAGTATGAAGTATAATAGGTTTAAATTCTTTTTTTCTATCCATTATTAGATTGAAGACAATTGCCAGTTATTTATAATTTATTGAGTTCCCATATTCACTATTAATTTTTTAAATAATTTATTTCCACCTATTTGAAATGATTTTTTTCCTCTTCTGTTTGTGTGTGCATTGGTATTTCTTTTACCTTCAAATATTAAATCAATCTTTCATTTATGGAATAAATCACAATTTAGTTACTTTTATCATGTATTAGTAAATTTTATTTGCATTATTTAAAGAATTGTGCATACCATTTTCATGAAAAACAGGCTTGTAATTTTACTTTCATCCAATGTTCTCAGGTTTTAAATGCTAAATTCATAAAACAATTAAGAAGCATTCACATTTCCCCTTTTCAGATAAAGTTCTTATAGGCTTGTTAGTATCTGTTTCATTAAGAAGTATCACAGGAAAATCTCAATTAGATCAGTGAAGATCTGATTAGTTCTAACAGTCACATACTGTGCCAGGTCAAGGCAATGTTTCAGTTTCAGTAAGACTCAAACTATCTCTAGCCCTCCCTCGTTCTTGTGTCTGCCCTTAATGAGCTTTGCTTTTTGTTTTCTTTGCTTTAATTTATTTTTTTAAAATTCTGCTCTGCTGAGGTATAATCAATATAAAATTGTAAAATATTCAAAAAGTAGAGTATATTGTGCTGATCCAATTTTCTGTATGTTTCAGAGTGTGTAAGTTCTACTCTGCAAATCTCAACTATGTTTTATTTATCCTATAGCTAAGAGTTTGTACCCTTTTACCAATTTCTCCTTATTTCCCCCAACCTCCAGTCCCTGACAATTGCATTCTTCATCTCTGCTTCTGTGACTTTGATTCTGATTGCTTTTTTTTTTTTTTTTTTCTATGTGTAAGAGAGACCACACAGTGTTTATCTTTTTATTTTTGGCTTGTGAGTTTTTGAAAGAGTTCTAGGAAACAGTTCTCTCTTCAGTTCTCTTGTTATGAGAATAACAAGCATTGTTTCCAATGCTGCCTTGACTTTCAACCTACAACTCTACTCAGCTTCAGCTTTTGTTGAATGTATTCATAAGGAGAGTAATAACTTCTTGCTTTAGATCCTAGGCCATGAATAGGTATTTATTTCCTTAACACTACTAAACATGAAAATATTTTGCTCTTCATTTGCAAGCTTTCAGCCAAGTTTTTATTCTACCTGGAATTCTTGATAAGCTACTATTTTTCTTAAGGATAATTCTGTTTCTTGAGACAAGAATTGTGTTTTCATATTTTGTTAAATAAATAAAGCATAGTATAGCTAAATGTGAATTTCATATAGTCTTCTTATATATAACTTTTCAAGTCTATAAAAAATGAAGAATGTGGTAACAAGATGAATGCCTTTGTTAGTTTCATCAGTAGATAGGACATAAGTGAAGAAATAATCAGTGAACTTGAAGATAGTCAACTGAAATTTTCCAAACTGAGAATAACTGAAAAAAAAAATAAAAGATAAAAAAATAAATAATTTGAGGGGAGAAAAAAATGAGACCTAAACAAAGCATAGCAGTCAAGGACTGTGGTGCAATTTCCAATGGACTGACATATGTGTAATTGGAATCCCAGAGGTGTAGAGAAAGATATGTGGTAGAAAGACAAATACCACATGATCTCATTCATATGTGGAATCTAAAAACCAAAAGCACAAATGAAAACCAGAACTAATCTCAAATATAGAAAACAGAGGCAGAGGTAAGGAGATAGAAGAAATGAGTAAAGGGAATCAAAAGGTACAAACTTCATTATAAAACACTCATGGGGATGTAATGCATAGAATACTGACCATAGTTAACAATACCATACTGCATATTAAAAGTTGCTAAGAGAGTAGATCATAAAATTATTCATCAAAAGAAAAACAATTTTAACTATGTAAGGTGATGGATGTTAACTAAACTTTTTGTGGTTATCATTTTGCAATATGTACATATGTGAAATCATTATGTTGTATGCCTAAAACTATATAATGTTATATGTCAGTTATACCTCAATCTTTAAAAATTAAATTAAATACATAAAAGAATCTCTTCTTTTCCATTATGGGCAAAATTCCTCTTTATTTCATCATGGTATATGCATGTGTACAAAACCAATTCATGTTAAAAGAGAGCTGTGGTTTGGTTGTTGGCCTAAGTAACATGTTGTTAGAGTTAGTATTTAGCTTGTTTATATCAAAACATTATTAATGACTAAAAAACTAGCTAGACTTTATTAAAATTTTATGGTATGATATGTATTAACAGGAAAGAACAGTTTTGTTTTCCAGGCAGTTTCTCATTTCTCATAAGAAATAATTCCTCATTGCTATTGAAGATGTAATATATTAAACAAAGATATGAATGGCTAGTTTCAGTAGCATTTAAGCAATTAAAAAACACTCATTTATATTGAAAACTGACAACAAAATATAATTATCCTAAATTCAGACAATATGTATGTATATAAGTGTATACATATATGTATAAATATTTATATAAATATGTGTGTCCATATATATCTTTTTAAAGAACAATTTGCTAAAACTCACTATAATTGTGTGAAAAAATAATTTTGCAAAACTTTCCCTTAATTATATCTACAGCTGATAGAGATGAAGAAAATAAACAAAGGGGAATTGGAAGGCACACAAGTATGTTTAGTATTTGCCTGTTAACACCTGGCAGATCAAATGGTTTAAGTAATAATTTCATCTTAATACCCAGCAAATGTCTATTAAATCTAACAGAATTCTTAGTTGAAAAAAAGAAAAATTCATATCTTGGGATCAACTCTAATACAGACACACAATTTGAAGTTGGAATCCAAGTCCAACACACATTTATCTTCATTATGCAAATGAATAAATGCATGCTAAATAGCTTAAATAACATAATAGCATTCTAATGTATTTGAATGTGTTTTGAACAATTTATTATTTAATTTGGAAAAAGTGAATAAAGTGAGAAGCTGCACTATAAGGAAACAAGTTATAGTGTATTATTTAAGTTCTAACAGATCAGTGACAAAATTTAAAAATAAAATTTCTATAACATTTTCAATTTATAAGATAATACAGAAAGAAATTTATCAATTCAAGAGAAAAATGTTATCAATTAAATAGTTAACATAAATTACTTTTTAACTGAAAAAATTGCTTACTATGTTTGGTCCTTTCTTTTATACTTAAATAGAAAATAATTGAGGCAAACTTTTGGGCTAGTCAGTAAATAAATTGTTTCTTGAAACAAGAATTATGTTTCCATATTTTGTTAAAAAACAAATTAACCAATTAACCAATTTAGCCACCCAGGCACCCCTCCCAGAACATTTTTTAATAAGGGATTCTAAAAGATAATAAAATAGTTGTTTATGTAATCTAAATAACAAACACTAAGTAACCACTTATTAAATGTGTTCACTATTAGTATTTAGTAGTATCAATTAGGGAAATCTTCTCAAATTGCCTTTTAAAGAAAAATAATTATAGTAATAAAGGAAAATTATACAAAAACACTTTGTGACAGATCTTCCTTGACAACTTCAATATTTCCATATCTCCAGAGCATATTTAAATATTCTGTTGGTATGGGGCACCTGGGTGGCTCAGCGGGTTAAAGCCTCTGCCTTCGGCTCAGGTCATAATTCCAGGGTCCTGGTATCGAGTCCCACATCAGGCTCTCTACTCAGCAGAGAGTCTGCTTCCTCCTCTCTCTCTGCCTGCCTCTGCCTACTTGTGATCTCTGTCAAATAAATAAATAAAATCTTTAAAAAAAAAAAAAGAGTCTTCTCATATTTTTACTAGTAAACACAGTAGGAAGTACAAGGACCAACACTTGGTAAAATGCCACACCAACTCTTTGGAACAAGTGGAGAAAAAATCCCATATTTCAAGTCTCCCAAATTATACATAACAGTTAAATACAAGTTTTAAATATAAAATTTACACTATCCATAAATAATTTCTTTAGTAATTATTCTTGACCAAGCTCTATTATGACACATACACTTTTTTTTTTTAAGATTTTATTTATTTATTTGACACAGAGAGAGAGATCACAAGTAGGCAGGGAGGCAGGCATAGAGAGAGGGGGAAGCAGGCTCCCTGCTGAGTAAAGAGCCCAATGGGGGACCCAATCCCAGGAACCTGAGACCATGGCCTGAGCCGAAGACAGAGCCTCAACCCACTGAACACCCAGGCGTCCCGACACATATGCTTCTTAAATGTAGTCAGAAATTTCCTCATGTACTCACTCAGTTAGCAGTGAACCGTGCATAATAACTTCAAGGACTACAAAAACAATCTTATGAAACAATTTTTTAAGAGTAAAAATAGGAAAGGAAACACTATACAGTTAAAGAGCAATTCTTCTATACAAAAATAGAAAAATCATACACACTGACCTCAAGGAGCATAAAAAAAATCAACAATTTATTCATTATTAATAGATTATAAATACACACACAGTCACTCACATATGCATGTGCACATTTGTACACCACCACCATGGTTAGTATTGTTTGTAGTCATGTTGTACAAACACAGTCAGAAAAACTGAACTAAGGTGTTTATGTATTATGGCTGAGTTTAGACATCCGTTAAAGAGCCCTCCTGTTCTTTATCTTTTTCTATTTTTATTGTTTGCTTTTTCAGCGTAGGATTTTAAAAATATTGTATTCCTGAACATTCTTAGGAATAATTTTGCACTGCCATAATCAATAATATTTGCATAGACATCTAAATAAAACAGTTTTTAACCAATATTTTCTTGCCATCACATCAGAATTTATTGCTAATTAGGGCGACTAAAGTAGGCCTTAGAAATTAAATATCCTAAGTTATATGTGATCTTGTAATTGTAAGCCAATTTCTAAAGAAAACCTGGCCCCTTGGTCAAACAAATATTAGAAAAGGAATGTTCAGCACAGGGAAGCTCAATTCTACTCATATAAAGACAAGTTGACACCAAACAGCAAGGTAAGAGAATAAACAGAGTGCTAGCCAAAAATTTTCTATGCATTCACTCAGATAACAATGAAACATGCAGTGTAACTTAAAGGATTGTACAAGTATAGCCTTATAAATCAATTTTGGGGGGAATAATTTTTTTTTAAAGAAACATTATATGAGCTGTAACTATGGACCATTAACAATCAGAATGTAATTGCAGGTGTTTTTGTAGATTGGCTCATGGGACTAAAGAGCTCAATGGGGAGTCTGCTTCTTTTCCTCTCCCTCTGCCCCTTCCACAACATGCATATGTTCTTTCTCTAAAATAAATAAATAAATATTTTAAAAAATGACATTTATCTCCAAAGGGAATAGTAGCATGAAAGAGAGTTCTACATTAGGATATGGAGCTAAAACAATAGCTAATATAAAAAACATACACATACTTCAGAGATATTTTGAGTTTGGCTCTGGATCACTGACGTAAAGCAAATATCATAGCACAGCAAGTCAAAGAAATTTTTTGGTTTCCCAGTGCCTATAAAAGTTGTTTATATTATGCTCCAGTCTATTAAGTGTGCAGTAGCATTATGTCTAAAAAAAAATGTGTGTACTTAATTAAAAAATGCTTTCTGGTTAAAAATGCTGATTATTATCTGAACTGTCTTAAATCGTAATCTTTTTGCTGGTGGATGGTCTTGTCTCTATGTTGCTGGGTGTTCAGGATGGTGCTTACTGAAGGTTAAAATTGCTGTGGCAATTTCCTAAAGAGAACAATGAAGTCTGCTACATCTATTTACACTTCCTTTCATAAATTATTTCTCTATAGCATTCGATGCCATTTGATAGTGCTTTATTCCACAGAACTTCTTTCAGAATTGGGAGTCAACCTTTCAAACCCTGTTGCCACTTTATCAACTAAGTTCATGTAATATTCTAAATCCTTTATTGTCATTTCAACAATCTTCCCAACATCTTCATCAAGAGTAGATTCCAGGAAGTAGACTCACGGAGAATACGTGTTTCAGTTCATCTGAAGTCAACAGAAAGGTGGTGTTTAAGGCCATGAGGAAGGAAAAAATCTCTCTTAACTCTCTTTTTATTCTTAAATGTTTCTTCTTAAATGCAACTTCAACAACAAAGCCATAAGGAACTGCTGTTTTTTCCTGTGGGAAAGTATTTTACAACTAATTGATTGATTCAATTTATAGGATAATTCAGTGTTTTCTTGTGTCAGCTTTGGGTAGTTTATTCCACTAAGAATTTTTCACTTCATTTAAGGCTACAAGGTAATTTTAAAAAATATTATAATATGCACTTTTTAAAAAAATACAGATTCATTTTTTTAAGATTTTATTTATTTATTGGACAGAGAGAGAGATCACAAGTAGGCAGAGAGAGAGGAAGGGAAGCAGGCTCCCCGCCGAGCAGAGAGCCCGATGTGGGGCTCGATCCCAAGACCCTGAGTTCATGACCTGAGCTGAAGGCAGAGGCTTAACCCTCTGAGCCACCCAGGCGCCCTATAATACGCACTTTTGTTGACCTTAAGATTGCTGGTAATATCACTTTTTTTAAAAAATATTTAATGTAGGTTGTGTACCTGCATTAGTTTTTTACTTGATGAGTTTGCCAGCTTTTTACCAGCTATTTTAAATACTTTAATCACTGAATTTTTATTTCAATATTTTTCATATTTTTACTTGTTTTTTCTTGCAATTCATACATTTTTACATGTTTTCTTTTTCTTCTGAATTTGTTTCTTTCATCTTAAAAACTTCTTTAAAGGGATGATCTCATTGATTTTCATCTTACACTTTTCTAATATATTCGATTAAGCCCAAGAATTCCCATCTGAAACTGTCTTTAAATTCCACAGATGTGAACTATTTTCCTTCTCATTCAGTTCACTGTATTTTTAAATTTCCACTGTGATTTCTTCTTTTATCTTTGTGATATTTATATGTATTCTTGTTATTTTTGAAGGTATTGGAAACTTCTCTTTTTCTTTTTAGTTAATTCTTTCTATCTTAATTCTATTGTGGTCAGAAAATGTTCTTTACATGACTTCAGTCATTGAAATTTTTTCTTTCTATTTCCTTGTGAGTGTGTGTGTGTATGTGTGTGTATAAAAGAGGGATTGAGAGTCAAGCTGGGGAAGATGGGCAGAGGGAAAGAGAGAATCTTTTTTTTTTTTAATAATTAACTTATAATGTATTATATGCCTCAGGGGTACAGGTCTATGAATCATCAAGCTTACACATATCATAGCACTCACCATACCATATACCCTCCCAATGTCCATAACCCAACTGCCCTATCCCTACCCCCTGACCCTCCAGCAATCCTGTTTGTTTTGTGAGATTAAGAGTCTCTTATGGTTTGTCTCCTTCCCTATCCCATCTTGTTTCATTTTTCCTTCCCGACCCCTCAAACCTCCCATTTTGCCCCTCAACTTCCTCATATCAGAGAGATCATATGATAATTGTTTTTCTCTGATTGACTTATTTCTCTCAGCATAATACCCTCTAGTTCCATCCATGTCATTACAAATGGCATGATTTCATTTCTCTTGATGGCTGCATAGTATTCCATTGTGTATATATACTACATCTTCTTTATCCATTCATCTGTTGATGGACATCTAGGTTCTTTCCATAGTTTGATTATTGTGGATATTGCTGCTATAAACATTCAGGTGCACGTGCCCCTCTGGATCACTACATTTGTATCTTTAGGGTAAATGCCCAATAGTGTGATTGCTGGATCATAGGGTAGCTCTATTTTCAACTTTTTGAGGAACCTTCATGCTGTTTTCCAGAGTGGCTGTACCAGCTTGCATTCCAAAAGTATTAGAAGAGTTCCCCAGAAAAAGAAAATCTTAAGTAGGCTCCATGAACAGCATGGAGCCCGATGCAGGATTGGATCTCACAACACTGAGATCATGACCTGAGCCAAAAACAAGAGTCAGGCATTTAACCAACGGATCCACCCAGGTACCCCAGTCCTTTGGATTTCTTTCTTTCTTTCTTTCTTTCTTTCTTTCTTTTTTGAAACTTGTTTTATGTCTCAGCATAGGGTTAATCTGTATAAATGTTTCTTGTGTGGTTGAAGATAAAGTGTAATCTGCAAGTTTTGGATATAGTATTCCCTAAGTCTCAATTATGATGATTTTGTTAATATTGCTTTTCAAATCAAGTATATCCTTATAGATTTTTCATTGTTTGTTCTATTCATTTTGAGAAAGATGTGTTAAAATAGCCAATTACTCCTGTATGTGCATATATTCACACTATTGAATACATATATTCAGACATCATATTTTTTTCCCTTAAAATCTAATTTGTCAAAAATTTATATAGCCTAATCAGATTCTGCAGCTATTATCTGCCAGTATAACTGTCTTTCATAATTTTGCATATTAAATTTTATCTATGTATAATATTCTATTGCACATTATTAATGTATTGAGTAGTAAATATTCATTTATATTTACTTACAGATTTAAAGTTTTACTCCTCAGTCTGTATCTCTGAGCTTCCATCTGTGATCATTTTCTCTCTGCCTAAAGAAAGCCTTCCAATGCTTTCTCAATTCAGTCATTTTATCTCAGTGTGTGTTTGAAACTCTATTTCATGTTTATTTCCTAGATACAGAATTCTAGATTGACAGTCTTTTTTTATAGCATTTTAAAAGTATCCCATGGTCATTTGGCTCTCACTGTTTCTATTGAAAAGTCACATGTTAGATGTATCTACATGGAAGTAATCTGTTATTCTCACTGTTTTGAGATTTCTTTATTAGACTATGTATGTCAACAGTCTTGTCACAAGATTCTGAGTTATTATCGGTCTAGTATTCTTTCTGTAAATTCATAGTGCCTAAAAATGACAGCAGAAAGACTTTATCTTTTAAAATTCTCAGCAATCATTTTTTAAAATTTATTTATTTATTTATTTATTTATTTATTTATTTATTTGACAGACAGAGACCACAAGTAGGCAGAGAGACAGGCAGAGAGAGTGGGGGGGAAGCAGGCTCCCCACTGAGCAGAGAGCCCAACATGGGGCTTGATCCCAGGACCCTGGGATCACGACCAGAGCCGAAGGCAGAGGCTTTAACCCACTGAGCCACGCAGGCGCCCATCAGCAATCATTTTGATTCTGGGTTATTTTCTTCCTTTTAGAGCTCCACTGGTGAAAAACTAGAACTAATTCATTATCTTTTCAGTTATATATCATCTGATATTAATCCAGGTTTGTTAAGGACTGCTACTCTTAATTTCATTTATTTCATAATTATATTATCTTTTTGCTCTTAAATTTAAAATTTACTCTCTGATTTTCTGCCTTGTAGTTTCTGAATATTGGCTGAATTTTTCTAATTTTATTTAGTTTAACAACAAACATAAGTATATTATAATTTACGTCTTACAATTCAAAGAACTAAAGACCCATTAGTAAGGTTTTTTTTTCCTTATACAATGGTGTGTTACATAATGATAATTGTGAAAAATACTGGTGAAAATTTGTGACTTCAAGTGTACTCATTATTCCATAGATGTTTTATGTGTGTTTCTAGATGGTGAAGAAAAGAAGCAATAATTGTCTTAGCCATATTTTAAATAGGGTAGGGAATGATTTGATGCTTGATTTCACTTCCTTTGAAGGACAGTCATTTCTGGCTTACCATTAATCCTGTACCAAAGGTCTTTGAGCTTTTGCATCCAAAATACTGGAACTTATCAGATGCCTTTCTTTTGGTTATTGAACTCCAATTTTTATCCCTTTTTAGACTCATAAATCTTCCAAAACTTCTACTCACTGTTCCTCTCTGGAATGTAATCTAAAATAGAGATATCTATGTCAAAGCTGGCGTAAAGCCATTATATGATTTTATATTTTCCTGAACTTTGACCTGTACTTTTTAAATTTCTTATTAGTCTACAATTCATCAAGGTATTTTATTAATATTATATCCACTGTTTTTTTTTTCCATAAGAGGATGGGTCCAATTAACTTAATTTGCTTTAGCACAAACATATTTAGCAACTTTGAATTTAAAAAATGAATTTACTACTAGATAAATTATATCATTTTATCAGTCATAGTACAGAGCTGAAATCACTGGACCTAAGCCTCTTCCCTCTTATTCTTCCTGACACATCGTTGGTAAATATATATATTTACCCTGCCTCTAGTAAAGAAAGCATTGGAAGTGAAAGTAAGAACATGTAAAATCAGTTGTGTAACTGGTTTGTGCTTACTCTTTCCCTGGTTTATATTTGTCTTTACTGGCTCTGTATGATCTCGTATTAATCCATTCTCCAGAAGCCATACCATTCCCACATCCACTACACAGCCCAAATAAACCGGTATAAGGCTTTAAGAGGATTAGAGAGAGGGTCTGGATAATTTCAACAGCATTGTCTAGCAACATAGAAATCTCTGTCCCAAAAAATTCATAGAATCAGACAGTAACAAGGGGTATCCAGAGTTAAGTGTTTTTGTTGTTGTTGTTGTTGCTTTAATATTTTATTTATGTATTTGCCAGATTGAAAGAGAGAAAGAGAGCATAAGCAGTGGTAGCAGCAGGCAGAGAGAGAAACAGGCTCCCCATTGAGCAAGGAGCCTGATGTGAGGTTGCAGTATTTAAAAATTGTCAGCTCCAAAGTTGTAATATAAACTATGCTGGTGTATATGAACACTCATCCAGGGGAAAATAGAAAGACAAAGGTGTTAAAGATAGAATATTGATGTATACTAACATTTAAGAAACTCTGTAAGAAAGATCATAATCTGGAAAGGTAAGTGAATAAAAATGACCTGATGGCAAGAGAGGGTAGAAAAAACTGTGATCTCTGAAAAAGGATGATATTAATAGTCCAAGGAAAATGAGGGGATCTTCTTTATCAAATGCTCTAGAGTTATGTGCCAATGAAAATATACACTTAGACATCTTCTGTGTTTGAAAAGTCTTGTAAAGTGAGGCTAGTAGAATCACTGTACTAAAGGTCCTCAGTGCAGCTCATCTCTACCAAGCCTCAAGCCAAATGAAAATGATGAAACCAGTCTATCTGATGGAAAAATTAGTTTTGTCTAGGAAATATTAAACATATTACCAGAACTCACTTTCAAGGGTGAAACAGAGGTAACTTTCTGTATAAATTCTTCACCTAGCCCAGCCTCTGGAAAAAAAATCATAACTAAATTGAATCATACAAGCAATTTATTGCTATAAGGAGTTCATTTCTTCAGAGGACACACAGTTTTCACTAATAAATTTCACTCTATTAGGAAATTGTAGAATTCACTGGTGATTTCAATATTTTCTAAAGTTGAAAAGTGTATGTATAAAGATTAAATCATTAATTAGTAAAATTTCTCTAGCTGGGATACTTCTTAATCAGAAAATATTTTATAATAACAATAAATAATAATTTAGAAGAAAACCAGATAGATATACTAAGATGTGTACTGTGATGGTATGATATTTTTAACATTAAAAAATCATTTATTGATAGTTTGGAGAGGCATAAATGAAAAAAGTGAATATCAATATAAATATGCAAATATTTATTGTATGCTTATGTAACTCAAATGACAGATAAATTTATATAATTACATATATTCATTTTTACACAGATTAGGTGACTCCTCAATATGTGATGTGAAATTATTATTTTTAAAGGGCAACTATCAAAAAGACCTCTGAAACTGCTGGACAGTTTAACATACCAAATTAAGGAAAATTTCACTGTTTTGGTGAAGTTTAGTAAATGGATAAGAAGAGACAGATGAATTGAATTACAATTTAAAAAATAAATCTTTGCAAATCTATATGTTTTTAGATTATTATTTGAACAAATTCATGATAAATTATGTAAGGAAAATCTTAAGATTTTAAAAATCTTATCAACATTACTGGTAATCCTAAAAATGGCAAACTGATTGTGGATAGCCAACCATCGTCCTGATGCTATTGCCAAAGTTTAATTTGGTTTCTCTTTCATGTCAAATATCAGGCCATCCAATTTGATTACAGGGTCAAGTGAGATCAAATTTAGTGTTCTAAGAGTAGCATAAAATAATGACAACAACATATTTTCTCAAAAATTTTATTCATAAGAATATCCATTTGGTTAATCATTGTGACAATTTTAAAGGTTAAAAGTAAAGTAAGAAATGGTGATAATAAGACATGAAAACTGAGGGGCACCTGGGTGGCTCAGTGGGTTAAAGTCTCTGCCTTTGACTCGGGTCATGATACTGGGGTCCTGGGATGGAGCCCCGCATCAGGCTCTCTGCTCGGCAGGGAGCCTTCTTCCCTTCCTCTCTCTCTGCCTGCCTCTCTGCCTACTTGTGATCTCTGTCTGTCAAATAAATAAATAAAATCTTAAAAATATATATGAAAACTGAGAGTATAGAGTAATAATATTACTCCTCAGGATCAGTTTGTTTTTTGGTATTGTGCTTCTCTTGCTTTTTAAATTGATTTAAATTTTGCAACTGCATTTTAGATACTTAACCCCACCTTTCTTTCCCTTGCGTTAAGATAACAGATGGCACACAAGCCTCCCTACTATAGTTATGATAAGAAAGAATCCTACCAAAATCATGCATCGAGAGAGAGACTTAGGAAGAGAGTCTTTGAGGTTTACAGATCCAAAGACATATTTAGGACTTAGAAATCCAAGGTACTACAGTCCGGTAATCACACTATTGGGTATTTAGCTCCAAAATACGAAAAACATAAATTCAAAGGGATACATACATGCCTATGTTTACTACAACATTATTTGTAATAGCAAAATTATGGAAGCAGCCCAAGTGTGATGCCCACTGATGGATGGATAAAGAAGTGATATATACAATGGAATACTATTCAGCCATAAAAAATAATGAAATCTTGCCATTTGCAACTACATAGATGGAGCTGGAGAGTATAAGACAAAGAGAAATAAGACAAAAACAAAGAACCATATGATTTCACTCATGTTTAGAATTTAAGAAATAAACAAGCCAAGAGGAATAAAAAAAGAGAGAGAAGCCAAGAAACAGACTCTTAGCTATAGAGAACAAACTGTTGATTACCGGAGGGGAGGTGGGTGGGGACATGGATGAAATAAGTGAAGGGAATTAAAAGTCACTTATCATGATGAGCACAAGTAATGTACAGAATTGCTGAATCACTATATTGTACATCTGAAACTAATACAACACTATAGGTTAACTATACTGGAGTTAAAAGAAAGAAAGAAAGAAAGAAAGAAAGAAAGAAAGAAAGAAAGAAAGAAAGAAAAAGGAAGGGAGTGAGGAAGGAAGGAAGGAAGGAAGGAAGGAAGGAAGAAAAAAGGAGAGAAAGAGAAAGAAAGAAGAAAGGAAGAAAAGAAAGAAAGAAAGAAAGAAAGAAAGAAAGAAAGAAAGAAAGAAAGAAAGAGAAATGAAGGAAGAGGAAGAAAAGAAAGAGAAAGAGAGGAAGGGAGGGAAGGAAGGAGGAAAGAAGGAATACCAGATACTGAGTAAAAACATGGAGTAGAGGGGAAAATAAGGATTAAATTAAAATCTATCTATCAAGAGTAGATCATTCCTTCCAACCCTTTCTCATTTGCTGGCCTTGAACCTAGATATGCAAACCATAGCAACCACAGCATCCATACATGTAGTCTAGCAAGAGCTATTATCCAGTATAGAAGTCTGTTCCCCACCCTATCAATCTAAGTTTGAAAATTCCAAAAAGGTCAACAAACATATAAAGAACTCATAAGCAACTGTTTAAAGGTTTTAGACTTAATTTGAACAACAAAAAAAGGATTTTCAGTGTACTGAACATTTTTCAATCATTTTTGTTCTCAAGGATTTAAACTCTTTCTTTGGGAATCATTTCTCTCTCTCTCTCTCTCTCTGTCTCACCAATGACAGTTTAGTTTAGGTGGTCACTGGATCAATTTCCTGACAGAGGTGTTAGAAACTGAAATCTTGGATCATTTCATTTCTGGAGATACTATTTCTAGAATCTTAGCTTGGACCATAGGTCCTTGGTCCTCGACAATATTTTGAGTAACTCAATATTTAATGAGTCACTTATTTAATAACACAAAATAGGCTTTGATTATTTATAGTTAAGATCATTGACTGAATCATAAATTGGTAACTGGATTAGCTGTGGGAAAGAACACTGTAAGAACAGTATAATAAGGTGATATTTGTTATATGGTTTGTGGCTGAAGGCAGAGAACATTCAAGTTGGATTAAGACATGGGATTCTGGCAGCCCATGACATTCAGTGGAAAACAGCTAATTAAATTATTACCTGTGGTCACCTAGAATAAAGTGTCTATTAATGACAAGTCTTTGAGAAATTGAGTCACCTCTCAAAAAGAACAGAATGAAGAGTATGAGGAATTCAAGGCTCTAGGGTGGGCTGGTTGCTTTTAATTTTGCTGAATAGCTTAAAGAAAATGTGTAACAAGCTCAGGGTTATAAATTCTCAACTCAAAACTCAGACAACAACCAAAGATTTTTCACTATCTCTTGTTTCTTTTTGCCTCTAGGCTGAGATAGATGAAAATCAAACTAAAACTCGATCCTAAGGGTTTTCAATTTATGTAGGTTGAATTAACAATCTGATGATGCATCAAATGTGACAGAGCTTTGATAGGAAAAGAATAAAACACTGAATGTAGGCATAAGGACCTACTGAGAGATTTGGATGTCTTAAAATACACCAAACATCCAGACTCCAACCTTTATTTCCAACCTCTGTCTGATGTGACTATTCCTGTCCTACTCAAAAATCATAAAATCATTTGACCAAAGCAGTTTCTTCCAAAGAGATTCAATTCTTCCCATTTTCCATACTTAATAGCTCTCTTTACACACACACATACATTTACAGTATACATATACATACATACATATATATATATATATATATATATATATATGCATAGATATGTTCAGTATATATGTTGCTTTCATAGATACAATCATTTGTTTGGATAGTTACTGAAATCTTGATTGAAAGATCATTTACACTAACATAAGGGACAATCTAAAAATTCCTCTGAATATGCAGATAAAGGAAGCAAAGGATTTAAAGACACATTTGTCCTGTGTAAAATCCTAAACTATTCCCCAAACTAAGAGGGCCCAGAAAACATCTCCCTAACTAAATGAGAACACCTTTAGTGAGGAGAGTACATACATCTGTGAAAAGGGACCAGGAATGACACTTTTTGTAGAGAGGCTTGTTGATGGGTATAAAACTGGAAATATATTCCCAGATACAAAGTGGACGGTCCAAAATGAGATAAGAGAAATCACCAGACTTATTTAATACACAAGAATTATCAAAGAGAAAGGTGCAAATTTATCATGGAGTCTATAGGATTGAGACTGATATTTTGCCAAATAAATTCTGTCCTGTTAGTAATAACCAAAAATTATGCTAGGTTTGGTAAACACAGCACTGACATTAAGAATTACTTCTAAATTTACTTTCAGTTTCTATACTTGAGTAGACTTAGAATATCTAGAAATAAGATAATCATAGGAAATCTTTAGAAATAACATTCAAATATGTACTATAAGTATTTCTGCTATCACCACAGAAATTACCCTGCAACATTCACTAGGATTAATAATCACTGCTGGAAGCAAATAACCAAAATTTAGGAAATTGAGTGGACTGGATACTGGTTTTAAGTTAATATTCGTGGCCAGGATAACACTGTTGTGTACTGATAACAGAAAATGGGAGTTCCACCTGACACATAATTGGTATGGTAGCTCTTACATCCCTAGTTTCTGAATTTATGATAGAAATAGTTACCCACATAAAGCAGCATTTATGTTCGGAAAAGCCAAATGAAACCCACTGGAACTTCATTCTTTTTTCAAGTAGTGAACCAAAAGCAATAACATATTCCTAGAGTCATCATAAACATTACTTTTATTGAGTTTTAGAAGACTAAGGAAAGATGGTGATTCCTACTCATCCCTATATGTAACTTTTCTGTTTGCCTAAAGAAACAGAGGAGATAATTTTTAAAGCTATATTAAGCTTATTAAAGCTTAATTCAATTTCACCTATTAATCCAGATGTCTACTTTTTCTAAGGAAATCAACACAGTCATTGACTGTAATGTAGCTATTGATCTAGAATGTCTTTGTCTCATAAGCAGAGATTATCAGAAATTGTGTATTTTCACCTGCCAATAATATAAACACACACTCAGTCCATAATGTCAACTCTCTGACTTGGGTCACAGTTTAGTTCACAAGGATCTTGACCATCAAACTGTCAATTACATTGTGCAAGCATTCTGCTTGAAATTGGAAAGTTAGAATCAAGAGATACTCTCAATGACATCAAATACCTCAAGTCATGAGTTAATAAAATATCAAAAAAAGATAAGTCACCTAATTTTAATGGTCTTGGAGGTCTAGTAATTTTGGTTTATATTGTAATAAATCTCCAAGGTAAAGTACCAAGTGCTGCCCTTAGCATTTTTTATTATTACGAAAGATATATCATACCAATTGCATATTTTAATAACTTGGAGACAACATAGATAACATCTGAGTGTGCTATTCACAAATGTATATTGCAAAACTTGGAAGCCTCTACTTTGCATGGGATCTCCAGGAAGTAAAGTTCTAAGCCTTCTCCAATGAGTGTCATACTCATCTCTAATAATGGACCATTAGAGACAACAGACATGATGTTAAGGCTACATTCACTGCGAATAGCAAATTTTAAATATAAGACTTATTTTAAATACAGACCTTTAAATTTTTCTAGCACTAGCAAGTCATACAATATTTTGGTTAGAAACTCCTGAATGAAGATGTCAATGATATATCTCGGTACTACATCTATTAGAAAGGAGCAATAGATGGCTAGAGGTAAGGTTCTCTAATATCTGGGGTGAATAGTTCAATTCTATTTTAACTGAGTTTGCAAGGGTAATATTAGAGTTGTAATGATTAACTTTAAGAAAAATCAACTTAAGTGTTCAGCTTCAAATATTCCAAGAGTATGCTATCTTTGTCCTGTATGAATATTTAAAAAAGCCTTCAACTATAGAAAAGCCTGAAGATATCAACTAGCCTTTTACACTGCCACACTTAACTCTCCCACAAAGGACTCATGAACCAAGTAATCGTGGTGACAGGGATAAACACTGTACATAGCCCGACACTGAGTTTCCCTTATCAAGGCTGACCTGATTAAGAACACTAGTAGATGTATAATTTGCCAGTGCCATGAACCAATCCTATGGGTCATCAGCCCCTCAGACAATCAAATAGTATGGTGATTTTTTTTTTTTACATTAAATGTTTCCATCATGGAGAAGAGACATTTTTATTGGAAATTACCATTACACATTCTATATTTTAGTGACCATTATCTTAAGGAAAATTATTAAATGTGTTATCTAATATCACAATATAACCAACGATAGTACTTATGACCAAAATTATTTTTAAAGCTAAATTTACAAGGCTGTATACTATTGCTAATGGGATTCACCAATCTTAACATGTACTCCCTCTTTCAGAAGTAATTGCCCTAGCGTATATTAGAATTAATATAAAAAACATGCCTAATATTTCAATGGTGACAACAACTTGCAAGGCTTATCTTAAAAACAATAGCAAATGACTATATAAGGAATAATTTTTTCCACACAGAACTGGGATTCAGAAGGGAAGAAATGAAATGAAGAAGTGAATCTCATAATCACATCCATGACCTATTTGAGAATATATGGTCTAGATAGACTTTACAGATATATTCAGAGCATTCCATCCTAAAGCAACAAAGACACGTTATTACCAAATGCACATGGAATATTCTCCGGAACAGATCACAGACTGGGTCACAAATCAGTTCTCATCTGGTAATTCCTGCATATTTTTAAGTCATAATGCTTTGAAACTTGAACTCAATCACAAGAGGAAATTTGGAAAGAACTCAAATACCTGGAGGCTAAAAAGCATCCTACTAAAGAATGAATAGGTCAATCTGGAAATTAAAGAAGAATTTTAAAAAATTCATGGAAGCAAATGAAAATGAAAACCTAACTGTTCAAAACCTTTGGGATGCAGAAAAGCAGTCCTAAGAGGGAAGTATATAGCAATACAAGACTTTCTCAAGAAACAAGAATGATCTCAAATATATAACCTAACTTTACACCTAAAGGAGCAAAAAAAAAAAAAAAAAAAAAAAAAAAACCAGCAAATAAAGTCTAAACCCTTGCAAGAGAACAAAAATCAATGCAATAGAAACCAAAGAACAATAAAACAGATCAAAGAAACTAGGAGCTGTTTCTTAAACAGAAGAAGAAGAAGAAGAAGAAGAAGAAGAAGAAGAAGAAGAAGAAGGAGGAGGAGGAGGAGGAGGAGGAGGAGGAGGAGGAGGAGGAGGAGAAGAAGGAGAAGAAGGAGAAGAAGAAGAAGGAGGAGAAGAAAGAAGAAGAAAGAAGAAGAAAGAAGAAAGAAGAAGATCAATCACCCCCTGGCCAGCCCTATGAAAAAGAAAAGAGAAAAGACACAAATGCATAAAATCATAAATGAAAGAGGAGAGATCACAACCAACACTAAAGAAATACAAACAATTACAAGAACATATCATGAGCAACTAAATGCCAACAAATTAGGCAATCTGGAAAAAAAAAAAGTATGCATTCCTAAACACCTACAAACTACCAAAACTGAACAGGAAGAAATAGAAAAACTGAACAGACCCATAACTGCAAGGAAATTGAAGCAGTAGTAAAAAAATCTCCCAACAATCAAGAGTCCAGGGTTGGATGGCTTCCCAAGGAAATTCTACCAAATATTTGAAGAAGAATTCATACCTATTCTTTTGAATATTTTTTTAAAAACAGAAATGTAAGGAAAACTTCCAAATTCTTTCTATGAGACCAGCATTACCTTGATTCCAAAACCAGAAAAAGACCCTGTTAAAAGGAATTACAGACCAACATCCCTGATGAACACGGAGGCAAAAATTCTCACCAAAATACTAGCCAGTAGGATCTGACAGTACACTAAAAGGATTAGTGAACACAACCAAGTGGGGTTTATTCCTGGGCTGAAAAGGTGGTTCAACAAGTACAAATAAATCAATATGATACACTACATTAATTTAATAAAAGGATATCAACCATATGATCCTCTCAATAGATACCAAAAATCATCTGACAAAGTACAGCATCCTTTCTTGATTAAAACTCTTCACACTGTAGGGATAGAGTGAACATACCTCAATATCATAAAAGCCATCTATGGAAAGTCCATAGCAAATATCATTCTCAATAGAGAAAAACTGAGAACGTTTCCCCTAAGGTCAGGACCATGGCAGAGATGTTCATTCTCACCACTGCTGTTTAGCATAGGAATAGAAGTCCTAGCCTCAGCAATCAGACAACAAAAAGAAATAAAAGGTATTCAAATTGGCAAAGAAGAAGTCAAACTTTCTCTCTTTGCATATGACATGATTCTTTATGTGGAAAACTCAAAAGACTCCATCCTCAAATTACTAGAACTCATACAGCAATTTAGCAATGTGTCAGGATACAAAATCAAAGCACAGAAATCAGTTGTATTTCTATACACTAACAATGAGACAGAATAAAGAGAAATTAAGTAATTGATCCCATTTACAATTGCATCAAAATCATAAGATACCTAGGAATAAACCTAACCAAAGAGGCAAAGGATCTGTATTCAGAAAACTATAAAACATCCATGAACGAAATTAAGGACGATACAAAGAAATGGAAAAACATTCCATGAATTGGAAGAAAAAATACTGTTAAAATGTCTATGTTATCTAGAGCAATCTACACATTCAATGCAATCCCTACTAAAATACCATCAACTTTTCCCACAGAGCTGGAACAAATAATCCTCAAATTTATGCTGAATCAGAAAAGTCCTGGAATAGTCAAAGGAATATTGATATAGAAATCCAAAGCTGGTGGCATCACAATTCTGGTCTTCAAGCTATATTACAAAGCTATAAACATCAAGACAGTATGGTACTGGCACAAAAGCAGACACATAGGTTAATGGAACAGAATAGAGAACTGGCCAGAAATAGACCCTCAACTCTATGGTCAACTCATCTTCAACAAAGCAGGAAAGAATATCCAATGAAAAAAGAGAGTCTATTCAATAAATGGTGTTGGGAAAATTGGACAGGCATATGAAGAATTAAATGACCATTTCCTAACACCATACATAAAAACAGACTCAAATCAAATGGATGAAAGACCTCCACGTAAGACAGGAATCAAAATCCTAAAAGAGAACATGGGCAGCAACCTCTTTTACCTTAGCTGCAGCAACTTTGTGCTACACACATCTCCAAAAGCCAGGGAAACAAAGACAAAAATGAACTATTGGGACTTCATCAAGATAAAAAGTTTTTGCACAGCAGAGGAAATAATTGACAAAACCAAAAGACAAGTGAGAGAATGGGAAAAGTTATTTGCAAATGTCTTATCAGTTAAAGGGCTACGATCAAAAATCTACAAAGAACTGAGGCACCTGGGTGGCTCAGTGGATTAAAGCGTCTGCCTTCAGCCCAGGTCATGATCTCAGGGTGCTGGGATCCAGCCCTGCGTCAGGCTCTCTGTTCAGCAGGGAGCCTGCTTCTCCTCTGTCTCTGCCTGCTGTTCTGCCTACTTGTGATCTCTCTCTCTGTGTCAAATAAATAAATAAAATCTTAAAAAAAAAAATCTACAAAGAACTTATCGAACTCAACTCCCAAAGAGCAAATAATCCAATTAAGAAATGGGCAGAAGACATGAACAGACATTTCAGCAAAAAAGACATCAAGGGGCGCCTGGGTGGCTCAGTGGGTTAAGCCACTGCCTTCGGCTCAGGTCATGATCTCAGAGTCCTGGGATCGAGTCCCGCATCGGGCTCTCTGCTCAGCAGGGAGCCTGCTTCCTCCTCTCTCTCTGCCTGCCTCTCTGCCTACTTGTGATCTCTGTCAAATAAATAAATAAAATCTTTTAAAAAAAATTAAAAAAAAAAAAAGACATCAAATGGCCAACAGACACATGAAAAAGTGCTCATCACTCAGCATCAGGGAAATACAAATCAAAACCACAATGAGATACCACATCACACCACTCAGAGTGGCTAAATTAAACACTTGGGAAATGAAAGATGTTGGTGAGGTTGCTGAGAAAGGGGAACCCTCTCCCACACTGTTGGTGGAAATTGTAAGCTGGTGAAGCCACTCTGGAGTTTCCTCAAAAAGCTGAAAATAGAGCTACTCTATGACCCAGCAATTACACTACTAGAGATTTACCCAAAAGATACAAATGTAGTGATCCAAAGGGGCACCTGTGTCCCAATGTTTACTGCAGCAATGTCCACAATAACCAAACTATGGAAAGAACCCAGATGTCCATTGACAGATGAATGAATAAAGATGTTATATATATATATAAGATTTTTGGCCTGAGTACCTGGAACCATGTAGTTTTCATTTACTATGTGACTGGGTACTTAAACATACGATTATTATAATGTATCTAAATAGTGACATTTTATATTTAGAAAATATATTTGAAAATCAAAAATATTTGATAGGAGTTTTGAATATTAAAAGAAGGGTTATATATATATATATATATATATATATATATATATATATTTCTAATGGAATACTAGTCAGCTATCAAAAAATGAAAATCTTGCAATTGGAACAATGTGGATGGAACTAGAGGGAATTATGCTAATCAAAATAAGTCAATTATTGTATGATCTCACTTATCTCACTGATATGTGGAATTTAAGAAACAAAACAGAGGATCATAGGGAAAGAGGTGGAAAAATAAAACAAGAGAAAAATCAGAGAAGACAAACCATAAGAGACTCTTAGAAAACAAACTGAACGTTGCTGGAGGGGAGGAAGATGGAGGGATGGGGTAATTGCATGATGGACATTAAGGAGGGCATGTGATGTAATGATCACTGGGTATTATATAAGACTGATGAATAACTGAAATTTATCTCTGAAACTAATAATATATGTTAATTAATTGAATTTAAATTTAAAGAAAATTTAAAAAGTTTTAAAAATGTTTCATTCCTTGTGAACTAGGACTCTGCTTGGTCATTAGTCTTACATAAAACAACAACAACAAAAATTAAAAAAAAATTATGGACATGAGGTATTTTGGAATAGCCTACCAGATAAAGTATTCTATGGTGCTGCCTGAAAGCAAAGAAAACATGGACTAAATAAAAGAGATAAGCAATTGAAAATACCATCCAACCTGACCTTGTGATCAGCTACCAGAATTAGTATATAATAACTTCTTTACCCTTCTTTTAATATTCAAAACTCCTATCAAATATTTTTGATTTTCAAATATATTTTCTAAATATAAAATGTCACTATTTAGATACATTATAATAATCGTATGTTTAAGTACCCAGTCACATAGTAAATGAAAACTACATGGTTCCAGGTACTCAGGCCAAAAATCTTGGGAGCATAACTCCTCTTTCATACCCTATTACCAACCTTTCAAAAAGTCCTATGGAGGCACCTGGGAGTCTCATTCAGTTGAGGTCCAACTCTGGATTTCAGCTGGGGTCATGACCTCAGGGTCTTGGGATCAAACCCCGTGTCTGGCTCCACACTGAGTGTGGACTCTGCTTGTCCCTTCTCCCCTTGTTATTCCCCCAGCTCATGCTCGCTCTCTCTCTCTCTCTCTCTCTCAAATAAATAAATAAGCAAACTCTTAAAAAAAAAAAAAAGCAAATCTAGTGTTTAAAAAAAAAAAATAGAAGGAGTCCAATGGGATTCAGCTTTAAAATATACTGAGAGGGGCATAGGCTCATGTCCTTCACAAGCCGACTCTAACAAGAATTCTTTAAGTCAACTTAACCAGAATCCCCCAATGATATGAGATCACCCTTTATATATTATTGAAGTTCCCCAGGTGATGTATGATCACTCTGGGTTGATTCTGTAAGAATTCTGTGTGGTTGATTTAGCCAGAATCATTCCTTAGCCCTGATGTTTCATCTTAGTAATTTTCAATCCACCTAGACTCCACCCAGCTCCCTGGCTACAAATTTTCATTTTTTATTCTTTTCCTTGTTTTATTCAGAGTTGAGCCCCATCCATCACCCCTACTACAAGACCCCATTATAGTAGCCCCATCTGAGTAAAGTCTGCCTTAACATTCTTTAACAAATGTTATGAGTGTCATGTTCCTTAACACCACTCAAACCCATTCTACCATTTAAAATAGCTAAGATAATTGGAAGCTTCCAGACTGGTCTTCCAGATTGGCTGTTGTCTCATTAGAGTCTTTTCAAAACAGGAGCCAGTATGTTCCTTTCAGAAAGTAAGTCAGATATCTCATTTCTGTTTAAAATCTTCCATAGGCTTACCATTTTATACAGAACTAAATATACAATCATCTAGTTTTTTAAGCCAAAACCTAGACCAAAATTTCTCTACAATCTGGTCCTTTGCCAATCTGATCTTTTCTCATACCACTTTCTTCCTCTCTTAATCAGTTACAGAAATATTCATCACCCTGCAGAATCAATCTGTTTCTAAATTCTTATTGGTTCCCCGGTTAGAAGGGAAAAAGTTATGTCCACCTTCTACTCCAGATATTTTTTCATCCACTAAAAGCTAGAGAAAAAAAAAAAAAACAGTATAGCAGGATTAGGTATTTTTCCATATCAACTCAAAATGTTTTTTTGTTAAGTATATATCTCTGTCCATTTTAAATATAAACGCACACACATAGATTAAAAGTAAATGGTTGAAATTTATAGAATTGTTGCATCACTCTATTATGGATTGAAATGAATATAACACTGTATATTAATGATACTGGAAATTAAAATTAAATTAAATTTTAAAAAGCACTTAAAAATAGTAAATGGATGGAGAAATATAAACCAGGCTAACACTAATCAAAAGGAAGCAGGACCAGCTACATTAATTTCAGGCACACAGACTTCAAAGCAAAGAAAAATATCAGGGATAAAGAAAGGCATTATATAATGATAAGAGGGTCAATTACTGAAGAACATGTAATTCTTAATGTGTGTATACTTAACAACAAAGTATCAAATTACATAAGACAAAAATTAATAAAACTACAGGGTGAAATAGATTAATACATTACAATAGTTGGAGACTACCACACCCGTCTGTCAAAAATCGCCTGTTCCATGGGATGCCTGGGTGGCTCAGTCAGTTAAGTATCTCTCTTAGATTCATGTCATGATCCCAGGGATTGAGTCCCATATCAAGCTGTTTGCTCAGTGGGGAGCCTGCTTCTCCCTCTGTCTGCTGCTCCCTTGCCTGTCCTCTCTCTCTCTCTCTGTCTCTGACAAATAAGTAAATAAAATATTTTAAAAATATTAAAATAAAAAAATGGCCTGATCCAGCAGGAAAAAATCAGTAAGGACATAGCTGAACTCAAAAATACCATCAATGTTTCCCAACCTCAACAATAGGTTCAATTCAATATATATCTTTCCTTTAAGTTTTTTAAGAGCTTCCCACTAAGGGCAAAATAAAATGATGTACTGAAGATTTCAGTAAAACAGTGATCATATTACCAAGAACATTATATTGGAAATAAGACAGACTTTGGAGAATGTGTAGAAATTTCATAAGAGATGAAAATTTGGAGAGTTTTCTAGGAAACTTAATTTTTTTCAGAATGACTAGGTGAAAAAATTTATTTTACTTCTAAATGAATCTCAGAATTATTTTCTTCCATATGCCAGCAAAACAATGTTTGAGGTATGGTGATATATTAAGGGCCTCACTATTTTACTCACCCATGTAGCTACACTCTTCACAAGTTGAATTTGATGTTCATCCCATTCAAATTGTTGAAGATATTTTCCACCCCTTGACATTGACTTTTGCAAATGACTGGCTTTATAGCCAACCGAATGTTAGTATAAGATGACCAATGACTAGGGGCGCCTGGGTGGCTCAGTGTGTTAAGCCTCTACCTTCGGCTCGGGTCATGATCGCAGGGTCCTGGGATCGAGCCCCGCATCGGGCTCTCTGCTCAGCAGGGAGCCTGCTTCCTTCTCTCTCTCTCTCTGCCTGCCTCTCTGCCTGCTTGTGATCTCTCTCTGTCAAATAAATAAATAAAATAAAAAAAAAAAAAAAGATGACCAATGGCTAGAAAAGGGCACATGCAATTGGGATTTCTATCGTCAGCTCCATGAGAAATAATAATCCTGGCCTAGCCTCCTAGTTCCCAAAGAAGAATGAAGGGCATGTGAAGAACAGCTGGTATTACCCAAATTCCCCACAAGAAGATGCCCAAAATTGCTGTGTGCCCAACCAAATTTTATTAAATCATTTTCTCATAAAGACAAATGTTAACTTTTTATATACAGATTTTATGTCTAAAGAGAAGTTGTTCAAAGATTAAGTACATTTATTTTCTCCTTGCTATTTATAATATAAAGATAAACAAAAATTTGCTCCAGCTTTCAAAAAGAAATTTTAATTAAAAGCTCAGTGTCATGTATTAAATAAAGATGCTAAAATTAGCAAGAGTCTAGTGATAACCAAGAATGGTAGTAGAGGAAACTGTGGTCATCAAAGAATTTTGGAATGTGAGTAAGGAGAAAGAGGAACGCGGTGATTAGAGAGACAAGTGAAGAAATACTCAGAAAAATAAAAGAGATTTATTTTCAAAATTACTCATCTTTCCTTTATCACCCCAGATATCAGCCTACTCCTATATTCAAAATCCTAGAGTTTATGATTCATTTTTCTCCATAATCTCTGTGCCTGTCCTTGCTAGTCAAGATGTAGCCAAGACTACAGGGGACAGCAAAGGAGTTTTAGGGTTTGTCAGGGGTGAGCTGTTGGGGATCGGTGATTAACAAGCCCACAGAGTTTTGAATACTATTCTTACTAAATTTAAGAATATATTTTGACATAGGAATCAATTCATTCTGGTTGTTTTCATATGAAGGTACACAACATACTCTACTATGGCTCAAGCTTATTACTGAAGAAATAGACTTTGGGGGGTGAAACAAGAAAATTTGAGCCTAATATATAGCATTGCTAATATACAATAAATAAATAATGTGTTCCATGCACTGCTGATAACATTCACACAACTGTGTTTCATGCACTATTAATACATTCACATAACTGTGTTTCTTTAAACACCACCCATTCTTAATTGAGGGCTGCCTGTGTGCATTAAAACAATTATTTTTTTAAAATCCCATCTTGCATAGTGGGTTAAATGCACAAATTCCATAACAAGTTCTATGGAAGAAATGAAACAAATACTTCTATTATTTAATATTTTGAGATTATTTTAAAATATTATGAATTTGAATCAAAATATATACATAGATAAGTAAACCAAAAAATGTGTGATTATATTCTATGTTTTATTTGTCTCCATAAATTGGAAATGGAAAATTATGTAATAGTAATTTATTATAGTAACTAAACATTGAAATTCAGAAGCAAATATAAATTATGCATTTTTAGTGCCAACACAGAGACTAGATGAGCAACTGTTTACATTTAAATATCTTTATTCATTTGAAGTAATCATAATTTGATTCAAATATTATTTGCATTTTTATTTCTCACAAAATATTCATCTTTTTAAAACCATCTTTGGCTAGACAAACTACAAAGTTTTGCCATACATAATATAATTTCAGTCATGGATTTGAGAGAAAGAAACTGCTTTTCTTTATTCTTTATTTTATCATTTTTTAAGATGACAAACTTAAATATATTAGGAGAGACTAGTGTGAAATGTCTAGATGAAAATTAATATTTCTTAAATGGAAACTGAAATGAGGAAAATTATTTATGGAGATGTTGAACCTAAAGATACAACTGCCAAAACTGGAATTTCAGAATTATGTTACAATGTCAAAGCCCATGTACACCAAACTGGCCAGTTTTTACAGACGACTTTCTTGATAGTGGTTGGTTTCAGGCTCTGAATCATTTAACCCTTGCATCTGGGATTATTGAGAACAATCTTCAGGGTTTCATCTAGGGCTATGTTGGTCTGATAGAGAGCAAGGCACAGCTACATGAATGGAGTAGCCCACTCCTTTCAAAGAGTATTCTCTCCAGTAAGTGTCATTTTATTTTATTTTATTTTATTTTATTTTATTTTATTTTATTTTATTTTATTTTATTTCTTTGAGAGAGAGAAGGAGCACGGGAGAGGGGCAGAAGGAAAGAGAAAGACAGAACCTCAAGCAGACTCCCATGTTGAGTGTGGAGGCTGACATGGGGCTCAATCTCCCCCCTGAGATCAAGCCCTGAGCTGAAATCAAGACTCAAATACCTAACTGACTGAGCCACCCAGGTGCCTCACCAGTCAATACTTTTCTTCCTTTTCGTCTTTCCTTATTTGGACCAGTTCCTCTCTGTGTGGTTGGTAATATGGGTGGCTACCTGATTCAAGTGCTTGTCACATTCCTTTAGTCCAAGCCATGTTTCCTGGGAAGTAAATCCCAACTGCAACAAATTGTGACCTTGTGGTGGATTGATACATAGCTCTTTAGAGTGTTGACACACAGCACCCTGATGAGATACTCACAAGCTCCGTTGTGATAATTTCAGATACGTTAAAGCAAATCAAGTCTTAAAAACAACACCTTCTCTTTTCTACAATTTCCTAGGATGTAGGTCAGTCTTTGATGTTTTTTTTGTTTTGTTTTGTTTTGTTTTACCAAAACAATTTTTAAAGGATTTCTAAGACAACTTTAGTTTTTTTCCTAAATTTTCTAAGCATTCCAGTTGTTCCAACAAGAGGTAGCACCACGCAATATCCTGCTGGAGCACTATATAGTTATCCACTACTATAACCAGTTGTTCTCTACAACATTCAAGAAATTTGTTAGTGTCCAACAGATAAAGCAAGATCATTTCATACTCTTTTGGCAGGAAAGTTCTGCCCAGTTATTTCCACCATTAAGATCCTTGACTTTTTTTTTTTTTCAGTGTTCCAAGATTCATTGTTTATACACCACACCCAGTGTTCCATGCCCCACTTAGTACCCACCACCAGGCTCACCCATCATCCCATTCTCCTCCCCTCCAAAACCCTCAGTTTGTCTCTCATGCTTTGTCTCCCCCTCTGACTTACCCCAATTCACCTTTCTTTTCTTTCTCTTAATGTCCTCCATGTTATTCCTTATGCTTCACAAGTAAGTGAAACCATATGATAATTGACTTTCTCTCCTTGACTTATTTCACTCAGCGTAATATCCCCTAGTCCCATTCAGGTTTATACAAAAGTTGGGTATTCATCCTTTCTGATGGCTGTGTAATATTCCATTGTGTATATGGACCATATCTTCTTTATCCATTTATCTGTTAAAGGACATCTTGGTTCTTTCCACAGTTTGGCAACTGTGGCCATTGCTGCTATGAACATTGGGGTACAGATGGCCCTTATTTTCACTACGTCTGTATATTTGGGATAAATAGCCAGTAGTATAATTGCAGGTCATAGGGTAGCTCTATTTTTAATTTTTTGAAGACTGTCCACACTGTTTTCCAAAGTGGCTGCACCAATTTGCATTCCACAAACAGTGTAAGAGGGTTCCCCTTTCTCCACATCCTCTCCAACACTTGTTGTTTTCTGTTCTTTTAATTTTGGCCATTCTAACTGGTGTAAGGTGGTATCTCAATGTGGTTTTGCTTTTAATCTCCCTGATAGCTAATGATGGTGGACATTTTTTCATTTGACTGTTAGCCATTTGTATGTCTTCACTGGAGAAGTATCTGTTCATATCATCTGCCCATTTTTGGACATGATTATTTTTCAAAGACCTGGAGCAAATAATCCTAAAATTTGTATGGAATCAGAAGAGACCCTGAACAGCTAAGGAAATGTTGAAAAACAAAAATAAAACTGGCGACATCATGTTGCCTGATTTTAAGCTTTTAAGCAAAGCCCTGATCACCAAGACAGCATGATAATGGCATAAAAACAGACATGTAGACCAATGGAACAAAGCAGAGAGTCCAGATATTGACCCTCAACTCTGTGGTCAAATAATCTTCGACAAAGAAGGAAAAAATATCCAGTAGAAAAAAGATAGTCTCTTTAATAAATGCTTCTGGGAGTCACTTATGGTTTGTTTCCCTCCCAATTCCATCTTGTTTCATTGATTCTTCTTCTACCCACTTAAGCCCCCATGTTGCATCACCACTTCCTCATATCAGGGAGATCATATGATAGTTGTCTTTCTCTGCTTGACTTATGTCGCTAAGCATCATACGCTCTAGTTCCATCCATGTTGTCGCAAATGGCAAGATTTCATTTCTTTTGATGGCTGCATAGTATTCCATTGTGTATATATACCACATCTTCTTGATCCATTCATCTGTTGATGGACATCTAGGTTCTTTCCATTGTATGGCTATTGTGGACATTGCTGCTATAAACATTCGGGTGCACATGCCCCTTTGGATCACTACGTTTGTATCTTTAGGGTAAATACCCAGTAGTGCTATTGCTGGGTCATAGGGCAGTTCTATTTTCAACATTTTGAGGAACCTCCATGCTGTTTTCCAGAATGGCTGCACCAGCTTGCATTCCCACCAACAGTGTAGGAGGGTTCCCTTTTCTCCGCATCCTCGCCAGCATCTGTCATTTCCTGACTTGTTGATTTTAGCCATTCCGACTGGTGTGAGGTGATATCTCATTGTGGTTTTGATTTGTATTTCCCTGATGCCCAGTGATATGGAGCACTTTTTCATGTGTCTGTTGGCCATCTGGATGTCTTCTTTGCAGAAATGTCTGTTCATGTCTTCTGCCCATTTCTTGATTGGATTATTTGTTCTTTGGGTGTTGAGTTTGCAAACCATAAGTGACTCTTAATCTCACAAAACAAACTGAGGGTTGTTGGGGGGAGGGAGGTTGGGAGAAGGGGGTGGGATTATGGACATTGGGGAGGGTATGTGCTTTGGTGAGTGCTGTGAAGTGTGTAAACCTGGTGTTTCACAGACCTGTACCCCTGGGGATAAAAATATATGTTTATAAAAAATAAAAAATTAAAAAAAAAATAAATGCTTCTGGGAAAATTGGACAGCTATATATAGAAGAATGAAACTCAACCATTCTCCTACACCATACACAAATATAAACTTGAAATGGATGAAGACCTCATTGTGGGGCAGGAACCTATCAAAATGTTAGAGGAGAACATAGGAAGTAACCTCTTCGACATCAACCACAGCAACTTCTTTCAAGATACGTCTCCAAAGGCAAAGGAAACAAGCAAAAAGGAACTTTTGGGACTTCATCAAGATAAAAAGCTTCTGCACAGCAAAGGAAACAGTCAACAAAACAAAGGCAACCCACGTAATGGGAGAAGATATTTATAAATGACACTACAGACAAAGTGCTGATATCCAAGATCTATAAAGAACATCTCAAACTCAACACCCAAAAAACAGATAATCATGTCAAAAAATGGGCAAGAGACAGCATCCTTGACTATTTTTACACTGTGGTGATTGTTTCCATGTCTGAGAACATATATTTGCTTTTCTATGGGTAATACAGAAACAGCAGAAAGAAAAAAAAAATTGTTATTTAACTTGCATCCAATTGAGATTCAACATTTTTCATTAAGCATAGAGTCATATCTATTAAGCTTCTTTCCAAAGCATTGGAGCATAATTAAACTGCCATGGTAGCAGGGAGTAAGGATATATGAACACTATCAAATATGTCCAGCAGGACAATTCGGGCACAAAGTAAAGTGACCGAACCACAGATGTTTTCTCTCAAAGTACAGCCTTGTAAGTGAGATTTGGAAGAAGCTGTTAACTATTAGTATCTAGTGTCTTTACCACAGGATTGTAATAAGCTGCCTGTTAGTAGGGGTTACACTTGTTTGCTTTTGTATCATAAGAACTTCCAGTATTGAGGTGAGCACTAAATGTTATTTCTTGAATGGGTAAACACTCAATAAGATGGATTGATAATTATTTGTCCATATCAATAAGATCAAGTTTATGAACCTAAATATGAGAACAAGTTCTGGTCATGAAAGAGAGAGAGGATGCTTATAGTACTGGTAAATGCTTCAGGTTAGGCCTCTAAAGTATAATGGGTAATAAAAGGAACTCAGCAAGGAATAAGGACAAAACAGAAGCTTAATCCTAGAAACCCAGTGCCTAAATATGGATAAGATGGATTGATCAGGTGAAATTTGCATTTGTAATAACAGTGAATATAATGATTTTCCCCAGATTCACCAAAAAATGAGTTGTACTCTTTAAAGTGTCTCAGTGCTACCCAAATTAAGGAACTCTTAATAGGCCAAAATATCCTGTTGGATAGAGGTCTGGGGATCCAGAGACTTTTGGAAATATTTTCTGCCTCCTTCTGTATTGGTTCAGAAAATGGATTGAGAATGATTTGCAATACTTTCATGTATTGACAATGAACTACTTTATAGTTCTGCTTATACAAGGTGATTCTAAACTCAAGTCTTGATGTAAACATGTTGATTTGACATAATTATCAACTGTATAACTTTACTCTCAAAAGTGTCTCAATTTGAATGATAAATTGTATATTGGCTTTATTTTATTTTTTTTATTTATTTTTATTTTATTTTATTTTTAAAACTTTATATTACTCTTGTTTATTTTACTTATAAGACTCTGTCATATCTCCTACAAAAGAATTTAAATTTCTGAACAAAGGTCATGCATCTGCTACAAAAACACATTGATGTATTAGTTGATTGCACTATATTTTCTGTTAAATTCTTGGCTCAACACTAAATGTGAGTTTGGGCAAATTATTTGAACTCTAAATTTTAGCTCTATCATCTATAAAGTAGAAATAATTATAGGACCTAACATATAGTATGAGAATTAAATAAATATATGCAGAAGGCTAAGCATTGTGCCCAGAGTATATGTTACTTAGTATCTTATATATGAGTTATTATAATCAATTAATATAATATACTGTAAAAGATATTATGAGGCCACAACAAAATTTATAACTTCCAGAGAAAGAGCATACAATTGAGTTAAGGAAAAATTTATGGATAAAGGAGATATTAAATATATTTTTGAATATATAAATACAGTGGAGGACAATCTCATGAAAGTGAAGGAAGCATGCATAAAAATGTAAAAGAAAACATATGTTTTATATAGAAATTGAGGTGATTCATTTGATAAAGTTTAAAAATAAGTGAAAATGAATACAGAGCAACAGATTGTAATAAATTGCTTGAGGGGTTCTAACTTGGTTTTTCCAGCTGTAAAAATGTCCTGCCTGAATCTGAATCTTGTTTTCTTTTTCACTAACTAGTGAAAACACTAACTTGCCCAATATATTCAATAATAGGATGTTGCATTTTGTGTAGCATTGTGGCTTTCTGCATCCTACTACATATATGGGAAGCATATGCAGATATTTATGTATGAACTGAAATTTTATTAACTAAAAATTTCAAATTTATAAAAATTATTTTCTTGTTCATAAAGCATTTGCTGGCAATTTTAGTAAATATTTACCCTTTAATATTCAGGTATTCATATATTAGTGATGTTAATATTGCCCAGTTCTCCTATTGCAAAAGTAAAATTACATTTTTAATTATTAAAAAGATTGAAATAATATGCATTCCTTTTTAGACCTGAGTCATTTGAAAAACTGTATTCATTTAGGTGAAGGAATCTGTCACAAGCACATGCACACACACACACGCACACACACACACGGTGGCTTTCTCTAATATTTTACTTATTTTTGTCTTATTCTTTCTTTTTACTATCTTATTCTTTACTACGGTAAACTTAGAATTTATGTGGATTTTATTTGCCAAAAGATTCTAAAATCTCTATATTATCTCAGGAGTGGCTGAGATACAATTACAGGAAGGTTTTTCTATTAAGAAATAGATAATTAGAAGAAAATATGAAAAAGATCCATTATAACTGTATAAATAGTTTATCATACACTTTTTTTTTTTTTTTTTTTACTAATTTTCCAAGCCCTCGTGCTCCCTTGAGCCACTGTTCCCATTCTCCAGGAATTTACAGTATAAGGAATTTTCTCCTATTTTTGTTTCTACTTCCTAACTACCTACTTATACTTCAAAACACTTTCATTTGTTCTTTGCTCCTGCCTCTACAATTAACCTATACATATTAGATAACTGCTACACTATAAATCCAACAAAATTAATCCATTCTGATATTCCTTAGCAACTGCTTTGTGACAAATTATTACAACTCTTAGAGTTTAAACAAACATTTATTACTACAAGGTTTCCCTGGGTTCCAAATCTGGGTCTGGTTTACCTGTGTCCTCTGATATCTCTCACAAGGCTCCAAGTGAAGCATCAGCTAAGGGTTAAAAGGTCTTAATAGGCTAACTGAAGGTGAATCTGCTACCAAGCTCATTCAACTGATTGTTGACTGAATTGAGTTCATCGTGGACAGTTGTTCAGAAGGCAATGAAATCAAAGTTATCCTTTATAAAATGACCACTGTGTATCAGACACAGTTAAGGCACATAACATTAAATATTCTGCTTAAATCAATTCTATTAGATATTATATATTGTTAATTTTATTATGGTAGTAGTGCATGTGTTCATGGAATGAAAAGTAGAAAAAGCAGACAAGCAAATGCAAGTAAGAAAAATAAAATAGTCCTTTCTGAAAACAGTCATTACTGAGTATTTTGTTGCATGCCTGAATATTTTTAGACATGCACTGTGTTTACTTGCTTTCTTACTGCTACGTGGGCCTGTCCTTTTTTCTCCAAGCTTTCTCATTTTAGAGAAATTTGTATATTCATAATAGCTATGTTCTTTAAAAGTCACTCTGAACACTAAATTACCAAATTCTGAAGTGTTACTGCCAGGGAAATCTAGGGTTAGGTTCTTAAGAGCCTCCAGTCATAACAACCAATATGATACATAACCTTGTTTTATATGTGCTTCTGTTTAAAGACACACTATGTAATATATACTGTTCATTCACTAATGTTGAACTCACAGCCAACACCACTGCAAATCATGTCTCAATTAAGCTCATCCAAAATACTTACTCTTTCCATAAGGCATATCATAGCCTTCTGGAGCTCAGGAACATTCAACATCACTTCAGCATGTTTGGGGGCCATTTTAAACAACAAAAGCACCCAACAAAAAAGCACAGAAATGCAAAAACATGGTACTAAATAGCAAACATGACATTAGTCTATAAATAAGAGAACTTAAACAATAAAGGTGAACATTGTTCTTTTCATACTTACTCAGCTTGGAAACGGGGGCTATGGAGGAAAATTTTTTCATAACTTTGCACATGTCCTCAAAAGACCGCAAAAGCAATATAAGTTTTAACATGAGGGTTCCAAATAAATTGTAGCAAGTAGGTGAATTCATGCATACAAAATCCATGAATAATAAAGATGACTTTATTAAGATTTTTCTTTGTCAATCAAGAACAGGTATGCTGTTCTTTTGAATATTGTGAGCTACAACCGTCTGAACATAGTGGCTATTTGCATGCTTTCTTTCCCCAATTTTCTACTGGATATTATAGGCTAATCCATTGTCTCTCTTCCCTACTTTCCTATCTTATGCCATTATATGCCTTAAGGACAGAAATGAGAAAAGAGCTTCTATTTTCTCCATTTTTCAGTCCTTACCAAGGACTAGAAATATCTCTCAATCCCTCTAATTGGAGGGATTGAGAAGAAATCAAGTGTGCAGAATCTAGCAGGTTTCTCTTAGTTTTATGGGGCTCTTACATTCTTATCCAACCAGAAGATACAGTTATCTAGTTCTGCTTGTCTTTGAGTGGATTCATTACTGGATTCAACAGTGAGCCCTCCAAAATTCAGGTCCATCAGATCCACTGAATTCAACATTATCTGTAAATGAGATGTGAGCAGATATAAGCAAGTCAAAATGAAGTCATACTAGATGAGGATGGGCTCTAAATCCAATGACTTATATCCGCAAAGAGAAGAGATTTGGAGACACACAAAGATATGAAGGTAAGATGGCTACCTGAAGATGAAGGCAAAAATTGGAATGGTGCAGCTCTAGTTGAGGAACACGAAGGACTGCTCACAATCACCATAAGCCAGGAAGAAGCAAGAACATATTCTTGCTTATAGCTTTCACAGAGAACATGGCCCTGCTGACACCTTAATATTAGATTACTAGCATCCAGTACTCTGAGAGAGTAAATTTCTGTTGTTTTAAGCAATCCAGTTTGTAGTAACTGTTAGGAATCCCCAGGGACCAATCCTGGAGTGAAATATTGGGAAATTGATACAGTCCTATATCAAATTCTCCAAAAAGTTCTATCAGGGATGCATATGTATTCCTTTGTCTTCTTTTCAAATAAAAACTTAAGTAGGAGGGGTGAGGGGAAGGGTAGGCAGGTGTGTAATTTGTGGTTTCATTAAAATATCAACATAATGTTTCCTCATTAGGAAGGCCAAATTTAGGAAACAAATATATCAGCAATTATATTTGGAATATTTGCTGAAAAGAATTTTTTAAGATGAACAAAGAAACTGCATCCTCAGAAAATTGCTTTGGCTTCTGGTTTCAAGGCTACTGCTTCAAAGTATTAACGCTGTTTATAAATATATAATGTCACTTTCCCCTAGCCTATGATCCTTATATTTGGAGGACCATATCTATTATGCTTGCTATTTTACCCTTTATCTCTTGAACAGTGTCAGACACATGAATATCATTCAATAAATATTTAATTATAATTATTAAATAAATGTGCAATTCACATTAATGCTTTTGGGACACTATAACAATGCTTTTTCAATATATCATTGGAAAATACAAACATATGTAGTCATGCACTGGCAACATAACTAGTAGAAGATAAAAATTGAAAATTAGGGAAAACATAATGCAAATGGCCAATAATCAACATATATAAAAGACTTTGTTTCAAAGTATTCAAAAGAACAAATTAATAACAAATTTTTCCCATTTGATTGGTAAAAATGAAAAAATAATAATACCTGAAAATAAAGAGAGCCTGGAGAAAAAGTACTAGCAGGTAACTATGTATGCTACATGCTCAAATAATTAAAACACACACACATACAAACACACAAAACAAAACAAACAGTCCTACCATCGCTGTTTCCAGATCATTGCTTTTCATTTTATTTGTTTGTAATGTTTATCTGTTCATTCTAAATATGATTTCATGCACCAGTTTTTATTTTAAAAAACTAACTATACATAATACCTAATGATAATTAATTTAAATGTAACAATGTGGAGTACTAAACAGTACCTTACATATAGCCCTTGTTTTTATAAATAGTAACTGCCATCACTATCAGAAAAATCAAAGTACAATGTGTACTAAGGGCTTAAGATGGGATGCAGAATAACAATATTCACAGTCTCAGACAAAAACTACATATGTGAGCATTTACATATACCCATTAATGAGTCCAAGAAAGTAGACTATCTATCTATCTATATCTATCTATCTATCTATCTATCTATCTATCTATCTATATGTGTGTGTGTGTGTGTGTGTGTGTGTATAAAATGACTAAGTGTTGATATTCTGTGAGTAAAGTGTGATCTATAAGGAATAAGTAAATCAACAATATTCAGAAGGGAAGGATCTGATAAAATGATCAAAATGATTTAATCGATGAAGCCAAGTTCAGCTTATTCTAACTAATAGAATGTAGCTTTAATTAAATGCCTTGAAAGTCAAGTCGCCTCTTTTAAACTAGAATGTTATTGATTTAAGTACTACTTAAATCCAATAAAGATACAGTTGGATGTTCAGGTATCTTGGTTTTACTTCGGAAAATTCTAGCATAAGGAGAAAATACACTTGGCCTAATATGAAGCTGTTAAACCCTTTAAAGCTAGAGTTAATTTTAAATTAAATAAAGATTTGTTTTTTAAATAATCAAATATATAATTTATGGGGTAGCAGAGCCAGTATCAACATACAAGGAAACAAAAAAGTATAGTTTAGTAATCACTTCAATTTTACTCACAACCTTTGTACCATAAACTCAGTGCTTTGGGCCATTTTTGAGAAACTTCTACTTGTATATTCCAAGTAGCTTAGGAGGCTCTGAAAATACGTTTATGTTAATGAAACAATATTTTAGTTCCTAGGACATAAGATTGACTTAAAGTAGTATCTCACTCAATTTCCTTTTAAATAATTTTTATTAAAATGTTATAACTGATTTAATAATACATCAATAATGGGTTCTGAAGTTCTTGTTGTTATCCGAAATACATTTATGAGGAATTTCTTTTGTGAGGGGTGCCTGGGTGGCTCAGTTGGTTAAGCGTCTGCCTTTGGTTCAGGTTTGCGCCCAGTGTCCTGGGATGGAGCCCAGCATCAGGCTCCCTGATCAGCAGGGAACCTGTTTCTTCTTTCCCTCTGCCTCTTCCCCATTTGTGCTCTCTCTCTCACTCACTCTCACTCTCTCTCAAATAACTGAATACAATCATATGATATACATATCTTTAAAAAATTATTTTTTGATTTTCCAAAATTGTTTAAGGGATAACTTAAATATTGAATTACTACCCCACTACTATTTCCTGCCATGTTCTCATTTTTATAAATCTATTTATCTTTGTATAGTGTGCATATTTATAACTGCATATTTATAACAATTCCCTGTGTATATATGATGATGTCATAATGGGAGAGTTTGGGGTAGAAATTTCTTTTCACCTCCTTACTTAAATACAAATCAGTAAACATGGATTTAATGGTAACAGTATACATGTGAGTACCTGCAATTAAAATATGTTCTAACACTCTGGAAACGGGTGATCGGTAGAAATATGAACACTGTATACACAATTATACTGAAAAGCGAACAAAGAGGAAATTATTTTTCCCTTGTTTTCAAAAGAGACAATGTGCACATCATGAAATAAATTATTATCCATTCAAAAGAAGAGTCCTCTAAAACTACTTCAAAATATGTGCTTTTCTTGGAACAAGTCTCAAGTAGACATTGGGGATACAAATGCAATTTGAAACATTTCATTTCTACATTACTTATATAGTCTCTGTTATTGCAGCTTCTCTCATAGTTAAGAAGAAATGGAGTACGAACTTTGTGTCAACAAAAGGGAATAGAAAAACAACCCCCAAACTCAATACTGTTTAGTCCAATTTGTGAAGTGATTTGAGGCAGGTAATTCAGACACTAGAAAAACTGTCTTTCACTTAAGTACCAAAAAATCTAATTTAATGCAGTTGATATCTTCATTCTAGCCAGGAAAGCTGTTTCATCTTCATTTTAGTCTAGATTGTTACTATATGAAGTGACAGTGGGTTTACATGCTCTGGTTGTATATTTATTTTTTCCAAAAGAGCTGAAACGCCATCATTTTTCAATTTCATTTGCCATTTCATTGCTTGTTCTAGTAAAGCTCAAAGTGTGAAATGGACATGGTGATCTAATTATTTTAAATTAACTCAACTTCACGAAGAGGAAATGATGATTAGTTAAATAATTAGCACATGTCTAAAATTGAGGCTGTTAACATGTCTCCCATTCTGATATTTTGTAAAAAGTTAAAGTATTTATTAAAACCCATTCAGTGTTGAACAGGAGTGGTGAGAGTGGGCATCCTTGTCATGTTCCTGATCTCAACGGGAAGGCTGCAAGCTTTTTCCAATTGAGGATGGTATTTGCTGTGGGTCTCTTATAGATAGATTTTATAAAGTTCAGGAATATTCCCTCTATCCCTATACTTTGAAGCATTTTAATCAAGAATGGATGCTGGATTTTGTCAAATGCTGATTTCTGATTCCTCAAGAAATTAAAAATAGAGCTTCCCTCTAACCCTGCAATTGCACTACTGGGTATTTACCCCAAAGATACAGATGTCATGAAAAGAAGGGCCATCTGTACCCCAATGTTTATAGCAGCAATGGCCACGGTCACCAGACTGTGGAAAGAACCAAGATGCCACTTAACGGACGAATGGATAAGGAAGATGTGATCCATATACACTATGGAGTATTATGCCTCTATCAGAAAGGATGAATACCCAACTTTTGTAGCAACATGGACGGGACTGGAAGAGATTTTGGTGAGTGAAATAAGTCAAGGAGAGTCAATTATCATATGGTTTCACTTATTTGTGGAGCATAAAAGATAGCATGGAGGACAAGGGGAGTTGGAGGAGAAGGGAGTTGGGGGAAATTGGAAGGGGAGGTGAACCATGAGAGACTATGGACTCTGAAAAACAATCTGAGGGGTTTGAAGCGGTGAAGGGTGGGAGGTTGGAGGAACCAGGTGGTGGATATTAGAGAGGGCACAGATTGCATGAAGCACTGGGTGTGGTGCAAAAAACAATGAATACTGTTATGTTGAAAATAAATAAATAAATAAATATTTTTTTAAAGATAAAATAAAATAAAACCCATTCAATGAATGTCTTTAAGTAACTGCTACTAAGATTTGAATGCCAAGTCTTTTTCCTCTCTTCTGCTTTGTAACTGGGTATTTCTGTTTCTCTCTCTATCTGCCTATCTACTTACCTAACATCATACCTGTACCTCTCATTTAAAAAATCATTCAATACTAAAATACTGAACACAAAAATAATGAATAGTAGAAACAAGAAATTAAGATATAATATAGGTAAGCAAGTTCTTTCAACACATGTTCAAATCAAAAATGAAACTTCATCTGAGGAAAGAAGTCAAATCATTCAAATGAAAAGATGTAGGAGAATGGGAAATGGACTTAACAAATATAAGATGTAGCTGTAAAATAATGATACTATTATACTTATTACTTGCTTTCATCAATTTTAATACATGCACGGCTTGTTCATAAATTATTTACTCAGATCTTTTCTCACATGAAATGCTAACTTTGTAATATATCTTGTATTGATTCCTTTTTTGCAGATGTGGTCCAGGCTCTCATGCCTTGTAGTTAGTTATGCTAGATTCATCTCAAATTATTTTTCTGTCAAACGACTCATCTATCCAGAATTAACTGATTACTAATCTCTGGAATGATTACATTTTACCAAAAATCACCCTTATCAATATCCTACCACCACCCCAAAGTTACTAGATAAAATGTAAACTAAATTGGTCAGCATTCAGATAATTTTGTAATCTAACTAATCTAGTCCTGATTAATATAATCAAGAGTTTTCTGTCTTATTTTCAGATATTAGTTTCAGAAGGACCATCTTTCAATTCTAGAAAAGTAGATGTAGATGAAGTACATAAAATCAAAATCTTATACCTTCTTAAAAAATGTCCCAGAAATTTAAGATAATACATATACGTAACTAAGTGCCAGCTAGCAAAACAAATGACAACAAAACTCTACAGTCCATCTATTCTGGTAGAACTCTCTGATGTTCACTACCTGTTTTAGGATGCTTACTCTTCTAGATTATCATCAGTATGTTCGGTTCACTATTGGTATAAAGTGCTGCTTTGCTTCCTGGTTTTGATATCAATTATTTTTACTCCTGGACATGTGACTTTTATTGAATGAGACAATCTTTGTCAATACCATTACTTGGGAGTGTCAGAAAATCTCCAGATTTTATTTCCTCCCTGTCTGTCCTATACAGTTTTAACAAAAGGTGTCCGCAACTCCTAAATTATGAACTCATCAGTGTGGTGATATGATTGTTACAAAATATGTTACACTTATCAAGTATGAAAATAAAATAAACAGTGTCCCAATAAGTTTGAAGAGTGAGATAAAATACATATTTAAAGAGATTTGTGGAGATGAAAAAGTACAGCCTAAGGAATATTGTCAATAATATTGTAATATACTTATGATGAGCATTTCCTAATGTGTATAATTGTTGAATCACTATATTATAGAGCTGTAAATAATTTAATATATAACAACTATGTTTCAGGGTTTTTTTTTTAATTTTTAAAAGAAGAGATTAAGTAAGTCATAGACAGAAAAGAACATGTGAGGATACAGGTAGAAAGTAGGCATCTACAAGCCAAGGGGAGTGGTCTCAGAAGAAACCAACTTTTCTGACATATCAATCTCAGACTTCTAGCCTCCAGAACTTCAAGAAAATAAATTTCTTTTGTTTAAGAACTTTCACACTGAAAGAAAATGAAAATGAAGAATTTCAAGGCATATTGGGCCATTAACAAGGCCCAATATATTATATTGTGAATATGGCATGCTCAGGTTGGCACTACTTGCACGTAGAGAATACTACCAAAATAGTTTCTGAGATTTTATAGAATCCAGTCGTGACAACTATGGTATGAAATGAACACAGTTTCAAACTCAAATATAAATAAAAGTGAAAATAAGTATTATTTATTGCTGAGAGTGAGATAGATTTGCTCAAATCCCTTTTGTCAATATCTGGATTGGTCCTGGGCTGAAGATTCATAGTAAAACACCAATGTTTCAGTGAGAAAAAAAAATACATGAAATGAAATTTGTATTTAAAAACTTGTAAGTTGAGGGGCGCCTGGGTGGCTCAGTTGGTTAAGCGACTGCCTTCAGCTCTGGTCATGATCCTGGAGTCCCGGAATCGAGTCCCACTTTGGGCTCCCTGCTTGGCAGGGAGTCTGTTTCTCCCTCTGATCCTCCCCCTTCTCATACTCTCTCTCTCTCAAATAAATAAATAAAATCTTTAAAAAAAATAAAAATAAAAACTTGTAAGTTAGGATTTTTTGTTCCTTCAGTCCATTCTAGTTAATACACAGACTTCAACTTTCTGAGGTTTCCAAATCCATAGATACTCAAGAGAGTTGTCTAGTCTCTCCATAACTTCAGCCATAATATTTACATGGGCCTCTTTGCTACCTACTTTGAACAAGGTCATAAATTTAAAAAATGTGATTCTGATCATGAATTTAACTAGTTTGAATCTTTCTTTCTTTACAATTTACAGATATTAGACCTGATCTTTCTTGTACTTTGACAGGGGGGTTTAATAGAATACTCAAGCATAATACTTCTGGAGTTGAACGATTTACATTTAAATCCTAACTTCAACTATTCTAAACCTCTGACCTTGAACAAAATCTCTAACTTCCTTAAATCTAAAGGTCTTCATCTCTAAAGTGGGAATCATTGTATCTACCAAATTTATTTGCTGTGTGGGTTATACGTAAATTATTTGTAGCATAATAATTGTTCATGATGTGAATTCTTTTATTTTCTTGTTTTGTTCCATTCTCATACTTTGGTTATATGGCTGCCCCATGAATAGTATTTATTAGCAATTTTTCAAATTAATCAAATTCTAGCAACCATAAAATAAGATGTTAAGTTCTCACCTTCTAAGAGGAATCTCTTCCTTTGCTTGCTTTTGTTTGTTTGTGGGAGTTTTTCTGTGTGTGTTTTTTCCTCTGTTTCTTGCATAAAGTGATTATTTTTCAAGCCTACATTGTTTTGCCACTAAAACTCATGAAATGAAGCAGCAAAGAATTAGCTTTTAACCTGCTTGAAATTCATTTTATTTACAAGTAAATAGAGTTGAGGAGGGGTAAAGAGTACCAAACTTCAGGTTTGTTGAAAAGACTACATGCAAAGTACAGAGAATAGTGTTTTACCTGGGTATGTTAAGGAAACCATAGAATCATTATTAAAATAGTGAACAATATAGCATTTAAGAAGCTTAAATATATATTCCGAGAAAATTAAAAGCTCACCAAAAACATATTTGGATTTTCAAAGACATTTTGTGTAAGAAATGTTTTCTGTATTAAAATATTTGTTCATCAAATATAAAAAGGTATTATGATTTTACAATTAATAATTATGTTCATAATGGAGAGAGAGCTGTCATTTATAATACAGAGCTCATCTATGACCTCAGGTTGATTCTGCATATTTTAAGAAATTATTTTTTAAGATGTTATTTGCTTAATTAAGAGAGAGAGAGAGAAAGAAAGAGAGCGTGAACACAAGAGAGAGTGCATAAGCTAAGGGAGGGGTAAGGAAAGGGAGAAGCAGAGTCCCTGCTGAGCAAGGAGCCTGAAGCCCTAATCAGGGCTCAATCCCAGGACCTGGGATCATAACCCTAGGAGAAGGCAGACCTTAACCAACTGAGCACCAGGGGCCCCAGAAATTAAAATTTTTTAAAGATTTTATTTATTTTAGAGAGAGAGAGAGACACTGAAAGAAAAAAAGGAAAAAAGCAGGAGGAGGGGGAGGGGCAAAGGGAGAGCAGACTCCACGCTAAGCTGGGGGCCTGATGAAGGGCTTGATGCAAGGCTTGATACAGGCTTTAACTTAACCCAGGACCTTGGGATCATGACTTGAGATAAAGGCAGACACTTAAGTGACTGAGCCACCCAGGCACCCTATAACATTTCTGAAAAACATTAAGATCTGACAATAACTACAACAACCTTCTCAAAGTTGACCTTATGCTAATATAAAAACATATAAATCATGTCATCTCTCTCTCTGCCTACCTGTGATCTCTGTCTGTCAAATAAATAAATAAAATCTTAAAAAATAAAAAAAAAAAGCACATGGGTAACTTCTAAACTTTATCTACTCACATATTGACTAGGAAACCAAAGTGTATACTAGGAAAGGAATCTCTTTTTTAAATGCCAAAACCAGGTAAGTATTTTCCTGTTTAACTTGATTAAAGAAGCAAAATCATTCTAAGCATAAGAGTTTTAAATGAGCACTCCTTTATTTGAAGAATTAATGCACATTTTTATTATTTATTATTTTCAGTATTCATTACTTAAAAAATCTCAAGAATCCCAACATTTTTTAAAAAATAGGTAAGAAATCTAGGTCTACCTACCTAGTAGTTAAGATTTAGTCTAAAATAAAAAGTAAACCTTACAAAATGTTCTTAAATGACTCTATTTCCCCAAAATGAAGGTAAGAAACTTGAATAAAGAATATATGAGTTTTTTGTGTGTTCCTGGTCTGATAGCGAAAGTTCTTTGGTTAGTATACATCAGTTTTAAATTCTAGTTAGATGATGGGTACCACCATAATCTGGTCAATACTAAGTTTTCTTGAGGCCTTTTGCTAGCCATTGTTACTAATTACATTTTAAAAGTAAAGAAATTAGATTCCAATATGTAATTTTTCTTGATCATCCTAGACATAAATAGAAAGACTTGAGCTCTGGGACGCCTGGGTGGCTCAGTTGGTTGGACGACTGCCTTCGGCTCAGGTCATGATCCTGGAGTCCCGGGATCGAGTGCCGCATCGGACTCCCAGCTCCATGGGGAGTCTGCTTCTCTCTCTGACCTTCTCCTCGCTCATGCTCTCTCTCACTGTCTCTCTCTCAAGTAAATAAATAAAATCTTTAAAAAAAAAAAAAAAAGAAAGAAAGACTTGAGCTCAAAACAGCATGTTTGACTTCAGAGTTGGTGTTTCCCTTACAATGCATTACAGAGTTATCAACACCATCCTTGCATATTTAGTGTAGAATACTGAAAAAATAAGTAATATTACTTTCAATTTAATAAAAAAAATTTGCATTAATTCTTCAAATAAAGGAGTGCTCATTTAAAACTCTTATGCTTAGAATGATTTTGCTTCTTTAATCAAGATAAACAGGAAAATACTTACCTGGTTTTGGCATTTAAAAAAGAGATTCCTTTCCTAGTATACACTTTGGTTTCCTAGTCAATATGTGAGTAGATAAAGTTTAGAAGTTACCCATGTGCTTTTTTTTATTTTTTAAGATTTTATTTATTTATTTGACAGACAGAGATCACAGGTAGGCAGAGAGAGAGGCTAAGAGAGAGGAGGAAGCAGGCTCCCTGTTGAGCAGAGAGCCTGATGTGGGCTTGTTCCCAGGACCCTGGGATCATGACTTGAGCTGAAGACAGAGGCTTTAACCCACTGAACCACCCAGGCGCCCCACCCATGTGCTTTTGATAAGAAATATACTACCAGCTTCAAGAAAATGCAAAAGCTAGTTTAAAAAATAGTTCTCATTTGTTCAACCTCTTCTACTTTATTTATTAAATGAGAAGTCTTTATTTTCAGACATTTGTGAGAGTATACTCCCACAAGTGTATATATTTGTGAGAGTATACTCTTTCAAGATGATTATGAAACTGCTGACTCATTTGTACTATACAAAAATGTCACAATCAAAACTATTATGAAATCAAAGATCAAAATTTGAGAACTCTTATTAAACCAATGAGCCTGATGTATCATTGGAATATCCAAGGCACATTTCATGGATGTGTCAAGCAATTTATTTATCCATCTGAATTTTTAAAAAAATAATGAATCTCTGTATCATATTTTAGAAACACTTCAATTACAGAAATGTTCAATTTTTTTTCTAAGGTGTTTATGACTGCTTCAGGCTGACCAACTGCACTTCAAACTTTGAAATTAAAGCTTTGGCACTACTCTGGTAGTATTCAAGTACAAAATAAGAGAAAGTCCCTTTTGCAATATTTTCACTTTGAGTTATAATTTTATATTATAAATATAAGTCATTACTTAACAAGATTTGTGTAAAAAAGTAAATGTACAATATGCTCCAACTTCTAGGATCAATATCAACAATAGTATTCCAGGTTTACATCCCAAATAATTTTAAGAAGATCATTGGATTTCACAATGCATATTGATAAAAGTTCACTTCTTGAAGTGAAGCAGAGCATTAAAATACTCTTATTTTAACAACAGGTCACTGTCATTGTTTTTTGTTGGAGAGAACTTCAGTGATAAAATGATACTAAATTCTTATCTCTCTCATACACAACACACACACACACAAACAAAACACACCAATACATGAATCTTCTCTCTCTCTTAGGAAAAGAAAATTTCCATGTGCAAAGTAGACAGCTCTAAATTCATCTTGCAAAACAATCCATGTTAATAATGCATGTAAGAAGGATCATTTTTTTAAAAGATTTTATTTATTTGACAGAGAGAGACACAGAGGGAGAGAGGGAACATAGCAGGGGGAGTGGGAGAGTGAGAAGCAGGCTTCCCACTGAGCAGGGAGTTCCATGCAGAACTCGATCCCAGGACCCTGGGATCATGATCTGAGCCAAAGGCAGACACTTAATGACTAAGCCACCCAAGCACCCCAAGAAGGAACACTTTGAAAGATTGTGTGGCTAATATTTTGAGTTTTAATAATGCTTATTTTTCCTCAAAGTTTTCTGCTGTGTTACTTGTGCTTACTGAATAGACCTGTATCAAGCACTAATACCAAAAAAAAAAGCTTTTTTTGCTTACAATATACAAACTCTGTATTTAGTTTTGACAATAGATGAAAACGTGAATACGACACTGTTAACTGTTGTGTTTCTTGACATGGAACAATTTTTAAAAAAGGTTACGTCAGTAAAAGTAGTCAGCTTCTGTTAATCAAAACTATGCTTTTCAGTTCTCAGTATCTCTGTTTTCACAACCTGAGAAGCACAGTGCTGAAAGAATACATTAGTTTTGAGGTCTCTGAAGTGATAACCTATTTATCTATTGTTTTCCTCAATCTAAAACATAGTGTCACTCATGCCTAGAGGACTGGACAGAAATTTAAACAAATTAACTCCCATTGGGTACTAAGGGGAGAACATGTGAACTGCCATGGGAACGGTATATGGGTCTGAATGTGACGTTTAGGGAAGCTGTATTAAGGAAGTGGTCTTTGGAATGATTTTTTAAAATAAGAACATTATTAGCACTAAAGAAAGACATCACATGCATTCTAGCTATGAACTTATGATAAAATAAATTTGGGCATTTGGAGCGCAGTGTACATGTAGGATAGGTGCAGAGTAGTCAAGAAAACATATATTTTTAAAAGATTTTATTTATTCATTTGACATTTGACAGATTGAGAGCACAAGTAGGCATATTGGCAGGCAGAGGGAGAAGGAGAAGCAAGCTCTCTGCTGAGCTGGGAGCCCAACACAGGGCTCAATCTCAGGACACCTGGGATCATGACCTGAGCCAAACGCAGCCGCCCAACTAATTGAGCCACCCAGGTGACCCAAGAAAACACTTGAAGAACAACTATTTCATTGTAATTGGCTAAGTAGTGGAAAAAATTAGCTTCTTATTGAAACATGCATATACATTACTATATCCTATATCCATCCCAGCCCACAGGGAAAAAAGAAGAAAAGCTCAATACATTCAAAAGATCACTTTCACTTTAATTCCAAAACCTGATAAACAATGAAGAGTGGAAATAAATGAAAAGGGGACTTTAGGCCATCTGACTTAAGGAAAAGTCCTAATTAAATCTTAGCAAATAAAATATCACATGTAGCAAAAAAATTTAGAAATTTATCAATATGATTGACTACATACAGCAACTGAAGGAATGAACCAGTATGATCCTATCTGTGGAGGTTAGTAAAATCTAACTACAATTACTAAATACCAAAATAAAATAATAAAGAGAAATAACAGAATACAGTTACTTAACAGTTATTTTCTCTCAAGGCACTGACAATGTTATTCCACTGACTTTAAACTGCTATTGTGGATCTGAGAAGTTACTCATGGGTCTGAGGTTCTAAGTGATCAGTCTAAGTAATCAGTGTTTTCTTTCTGATTGTCTTTATTTATCTTTGTTTATCTGAAGTTTCTCTATTATGTATGTCCAGGTTTGTTTTTCTTTTAATTTATTTATTTTTTTCAGGTTCATGGAACTTATTTGGTACAACCAGAGTTCAGGTTTTAGAGAAATTTCAGTCATCACCAGAATGCATATTTCTTTCTTTCCTATTATTTGTATTACCTCTAAAGGTAATTGACATTGTTGATGTCAACAATATGCATTGGACTTTCCATTCTATCATCAATGACTCAATGTCTTACTTGTTTCCTATCTTTGTAGCATCATCACATGTTCTAGATAATTTCCTTGCATCTACTTCTCATGCTCTAATTCTCTCTTCTATTGACTTTTTTCTGCTAACTCTTTCATTGAGCTTTATATTTCAATTATAACAGTTTCTTCCTAAAAGTTTTAAATGGATGTTTTCCCATACTCATTGTTAACTCTTATTTCCTGATCAAATTTTAAAGCCATTCTTTCATTAAAAATATTTGTGTGTGTATGTTATATTACAATGCTTATTTTATTATTTTAGTTTTTTAAAGATTTTATTTATTTATTTGACAGAGAAAGATCACAAGTAGGCAGAGCAGCAGGCAGAGAAAGAGGGAGAAGCAGGCTCTGCACTGACCAGAGAGCCTGATGTGGGGTTTGATCCCAGGACCTGAGATCATGACCTGAGCTGAAGGCAGAGGCTTAACCCACTGAGCCACCCAGGCTCCCCTATAATGCTTATTTTATAATCTTTATTGGATACCCTGTATAACTAAAATGTTATAGAACTCATTCTTCTGCCTGACATATATCCTAACTTTCTTGTAGCATGCCTTGTTTCCATGTTGATTATGTGATTTTAACAACGAACTGAAGCTCTTTTCCTTCAGGGGGGAAAAAAAAAAGGTATATTATATTCTGTTCTACCAGTCATTTGAAACACTACTCCAAGAATCTCTTCATTTAAATTCTACTCATGGTGGGGAGATGGGTTAGACCATAAGGTAAGCATAGATTTAGAACACAAAATCATGTGAGGACTGATTTATGGTTATAAACTGGAGATTACTATCTCCAGCATCGATCTATACAGAACTATCAAGATGGTAAAGAGTTCCTTGCATTTTGGATTTTTTTAATTTAAATTTATAAAGGGTATATTCCATCAAATCCTAAGTTTTATTAGTTTCCAATTAGATTTCCAAATTTGGGTGAGATTGGAAATCTAATTTTCTCCAGCCTTCTGTACCCTGTGCAGCCATGAAAATGAAAACTCAACATATCTAGGTGCCATTAAAGTAATGTTGACTTGGGTACTTAATTGTCTCCCCAATGTCCATTTTGTTTTTAATAACTATAATTCTATTTATCCTTCAGACTTTTAGATTTTTATTTTTTTATATATGCTAATCAAATATACCGATGTAAATTGAAGCATGTATTTCAAACAATTCTGATCTTAAATATTTAACTGGATTCTTTGGTGTATATTTGTTTATGACTTTGAATTTGGAGGTAGATAAATTGTCCTTTATTAGTTTATTATTATATTTTATTGTTGTTTTGAATACAAAATTCCCATGTATGAAAATGCAATGTATATTTCTATGTTCCATTTTTTGTTTTCTCTTAATATTTATTTTCACTTTATGTCAATGTTATTTAAGCACGTTGCTTCTCATAAATATTCCATACTTGGGTTTTATTTTATTATAAATATCAGAAGCAAGTCAAATAATTGAAGTTTCTTATTAGAATTTAATCTTCTCTCTTATCTAAGAAGTGTGTAAATCCAGGACTTCGATTTGGCCAGAGTGCCAGTCTCATTCAGCCATGTTGCTCTACCATATTTAGCTTCCATCCCCAAGACCATGTTAGGTTCTACAAATGTTTTCAGAACTCAAGCAATTATATTTATATTCAACAAGCAGTAATTAAAAACAACATCTTAATGCCCCTTTCACTTAAGTTCAGTCCCCCAAAGTTCCCAAACTATATCCTCTTACATTCCTTGGGTTAAATTTAATAACATAGCCACACCTAGCTGGGTTTAAGCCAGAAATATTTAATCTTACTAACTTAATAACAGTTTTCTGAGCTATAACAAAGCTATATATAATGATACAGTTTAGAGTTTTATCATTTCATCTATCTGCCAAGGCTCCAAAATACATATTTAGCCACTGAGTATGCTTCCTTTAACAAAATTTCTTTCCATTCTATCTCTACTTGAAGACCATCTAATTCTAGCTTGGTTTTTCTTCTTGAAGGATTAAAAGTAACAAAAAATGGACAACCAAGACTAACGTTATTAATTTTCAACTATTCCCCCTAATGTTGCTTTGGACTCCATCCAAAAATGTAATAATACAACTTCAATTACATAACAAGCATCATCGAATTGCCAACCTGCAATACTGAAGTACTTCATATTATAACCTGTCTTATTATTCCAAAGTGACATGTTTTTCGTTCTGTCATGTACAGTACTCCAGTAGATTCTCATTTTTTTTCAGTTGTCAGTAGAGTCACATGAGAGTTTCAAAACACATAAAATAATAAACGTTTAAACCAGATAGACACTTACTTTTCCCTGATGTTAAATAAGGCTGAAAGCAGACATGTTGATACTAGTATGTCCCTGCAATTCCACAGGGATACAGACTGTTTTAAACTCATTTCTCCATGGTGAAAACTTTGCACTGCAAACGTCTGGCAGATTTCCATTTACTACATCCACACACCACTAGGGATGAGGAAAGAAGAATACTCTTTAATGCTAAGGGTACTGTCTGGGATATAGAGACTTCTGCTTGTCTATCTGGGAAGGGAAGAGTTAAGAATCCAATCTACATTCAGGGAAAGAAGGAAGGTGCTGACATGTTTTAAGGTCCTTTTAGGCATGTTAATCACAGACTCCCTGGCAAGTACACTAATGATATTTGTGATCAGCAGTCTGTTTCTGTGGGACACATTTAGCAGGAGATACTTAGCAAGTGGTTTAGGATTGTTTATAAGAAACGAATATGAAATCTATGGATCTATGGGGAATGGCTCCTCGGAAAATGTCACTGAAACTCTACCACTATATGAATATAAAATGGAAATGTTTCCTAACTGAAACGACTCTTCTGTGTAGGATTTGTAGTTGTGCTCATCATTGATACCTCACATTTAAGTCAGGATAGAACAAGTCTGATGCAATAAGAAACAGCCTAGGAAGTCCACTGGAAGTCCTGGGCCAGTTTTTATAATGCCTTGTGGTTACTTGAGTACTTGAAATTACTAATAAAGCTTAATACTGAATAAGATCTATGATTTGTCTGAGGCAAATTTGACAAACCAATACATTATAGTATCTCATTCTTGTTGGCCAGTCTTAGTCACATATGAATACAACTTGGGCAAAAGTATACTTCTATTCTGAGAAATCATGTTCCTAACTCAACATAAGGAATTCTGATTTTACCTTAAAGAGAAAATGACTACTGGAGGACAGCTAGGAATCACTGTAATTTACTTTTAAAAATATACCCTAAATAAACTTTCATAAACATGCATCAAAAGACAATTATGAAAATGTTCACATATTGGAAATGACATTTTTAGAATCCTAGATAATAGTGAAAAAGGTTTCCCTGGTTCTGAAGTAGAAAGAGCAAAACTTGGTCCTTTAGCCCTATAATCACTGGCATTAGAGATGTCAGCAGGTCCTTCCAGAGATATTCACTCAGAACAGAGTGGTTCTTCTCCTAAATCTTTAAAGGCCAAAGTATCTCTAGAAAATGTTATCTTATTCTTGCATCAGGACTTTCCACAGCTAGTCACTAGATTTTGTCCTCTGGAGCTGGCTGTCTCTTCCCAGTTTAGACCAGAGCCCATGCATTTGCTCAAATCATGATACATTTGAAGGGATGTGGGGACTTGTATCTACAGCAGACATAGAAAGGCAGCAGGCATGCATTCACTATGCTGAGACTATCTTGCCCAAACCATCCTTCCTGTCACCATTTTAAAAATATATATATAGCATACATAATTTGGTTCTGTTTTTATAAATTATTTCCATTAGTCTATCAAAATAAATATACAAATATACCTGCTGACTTAATGTCATCTGTTGTTACTTCTGAGAATTAGAATTATTACTTTTTTTTCTTTTTAGAATTAGGATTTTTAAATATTCTTTTGGTTTCCTAATTCTATAGGGCTTTCTACATTGCCTTAATTCTTTAAATAATTACAGAATTAATTTCAAAATAAGATTTTTTTCTGGATCTCTTTAAACAGTTCTCTCTTTTTTTTTTTAAAGATTTTATTTCTTTATTTGACAGACAGAGATTACAAATAGGTAAAGAGGCAAGCAGAGAGAGAGAGGGAAGCGGGCTCTCTGCCGAGCAGAAAGCCTGATGCAGGGCTCGATCCCAGGACCCTGGGATCATGACCTGCGCCAAAGACAGAGACTTTAACCCACTGAGCCACCCAGGTGCCCCATCTGAATCTCTTTAAAAAATGAAAGTGTGGGGGCAGCTGGGTGGTTCAGTCAGTTAAGCATCTGCTTTCAGCTCAGGTCATGATCCCATGGTCCCAGATGAAGCCCTGCATCTGGTTCCTTGATCAACCTGGAGCTTGCTTCTCCCTCTCCCTGCTGCTCCCCATGTTTATACGCTTGCACTCTCTCTAAAATAAATAAAATCCTAAAAAATAATCAAATAAAACGGTGTATCCTATGAAAACACAGATTTAGGACAATTTCCTTGTGGAAAATAGCCCTAACCCCAAACCTACAAGACATTATGTAGATACAATGTCTTACTGCATAATCTATTAGAAATTTGAGAGAATTAAACATTATTTTTGAAGAGTTTTTCTTTAAAAAATCTTTATCTTATATACATTATACTTTTCTATGGCACATGATTTACCAAAAAAAAAACACTACACTTCAGATTAAGCATAGCATGTCACATAGAACCTTTCTTGCAAAAAGAAAAAAAAAAAACCACTTCTCCATTGTTATCTATAGAGATATTCACAAAACAATACAATGTTAAAATCCAGATACAAACACAAGACAATATGTTAAAATACCATCCTGCTAGCATAAATTTCTGTTTAAATCAGAATAATTCTAAAGTCAACACAATCCAGATTATCTATTAAATCTGTTTTGCATTCAATGAGCACCTTTTACAATCACTTTGTAAAATGCACTTTGGAAAGAAGGTAAATTTTCCATCAATTAACTACAGATTCTATATGCCTTAAAGATCAAAGGCTTATCTGCACTTACACCTAGACAGAACGTAACAGCTGAAATTTTATATTCTCTCGCCATGCTTAACCAACACATATGCATGGCAATGTGAAGTTTCTGAATTCTCTGCACACAATTTCAGCAGCTAAGGTGAATTGGCTCTCCTGTTTTCTGTGGCTCAAATTAATAACTAAGAGAGTTCTTCAAAACACAATATGATTAGTCATCTTTAATCAACTGAATAAATTGACTAATAAGAATCTGCCCACTGATCACTCTCTGGAGAAGTACATTAATCTATGTATGCACTTGAGACTTCCACCCAGGGAGAGGTCACTTATATTGTTGCGCTGCTGCCATGTTAAGTGCATCCCAGACAGGGTAAACATCCGTCTTGCCTCAAGAAATGATAGTTCAGTTCCCTGGATAACTTAGAAGATTGCAAGCCCTATATGAGTATGTGAGAGACTTTCAAAATAAAGCAAAATAGAGAGGCTATCAAATGCTTAACATTTCTTCAAAGTCAGGATGCTAGCTTATACTGAAATGAAATTGGAAGGGGAGGTGAAACATGAGACTATGGACTCTGAAAAACAATCTGAGGATTTAGAAGGGGTGGGGGGGAGGTAGGGGGACCGAGGTGGTGGGTATTGGGGAGGGCACATATTGCATGGAGCACTGGGTGTGGTACAAAAACAATGGATATAGTTATGCTGAAAAGAAATAAAAAATTTAAAAAAATTTAAAAAAAAGAATTGTTCCTTTTCAAAAGCAACAGGCTAAGCATGTAACAAATAAAATGCATTTTTATTAAATTCCCATTAAGTATGTTATACTATAAAGCAATACTTACAATCTAAAGTAAAAAGATATTTGGACAAGCAGTCATGTAATGTGTCAGAGTTATGCTACAAAAAAATTTTTTAAAGAGAAAAAAGATGTTTTACTCTTTTAAATCATTTGTCACGTTATACCAATTTTATAAACATGGTGCACTCAAGTTTAATATCTGTAATATTTAAATCAGTTCATATTAAGCAATGAGAAAGAAAACATAAATCTTCAATAGGGTACTCAGCAATATATTAAAATTACGATGTCCTTGGGATGACTCTTACTGAAAGACACAGTGCTGTACATCTTAGTGCCATGTCTAAAATCAAAGCCATGCAAAATATATAAGATATATGCATATATCTGACATGCATATAAGTTTTGTACTCATTCTGCACTGTACCTCAAGTTCAGCCCTAGTCCTTGCATTTATAAAATAATCAATTCTATAGGACCTAGAGATTGTGAAAACCATGTAACCCCAATTTCTCACTGGACTTTCAGACAGTTATCAGGTGTGGTCTCTGAATTCTTGAAGATGGTGGAGAGAGAAAGAAAGACAGTATTTTTATCATGCTTGTAGCCTAACTTTCAGCAATTTGATCCTTCCACTCTGAGATGTTACCAATAACACAATTATATATAAACCCTCACACCCTAATAGGTGTCATTTTTCCCATTTTCACAAATGAGAAACATGGGGTTTAGGTAGGGAACCTAACTTTCTTAGGATGATTCAGGTGGTAAACAATTCAAGCATATTATGTTTTAAAGCTCTGGCACTTATAACTATTACAAGTGTACTTGACCAAAAATGAGTGTGCTTCACATGGCATAACTAGATATGACTGTAGTAGGACAGACTGTTCCATCATCTGTATATCTGATGAGATGTTTTATTTCACTTGAACAAAAGACCTGAGTCTTTGTTTCAGAACTCAAATTGGAAGCAAATTTTAAATTCTCTACACTGGTATAATATTTACATTTTAAGAACAGATGAGAGAACCAAGGGACAGCTTGCAACTATATAAAAGAAAAAACATAAGATAAAACCTTGGGAAATGTCCAAACTTGACCATAAAGGAGTCAATCTAAGAATGAAAACCAAGAGATAAAACCCTGAGCCATAGAACCAAATTAAGGGAAACCAAAATGTTAAAGGTACATTAAAGATAGGAAAAGGAACTCCAAGATGTCAAAGACATGGATGGAGATGGTGCCAGGCGGAGTATGGATTACTCAAGTTGAAAGTAGAGAGCAAGTATGGGGTCAGGAGGGATTCTTTTGGATAACTGAGAGGCAAGGGAAAATGTCATAAAATTTATTATTTGTAGAAAATGTCTAAGATAGCAAATGTAATCGAAATACTGATAAAGAGAGACTTGGGATAGATCAACAAGGAAGGAAGAAAGGAAGGAAGGAAGGAAGGAAGATTGATTGATTCCGTCCATTAAGATGACAGACAATGAAGATCTGAAAGGAAACAATGTATGCAAAGAAGAAAAACTGAGTTTCAAGAGCAGGTAGTCATCTGTCACACCAGCCTTTGTGGCCTCCTTTCTGTCCTGAGCTGCTATATGATGCAGATTTTCTCCTAAGCAGTGCTCGGCAGTCATCTGCATTGTCATTTATGGAACACCAAGAAGATACTTCAGGAAAAAAATAACTGATTTCACCCCAAAATGTTCATTTTGGTGTTACTTGGTTCATGGTGTTTTTAAAATAACACCAGGGTTGTTTTTTGTTTTTGGGTTTTTTCTTTTTTTTTTTTTTAAGAGTACTTTAGATTATCCAATGAAAGATTTGGTTTTGGCTTCTACACATAATCTCATAATTTCAAATTAAGAGACATGGCTCTTGTATCCCACTTTATCCTCCAACATTGATGCAAAATGACACAATAATGGTTATGCATGTTAGCAGCATAATAACTGGGAAGACTTAGAAATAAACTTATATGGACATAACAATAAAGGTTCTAAAATACAATATAAGAGGACAGACATATAGACGAAAGTGAAATTTCATAAGAAATTAAATTTATGCATGGCTTATTATCACATTCCAAAACTAATTATACTCACATAAATACACATACACATACTTTCTCATATGTAAACCTACTATCATTTCTAATAACTGTAAACCAATGGGACTAGAAGAAGACCTTAGAAGAAACAGGTGACATTACAGTAAAATCCTCATAGTAGAACATGACAATATTCTGCATTCTTCTGTCTCTTCTTCAGCTTTGGTCATGGACACAAAGAAAGCAACAATGTCATAAATCGAGTCAAAAGAATATGTGAACCAGGTAATTTTGATTCTAGTTATATACCTAGTATAAATGTATTAGGTATATCCGTGTGCATATGTTCAGCTAAGGATATATATGAGAATGTTCAAAGAATTACTATTTATAATAGTTCCAAACTGCAAGATATCCAAAATTTTATCAATGTCAGAATGAATAAATATATGTGTTATATTCATCTAATAAATGATAGAAGACAATGAGAATGAGTGAAATATAGAAATGAACAACACATAAAATGAATTTCAGAAGCTTAATTTGAGCTAAATAAGTTAGAGATAAAACAGTACTTACTGTATACTGAAATTATATATATATATATACACTTACTGTATACTGACATATATACATATATATATATGAAACTCAGGTTTTATTTATGTGTGTATTTAAAGAACAAGGCAAACAAATACTTACCTGTGGTGATGTAGTAGGCGGAAAGATACTTGATGAAGTTTCTGAAGTTCTGATAAATTTATATATCTTAATATATGGAGCAGTATCGTGGGTTACATTCTATTTGGAAATTCATCAAGTGATACTTATAATTTATGAACTTTCCCATATGGATGTTATATACCAATTATATTAGACCACTAGGGTTGCCCTAACAAAACACCATAGATTGGATGTTTTTAAGAAGAGCATATGCTTAAAACTTTATTTTCTCACAATTATGGAGACTGGAAGTCCAAGATCAAGGTGTCAGCAAACTTGATTTCTTCTGAAGCCTTTCTCCTTAGCTTACAGAAGACTGACTCCTCAGTCAATCCTGAACATCTCTAGCATCTTTCCTCCTCTTATAAGGACACCAGTCCTACTGGATTAGGAGCCAACTCCTGTGACCTCATTTAGCCATAATTACGTCCTTCAAGACCCTAACTCCAAACACAGTCACATTGGGGATTAAGGGCTTCAACATATGAATTTTGGGAGGACACAATTCAATCCATAAATAATCAAACAAAATAATAAACAGTTCACAAGATTAAAAAAAAATAAACATGGCATCTGGAAAGTACTTGATGCAGCAATCATCTTCTTCACTCTTCCTTTGCTATTCTTGTATTCCTTTACAGAAGAAGGCATAACAAACTTTAATATTCCTCTCCCTTCCTCACCTCTATGTCTACATCAACTGTATCATACATTTACCTTTAACCAACAGGCCCAGCATCATTGCTCATGTTTTTGATGGAAAGAGCTGAGAATATTTGCCTCCTAAACTTTACACAAAACATTAAAATATAACTATGCCTGGCTCTTTTTGAGGGTAAAACAATTCCCTTTGTCCAGCCTCTATAAAATAAATCTGCATTAATAAATGTACCAAATCTCCTTATTTTCAAGCTGTATTATAATGTAAATCAAATTTGAAGTATAAATTAGGGATAGACTATGATGTTAATGAATGAACACTTGACATGAAATTAATTAGTAAGAACTTTAGATGCATCAACTCTGTTAAGCCTAAAAATTGTAAAGGTCAAATTAGAAAACAATTAATAAAGATCAAGATTATTTTTAATGACTAGATATGTTATAACTATAAATCTGTATCATATATAAGATATGTTTACACTGATACATAACTTACTGATATTTTACTCTATCCAATTTGTTGCTGAATAATACACAAGAGGCAGCGTCTGATCTGGGATTATACAGCTTATTGTTAGAACCTAACAAGCAATTTTAGAAATTTTAGATACCCAAGATAACAACTCTGAAGTTGGATGAACTGTAATCCTTGAATAAAATCAATATAACACCCAAGATTTTCAATACAAATAATATACAATACATTTGAAAACATACCAAAAGTAAAGGACTGAAATACAGAGTAACTAATCCATAGCCCCAGGGATATATGAACTAATAAGCCTTTGAATTCAGCTGTTCTGTTTTCTACCCTTAAACATGTGGTGCTTATAATAACCTTAATAATCAAAACTAGATAGCTACCATAAGTATGCAGCCCTAGTTACAGCATAGTAAACACATAATCATATTTAGTACACTCAGCTATTCAAGAGTATAAAATGTTTTGCAAATATGTTGAAAAATAACATTTAAAATATTTCCATCAATTGTTTGACCAAAACAATTCTGCATATATTTTTCTACTTATAATTAAAACTACAATAAAGGTGTAGCCTGAACATAGCAAATGAATACGTGTTATATTTACTCAAAGCCACTCATAAAATGTAAGAAATTCATTTGCTATTTTGCCATATCAGTTTGTTTTTTTCGAATTATAGCAAACAAGTCAACTTATAATTTCACTATAAGCACATTGGAGATGCTTATTTATATTTAAATAAATGTAAAGGACTATAAATTTCACCAATTCATCTGATAAAGAAAGATGTTTACAATATATATTATATTATTGAATATAATCCTTCAGAAGGCTAAAGTCAATATTTGGTATTACTTTCTTGTTTAATTTAAAATTACTTTCTTATTGATTTAATTAAAAATTATAGAATTCTTTTAAAAAAAATCCTATTCCTTCTAGGTTTGCAAAACTATATGATTTTACCAAACTAATGTAAATATTAATTCAACAAAGTTTTGAGGGGCACTTCCAATATTACTGGAAATGCCATAGCCTTTGTGGTGTTCAACAGTCAGCCAACTATGGTGTATGGGCCAAATCTGGCCTACCAGCTAATTGTGTTAATAAGGTTAGCCTGGAACACAGACCCACCCACTCTTTTACATTTTATTTAATATGAGTGCTTTCTCTCTACACCACCAGAATTGTGTAGTTGCAACAGAGACATATGACCAACAAATGAAAACAAACAAACAAACAAACAAAACAAAACCTATGTTTATCTATCTATCTATCTATCTATCTATCATCTGCCTATTTATTAGAGAAGTTTGCCAAACCTTCACAGAGAGGATTAGGATTATGTGTATATATAGAAAAGACAGTATCTTTCTGTGTAACAAAGAAAGAATAGCAATAGAAACTTGTAGGGCTGTTGGGATAATCAGCAGAGGCATTATGTGAAAACACCCTAGTGCAAATATTAATGCATGTTTAAAGATTCAATAGATAATCATCAAGAAACTGAGCTAAAAATTTATTCATGAATATTCACTGGGCACGTACTGAATAAAGTCAGTCAGGTACTTACATAAATGCGAAAAGAGTACTTTCTAAATTACATCTATCATCTTACTTGAATTATAACAATAAAAAATAAATTTTATACTGAGTCTGCCCTTTTATTCTGAATAATCTTAGAAATTGTATTTTATTTTCACATCTTGCCCTAGTCAGACATCTTGTTTTTAAGACCACAGCCTCACTACTTTCAAAAAGACTGAAAGATTTTGTTTAGCTTAATAGCTTTAGGATGTTAACAGGGTTGCAGTGATGAATATACATGATAGGTGAAGTGTGGTGGGAAGAGGTTGGATCCTGGAAATATTTTGAAGGTACAGTCAACACTATTCCTGACTAATAGCACGTGGAGTATGAGAGGAGTTAAGAATGAGTTGAACATGCACATATGTTAAAATATATTTTTTTTTTCTGAAAAACTAGGACAACAGAGTTTTTATTGACAAATATGAAAAAAACTATGCAGCACAGATTTTAAAGAAAAAGATCAAGAGTTTATTTTCGTATATGTTAACTATTATTGCCTAAGTTGTATGTGGGTGATTTTATGTCCTAGATACTAAACATGCAAAAGCACAGAAGCAAATAACCCAGGATTTTCCAATAAATGTCTGCGTAAGTGTACCTGAGTAGGACAGAATAAGGCAGGATGATAGAAAAATATCTCTTTTCCTATACATTAAAAAAAAAAAGCAATGGAAATAAATGGCAAAGCAAAACTGAGCTCATATGTTAATCTCACAATGCCTCAGTTTCCCATACTGGAACATCAACTGAATTTGAATTATTTCCTGAGGATATCACAATGACAGCAAAATGATTTATATTGGAATAAATTGCTTTTATTAAATGTGTAGAGATGAGATGAATATTTCTGAAAATGCATACATAAATTTAAATATATTTTCAAAACAGCAACTATGTAGCATTTCCCACTATTTCAGGATGGTGTTAGGAAGTCAATTTGATTTCCCAACTGAATGAACATCCTCACACCTCTTTACTCATAAAATGAAGCAGTGAATGGATTGGAATTTATGGTTCCACTGTGTAGTTGTCACCAGGGGAAGGAACAGAAGTATACATAAAAGCATACATTTTTATTTCCTTAAAACTCCATCCCAGTCACCTTCAATGAATGTTAAATTCATTTCATGTTACTGTTCCTTGGGTTAAATGAATAAACTGTAGAACTTCTCTTTATTAGTTGTTGCATAAATGGCAAAGCAAAACTTCTCTAAAACAACTAGATCAATGGAATATAATCAAGAGCCCAGAAATAAGCCCAAACATATATGGTCAACTAATATTTGACAAGGAGCCAAGAAAACTCAATGAATCAAAGAGTTTGTGATATTTGGATAGTCACATGTGAAAGAATAAAACAAGGGGCTCCTGGGTGACTCAGTCCTTAAGTGTCTGCCTTCAGCTCAGGTCATGATCCCAGAGTCCTAGGATTGAGCCCTGCATCGGGCTTGCTGAAAGCTTGATTCTTCCTCTACCACTCCCACTGCTTGTGTTCCCTCTTTTGCTGTGTCTCTGTCAAATACATAAATAAAAGTTTAAAAAAAAAAAAAAGAATAAAACAAAACCCCTGTCTTACTCAACTTACAAAAATTATCTTCAAATGAATTAAAGACTGAAAACAAGTCCTAAAACCATGACACTCCTGAAAGAAAACACAGGAATAAAGCTTGACATGGGTTTTGGCAATGACTTCTAGGAAATGACACCTGTTGCACAGGCAACAAAATCATAAATAAACACAAGTGGAACTACACCAGAGTAAAAAATCTTCTGTACAGCAAAAGAAATCATCAACATGGAAAAAGACAACCTATGGAATGGGAAACAATATTTGCAAGCCATATGTCTGATAAGGGGTTACTATTCAAAATATATAAAGGACATATTCAACTCAATAGCAAAAAATCTCAAATAAATCCATTTTTTAAAAATGGGCACGGTGGGGGGGGGGTGCCTGGGTGGCTCAGTGGGTTAAAAGCCTCTGCCTTCAGCTCAGGTCATGATCCCAGGGTCCTGGGATCGAGCCCCGCATCGGGCTCTCTGCTCAGCAGGGAGCCTGCTTCCTCCTCTCTCTCTGCTTGCCTCTCTGCCTACCTGTGATCTCTGTCTGTCAAATAAATAAATAAAATCTTTAAAATCAAAACAAAACAACAAAAAAAAAGGGCACAGAACCTGAATATACACTATTCAAAATAAGAGAGAGAGTGAGATACAAAAGACCAATAGGTACATGAGAAGATGCTCAACATCACTAGTCATTAGGGAAATACAAATGAAGATCACAGTAAGATGCCACTTCATTCCAGCTTGATGCCCATCATCAAAAAGACAAATGCTGGTATGGATGTGAAGGAAGGGGAACATGTTCAAGTTCACAGTAGCATTTGATACAATTCCCAAGACATGGAAACAACCTAAGAGACCACTGATGGATGAATGGATAAAAAAATTTTATTATATATACATGATAGAGTATTATTCAGCCATAAAACATGTAAGGAAATCCTACCATTTGCAACAACATGGATGGACCTTGGAGCATTATGCTAAGCAGAGTAAGTCAGACATAAAAAGACAAGTACGAGTACTATATGATCCCACTTACATATGGGAATTTTTCAAAAATTTAAATTAGAAATAAAACACAAAAGGAGATCAGACTTGTGGTTATCAGGGCAAAGGATGGGGGTAAGAAGTGAGTGGTCAAGATGGTCAGTTATAAGTACTAGAGATATGATGTACAACATGATGATTATAGTTAACACTACTGTGTATGATATATAGAAAAGAGAAGAGTAAATACTAACAGTTATTATCACAGGGAGGATTGTTTCTTCTTTTATCTTTTTTTTCCCTATTTTTTAAGTATATCTATAGGAGATGATGGATGGTAGCTGAACCTATTTTGGTAATATTTCACAATATATGCAAATCAAGCCATGAAGCTCTATTCTTCAAATTTATACAATAATGTGGGGTGTTTGGGTTGCTCAGTCAGTTAATCATCTACCTTTGGCTCAGGTCATGATCTGGGATCCTGGGATGGAGACCCGCTTTGAATCCTGCTTTGAGCCCCCAATCAGCCACCTTTCAGGGAATCTGCTTCTCCATCTGCCCCTACCCCTGCTCATGGGCAAGCTCTCTTTCTCTCCCTCACAAACAAAATCTTTAAAAAAAAGTATATAGTAATTTATATCAATTACTTCTAAATAAAACTGGAATCTGTTTTGTAGTTAAAATAATCCACCTACAATAAAAGTATTAATGCTTTTATTATTGCAATCAAAGTAAGTAAATACTATTCTTTTTATCATTCCATGACTAACAACAGTATATCTCACATGTGTTACATAATTATGAGCAGCACTCACGTACCATGTTGTTTCATTGTTCTTCACAAAATAATATATCAAAGTTTTCCATCTTTATTTCACTGGAAACATAAATGATTGTTTTTAAAAATGTAGATCTAAAATACCACAATGCAAATAGATCACATATTTAAACATATATATGAATGAGGCAAAGTTAACAAATTTATATTGTTAATGACAAAAAATAAAACTATCCTATGTAAATTAATCTGACTAGTGTTATATTTGTTTTAAAACAGTAGATATAATGATTACACTGACATTTTTCTCCAAAACAAACTCTGTAAGTAGCCATTATTCATTCTTTATGTTCTGAGAAAAAAATATATATATACATATATATATATATTTATTTGCTATTCAGCAAATAGGAGATAATAATGAATTTTAAAAAGGTCTAGAGAGCCTTCTAAATTATGAAATTAAAGGGCTTAGAGGGTGTTTTATATTTATATTTCTTTCATGTTTAGTAAGGATGTTGAAAAACCTTAGATTTCATCGTTTTCATGCCAGAATTATATCCTAACTCTAGTAGATGCTTTTCCTTAAATTGTTTCAATGATGTTTTGCTTTGGGGGCAATCATAGGAGTCTTTCCTATCATTGCCAGTTTAAGCTATCTCAAGCAACAAGTGAAATTTAGCAAAAATTCTGGTTTCTACTCACTCAACCAATATTTCTTAAACAAATCATGTCTGAGCTATTACTGCTGGGACAGCAGTGATGACAAATGTAGTCTTTATTCTTTTTTTTTTTTGTAGTCTTTATTCTTAATAGAGTTTAAGTTCTTATGGAAATTCTCTTAAGAACAACCAATCAATCAATGATCTCAAATACTGATTAAAGTGCATCATCATGATAAGAAAATATGAAAGGGTAGGAACCACAGTTACTACAGAAAGGGAAAGTTATGGAAATCCTGAAGGATAAAGAGATATGATTTATAAGACTGAATATAAATGCAAGTAGTCACTTGGGATCAAGAGAGAAACTATTCTGAATTGAAGAAACATGTGCTTTAAGACCTATAGGACTGCATGCTCATTTGCTTATTTCTGTTGACATTGCTTTAGTTTCTTCTTCAAATTTGATTTTAATGCATACAGTTTCACAATATACAATACCTCCAGTTATGATAAAGAAATTATTATGCAGAAAGCAAGCTTTGTTGTTCATATTTATTATGACAATAAATATGTCAATCTATTCTTGATCATTAGAAAAATAAAAGGCTCATGAAAGGATGCCACACTGACTTCTAAATTAATTTCCTATCACATTCCCAAAGAGTGATTTTAGCAGCTTGCTTCTTCAGGGCCAAAGAGTCTCTTTATAGTCTATTATGATGTGGCCTTACACAATACAGTGTACTTACAGGAGTGACATCCTATCACTCTTACTATGTTCTTCTGATTGTAAGCAAGTCAGTTTTCATCTTCACTTAAGGTGAGAGGATTATAACCCAGTGAATCTTCAGGGTTATTCTTTTAGGTGTCTTTCCTTTCCTTGTTCTTCCTAGCGAACTCAAATCCATTCTTTGACTTTGGCAAAAAAGTTAGCTTTTGTTAAAATATGAGCAGTGAAACCGTGGCTGTCTCATTCACATTACTTTCCATAGGTTTGAACTTTTTAAATTTTTTATAGTCAAGTATTTTTAAAGGTATAAGCAGTATCTATATTCAGGCACAGCCTTCTTTTTAGAGTTTTCTTATTTCATCAAATGGGCTTAATCATGCATTTTTTTTCTTCTTTCTATTATTGATAGGTAATATATTTAAAAGATAACATATTTAAAAGACAAAGGAAAAAGACTATTTTTCTTTTTGTTTTCATATTCCACATGTTACACAAAAGGTTGAAATTAATTTATATGGATATTCACATAAAAAATTAATTCACACTTTTATTTCCAGCTGGTCATAATTTGTATACGTCCAGGGCTTGTTGCATAGAAAGCATTTAAAGCATATTTGCTCCCTGCACTGAAAAATATAGAAGACATTTTCCCTCAGGAGTATAAAAAGATAAAAATCCTTTTTATTTGGGTGTATAATATTCTTCACTGACTATACTTCTGTTTAAATGAATTTAAGTAAAAGAAAAACTGAGATTTACTCTTTTTTTTTAAGATTTTATTTATTTACTTGACAGACAGAGATCACAAGTAGGCAGAGAAGCAAGCAGAGAGAGAGAAGGGGAAGCAGGCTCCCCGCGGAGCAGAGAGCCCGATGCGGGGCTTGATCCCAAGATCCTGGGATCATGACCTGAGCCAAAGACAGAGGCTTTAACCCACTGAGCCACACAGGTGCCCCCTGAGATTTACTCTTAATTCATTTTTTATGCCTTTGTGTGTGTTTGCTTATTAAAAAGTAAAACACCATGAAGTCAGTGTTTCTAAAAATGTAGTGTGTTCCTTAGACTTGCTTAGATTTACAGAATCAGAAACCTCATGATATTTGTTCTAGAAACTGGCACAATAACAATCTCCCAAGCGACCGATATAGGCAATAGTTTGAAAGACATTTTCTGAGACTTCATACATATGTACTGGACAAAATTTATCATATAAACAATAGACTTCTGTTATTATTCTCACTATACTGAGAATAATAAGTATAATAATTATATTGAACCCTGGTCAGAAATAAGAAAAGATATAACTCTTAAATTTCCAATAGAGTTTGTCAGTATTTCCAATAACGTTTGAATCCTCAGTGTATAACTATCTTTTTTAAAAAATATTTATTTATTTATTTATTTATTTATTTATTTATTTGACAGAGATCACAAGTAGGCAGAGAGGGAGGCAGAGAGAGAGGAGGAAGCAGGTTCCCCACTGAGCAGAGAGTCCAATGTGGGGCTTAATCCCAGGACCCTCCGATCATGACCTGAGTCCGAAGGCAGAGGCTTTAACCCACTGAGCCACCCAGGCGTCCCAGTGTATAACTATCTTTAACTAGACCCTACTTTACAATGGCACAAAAATAAAAATGATCACTGTTTACATTGTTTTACTTACATACAAAAAGTACTGTGTTTATTCGAAGCACTGTCATAATATTTTTACTCTTTATGAATAGAATTTAATTACACATAAAATAGGTTTAATTATTGCTTATAATGTATATAAACTATATAAACACATACAATAGGCATGACTAACTCATGAATGATCACTCACATCTCTAAATTTCAGAAAAGAATTTCACAACATTTATACTATGTTTTCTACTGTACTTAATACAATCTCTAACATATTGCTGAAAAAATTATATTGGGAAGTTACAAACTCTATATCTTTTAAAGATAAAAATTACAGAAAATTAACCTGTTGTGACAGGAAATATTAATTTAAAGGAAGACAGAATTAATTGAATATTTCCATTTATTATTTAAAAAGATAGATTTTGGTAATAAAATATGCTATTCTAGAAGGCACATTCCTATTCACATTACTTAATAATGTTAACTAGGGAAATATTAATAATCACCACACTGATATATCTCTGATCTTTAACTGTGATCAAAAATAAGAAATCTATGATGAATGGATCAAGAAGATGTGGTATATATACACAAGATGTGGTATATATATATATTCCATAAAATGGAATACTATGCAGCCATCAAAAGAAATGAAATCTTGCCATTTGCAACAACATGGATGGAACTAGAGCGTATCATGCTTAGCGAAATAAGTCAAGCAGAGAAAGACAACTATCATATGATCTCCCTGATATGAGGAAGTGGTGATGCAACATGGGGCTTAAGTGGGTAGGAGAAGAATAAATGAAACAAGATGGGATTGGGAGGGAGACAAACCATAAGTGACTCTTAATCTCACAAAACAAACTGAGGTTTGCTGGGGGGAGGGGGTTTGGGAGAAGGGGGTGGGATTATGGACATTGGGGAGGGTATGTGCTTTGGTGAGTGCTGTGAAGTGTGTAAACCTGGTGATTCACAGACCTGTACCCCTGGGGATAAAAATATATGTTTATAAAAAATAAAAAATTTAAAAAAAAGAAAAGAAAAAAAATAAGAAATCTATGTAAAAATAATGCATATATTTCTAAAATTTGTATTTCATAATGAGTCTATTAAGGTGATTTTTTTCAATATTTTATTCTTCTTGAAATGTGCTACAATTGTAGTAATATATTCACAAAATATCTATGATAGATGTCAATTGTTGAATAATTTGTAAACATGCTGAGTTTATCTGAAATCAACCATTTCTGAATTTCAGGTAGAAGAAGCAAGCCATATGTCAACATAGTAAAAAAGCACTATAGTTTCATCTGCTATTCAAATTTGGGCTTTATTGATCAAAATAGCAATTCTCTTTATATTCTTTGTGTGTGTGTGTGTGTGTGCTGAAAGCTTCCTATTAGAATTAGAATTACATGTTTGATTTTGTTATATAAAAAAAAAGTTTTGCAATAAAAATTTCAGCAGACATTACAAAAAGTTTTCCATAAATATATTCTATTCCCTGATAGAACCTGTACATATTTAATACATTTTAAACAAAAACTAGAAAGTTAGCTTTAATGATACTGTGGCTCTTACAGTATGAAATTTCCTCAAGTGGTGATATTCAGGTAATGGCAATAAAACTTGTATTTTCATTGTTAAAACTTGAAATGTCCTATCCTCTCCTTGGCAATCCTTCATTTTTCCCCATGATCCATTATCAAAAGCATTGACATTTGTCCCACTGAAGAACCACCAGACTTTAATCCAGTCCCTTCAGACTTCTCTCATTCTATATGTTCAGTGTCAAAGCAGTCATCCCCTCAAAATTCCCAACTTTTAGGCTCCCTAGGGAGACACAATAGGATCAACTTCATTTACAAGCACCCACCCTTCAGGGCTGGGGCAGTTGATTATCCAGAACAAGCACTGATGGGCAAGACCTTTCATAGACACAACCCTCTAGCCTCAATTTCTTCAACCAGGTCAGTAGGAAATGCCAGCAGGAGAAATGGAAGCTTTTCAGGTATATACCTAACACTAATGCTTATTACGCATTTTCATTAAAACCCCTGACCTTTCTTAGGACTCCTGGGTGGCTCAGTTGATTAAGCATCTGCCCTCAGTTCAGATCATGATCGCAGGGTGTTAGGATTGAGTCCTGCAACCAATTCCTTGCTTGGCAGGAGCCTGCTTCTCCCTCTGCCTGATGATCCCCCTGCTTGTGTGCTCTCTCTCTCTCTGACAAATAAATAAAATCTTAAAAAACAAAACCAACAAACAAAACAAACAAACAAAACTCCTGAACTCTCTTGCTTGGGCAAATAAATCTTTATCATTAGACTGCATCATTTCTTCTGTTACAATATAAACTTTACTTCCCCTTCATTCCTATCATCTGTTTTTATACTATTTCACCTTCAAATTCACTTCCATCTGTATTCTATATTTAGTTGTATACATACTTGCCTCTACTTTTAGATTATAAACTTCTCTAGAAAAGGTGAGCTTCAAATATGATTTACTGAAGTATATAGTTTCTAAATATTAAGCATATGTTTCAAGAATAAATGAATCCATGAACTAACTGAATAACTGTATCATTAACAGATGAATATAATGCCTCACTTTTAAATAGTCAAATTAAAAAAGGGAACCAAAACTAAATTATCAGACTATTATTTTATGTAATGCTCATATCAACCAAGACAAAAACATATGGATATAATTTTGAAATGCATTATTCATTATCAAGTTATATTTAGAGTAATTCAACAATGTGACAGGTGTTTCCCACTCTCTTCAGATTCCAGTTGATTTTTATCAGCTAATGTGAGAGTCATAAAACAGAATACAATATCAAAGGACAACTAAGGAGAAAGGAGCAAATGTACCAGAAAAGAAGAATCTTGTTAATTGAACCACATTTCCATCCTTTTATTACATAATTTAATTATAGAGTTTGATTACTTGTTTGGAAACTTTAGTTGCTACACAAGCAAAAATGACTACAATATATAACCATATAAGCTTTTGTTATTTTCAATAACGATGTACTTTTTTCATGTTTTATCTTGCTTAAGTGGATTACTTATGATTGAATCTATAGTGGTCATAAATAAGTGATATTAATCATATTAAAATTACATTTTCTTTAGAAAATATTTTCTTTCCTAATTTTAAGATGATATACTTTATCAAAATATACTTATGTGTATACAACACACACACAAAGCTATATATGTCACACATATATAAAATGTTATATCTATTTCAAATATCCAAAACTATAGAGAAATAAATTTTTATCTCATAGATAAGTATGTAATTTTAATTAGGTAAAAATAAAATATCTGGGCAAAATATTTATAACACCAAAATGTAGATGGATACACAATACATATTCAATGTATTTGCTAAATTGGTTTTCCTTAGTCCAGTCCATTAAAAAAAAAACACCATAATCTGGGTGGCTTAAAAAATAACAAACTATTTCACAAAGTTCTGGAGGCTCCAAAGTCCTAGGTTATAGCACCAGCAAACTTGGTTTCTGGTGAGGGTCTCCATCCTCTTTGATGACTGTTGAAGCTCACATGGTGAAGAACAAAGGTGTTCTTTCAGACCTCTTTTATAAGGACATTAATCCCATTTATGAGGGTTCCACCAACATGACTTCAACCCTCCCCAAAGCCTCACCTCCTCGGGGGTTGGGATTACAACATATGAATTTGGGGATATATAAACATTCAATCCATAGAACTTGTTAGAGAGGAAATTTATTAAATCAACATATATTTACTAGGGGTCTCTAATGTTCTTGGTGCTATGCTAGGCACAAATGATGTGACCAGGAACAAGATAAACATGGTACCTTCCCTAATTTCCTTTCTATTTTAGATAGTTTTTTATAATCTCAGGTCCTCCAATTAATTCAGTTATTCAGCAATTATGTAATAAGAATTTTGCTAGATGCTAAGGATTCAGCAGAAAACAAGCAAATTAAAATGCATAACTTCATAGATCTTAAAGTGTGACAGAAGACAAAAAAATAAACAAATAGGTGGGCTATTTAGAATATTTAAAAAGATTATATATAGTATGGGAAAATATAGAACAGAATAAGAAGAGTGGATTATACTAAGAATCTTGTGATTTTTTTTTTTAAAGTAGTCAGATGAGGTCTCAGTGACCAGTGAAATATTAGCAAAAATAAAAGGAAATAAAATATTGAGTCATGGATATTTGAAGAAAAGCTAATAGCCAGTACAAAGCCCAGCATCCAAGGGGAACATTTAAAGGGGGGAACCTGAAAAACTAGAAACGCCAGGGTAAACAGAAATAAATAAACAAGGGAGAGAGCGGGATAAACTACTATCATAGACATAAAGAATCCCTACATATATAGACGTCATAGATTACTGTATAGGCTTTTATTTTATTTTAAGTAAAATGGAAAGCCATAAGTGAGTGGCAGACTGATATATATTTTCAAAGGAAAACCCTGGGAACTGTTCAGAGAATTGACTGCAGACGTAAAAGCGTTTCAGCAGGAAGGCCAAAGTAGGTTATTACAACTATACTGTGAAAGATTAACAGAGCTTTACCAAAATGGAACCAGTGGAGGAAGTGGGAGGTAGATTTATCTTGTTGTATTCTGAAGAAAGAGAAAACCAGATATTTTGACACATTGGTTATAATGTGACCAAAAGAGATGACTATGGGCAATTTAAGATGATTAATCACAACTAGAATAATGGAGTTATCACTATCTAAGATGGAGAAGACAGAAGATGGAACAGGTTGACAGAACTGGTTGCAAAGGTGGAACAGGTTGACAGAGCTGATTGGATATTTAGATTTGGAAATCCTAATTTGGAAGTGAATGAACTGAAGACACATTTGGGTAAACAAGTCTGAATTTTAAGGGAGAATTATGGGCCCAACATATTTATTTAAGAGTTTGTAAAAGAAACAATAAGAACAGGAACATGCATATATGAGAAAAGCTGTATGCATATGGCAAAAGCCAACCCTTCCTCCATTATTCCATACTGAAAACAGTACATGCCAAAAATAGCAATGATGGTTGATAAGCCTAGTGAGGTTGGCCTTCCCATCTCCTGCAGCCCCCTAGTTAATGCTTCATTAGGACCCATACTGACAGACACACACACAGTTCCTTGTTGTCCCTCATGTGATTTCTTTCTTGAGCGGTTCTTTGCTTTTGCAAACTTTACATTCTATGAAAATAAAACTGAGAGTTCATCCAGACTCAGGGCTTCACCTCCACACCTGCACTTCTTGGCAGTCCCTCGAGGTGCCGCTCCTTTGGACCTCTCTTTTTTCCAAGTTACTGGACTCAGAGTAATCATTTCATCTCTCAAGGAATGCACTACACAACAAGAGTCAAATAAATTTGCCATGCAAGTGAGCACGGATAGAGAAATCCAAAGACTACTCCTGTGGTAAAGAATCACGGAAACAAGAAGGTGAAAATGGACTGGCAAAAAGTGCAGGTAGTGGGAAAAAACAAACAAACAAAAAAAACAGGAGTTTGATTCCTGGAAGTGTAACAAGGGAAGTGTTTCCAAAAAAGAGTGATAAAATATTAAATCATGTTGAAAAGACAAGTGAGGTGAGAACCAAGAACAGAACAGTGAATTTAGCATGGAGAATTCAATTCAGACTTGACAAGAGCAGTGAACATGGAGCAGAATGGGACTAATATGATTTGGTTGTATAGTAGAGAATGAAGGAGAAAAACTAAGAAAGAGAAAGTTGACAATTCTTTTCAGGACTTAAAAAATGTCAGAGCCTTCTTCCCAATTTCATACCCTCTATAATAGATAAAGTACAGATTTCTCACAAATTTAAAAACAGGAAACATATAAACATTAGCTGTGTAAAGAAAAAAAAATCTGGAGATACAGAGAATTTTTAAGTAAATCTACTTAAAGCATTCACCTCAACTTCCACCACTTACATAGTAAGCTACTTTGTTTCCTGACCTAATTTTATAGCCACAAAATTTTCCTCAGTCTATACTGCATGTGGTTACTTCTGTTCACTTACATACATGCTGTTTTCTTAGGCTAAATCCTTTCACTGGGTTCCAGGAGGTCTTGGGGGAAATATGCATAGCTTTCCTTTAATTGTTCTCATCCTCTCCTGAGTTGCAGGTACATGTTGGAATCAGAACTAGAAGGCAATTCAGCATGAAGAGCTGCCTTTTTATTGACTGTAAGTCCAGGGAAGGTCCATCACTGGTCATCAAAATTATGTGAGTTTGAGTTGTGTGCTTTCCTGAATTTTCTCCCCATTTACAAGTTTTTGAGGCAGAAAGAAAGTCACATATACACAGGGAAAGAGTGAAGAATTTAGAAAAGTCTCAAAAAACAACATAGTCATTTAAGAGGCAAGTAGAGGGAAAGAAGAAAAGAAAAACACACATATGATATTGCTTAAGAATAAACGAAGTAAGATTTAAAACAATTCTCAGAAAACACAAGACTGTTTCCACAATGTAGAATTCATAGCCATCAAATACTATAAGAACATAAATATTTACTAAATGTATGGAGTATAAGGTATCATTAGTAAATACAGTAAGATCAATTTTAACTGAATGGTGTGGAGGGAAAAAAACATAATTCAAAAAGGCAGTTAAAGAATAAAGAAGATTTGATAAGGAGAGTTGAAAAAGTATCACTGATATGAACTGCAAGAGACTAGAAATTGTATCTATTTTATAAGATAGGTATACCCAGTATACATATTAATGTGTAGTATGTAGTATACTTACTACAAAGACTGGAAAGAGTAGGGACACACATTAAATATTTGTTAATGAAAGGATCCAGGTAGTCCTTTTGTGTTTATTATCCTTCCTATTTAATAACCCAAGAAACTGCAGGGCACTAATACTGTTTTCTTTTAAAAATGTGTAACTCTTCCCTTAAGCCAATCACTGGCTATATATTTCAGAAAACAAAATTTCACTTGGTGTTTAACATCAGAAGGCCTCTTTAATAATATAGCTAATTAACAAATATAATATGCCAGACTATAAATACAGGAAAATTAAAAATAATTAAGTGAAATATTTATTTTTAACATTAGTATGATTTAGCTTTATGTATTGTAATTCATAGACTTCATTTCAACTTTTAAGACTAAATACATAAAATAAAGTAGAGCACAATACTTTCTTCCTATTTGTTTTGAAATTCTAGGCATATTTTGAACAATATACATTAATATTACCATAATAGTAATTTAGATATGTTACTTATCCTAAACAGTGTCATTAATATATGTTTTCTTTGTTGTTAATTAAACCCCTAGAGTATGCAACTACTCTAGAAGAGTTTTCAATATATTTACACTAGTGTTCTAGTAGATAAAATGTGTGTGATAAAATTTTTTAAAATAATAGCATGAGTACTATAAAATATATTCAGTGAGCCAGAAGACCTTTGCTAAGTAACAAAGTTTAGTATATTCTAGATTTCTCAAGATTGTTTTTTGAATTTTGTAGCTACTAAAAACCTCTCACTCGATTATTTTGAAATAAAATAAAAATATTTATGTCATTCATTTGTTTTTTTGAGAAAGATTATATTCATTTACATTAGGTGTGCAGAGTTGTGAGCCTTTTAAATTTAGATTTTGTAGTAATAGATAACATCTTCTAATCAAGATCTGTATTTCCATACTAAATGCCTGAAAACTTATTTATTCATTGAAAAGCATATTCACTGTTAATCATTTCAGTTTGGTCCTATTAGTGTGAAACAGATATATTTACTTGGTTTACTATGTGTATAATTTTTTAGATGATATTCTGATAAATTTATTCTATTCTAAACACAGAAGGTTACCATTTGGGCACAAAAATTATCCACAGGTGGGACTTTTCTCCCACCTCTCAACACATACAGCGGTAGAAAAGTGGAAATTCTCTGGCCTTCCACAAGTTATGCTACTACTTCTCTTACCTCTTTCAGAGAGACTGTTTACACTAGATACAATTATATCCAGATCCTTGAGGTATTATTGGACACTGATTCTAAAATAATACTAATTTCTGGAGATTTAAGAATTAGTCAGTGATCCATGGGTCAGAGTGGGCTTAATGAAATCAAAAAATAAATGTCATTTTGCCCTAAATTCACTTCATGGTTTAATTCATATTTATCACTCATATTATATTTATACCCATACTCACTGTGTAGTATTATAGTAAATATTTTTAGCAACTGGAATAACACCCACAGTGTCTGCTTGACACAGACATAATGGTTATTATGGTAGAAAAAGTCAAGTGAAAGGATTTGGAACTCCCACTGCCTAACTAAATAGTAAACAGCAAATCAATTCTAATATTATAACTTCAAGGGGAATATAAGAATTAGTGTCATATTGAAGGATTGTAGGGTTCAGGAATATTGATTTTTACCACATCCACTTTTCTACTTTCCAGTACAGGGATAGATTATATTTGGGAATGGCAGTGGATTGTTTTACGATTAATCACCTGCAAATGCAATTACAGCTATTGTTTGTGATGTGAACTTATCACTTAAGCAAATCAAACAGTCCCTGGCAATCAGTATACACTAATTAGGATGAAAACACTTTTATCTCTAGTCCAAGAAACAGAGAATGTCCTAACAAGCTAGCTTTTATCTGGAATAGATGGTAATACACATTTCCTACCTTACCCTAAAGTTTACTTTAAACCATTACAAATCCAAGGTATATTTGCCATATCAAAATATGCAGCACATTACTATAAATGACTATTTAGGTTAAATTATATTATATGAATCTTTAGAGTTTTTCCTAAATGCTTTGACAAGATATATGCATGCTAGAGGTTTGAGACAACACCTATAACCTGCCACCTTAACACATTTTCTGGCTGTTTATTTGCCAAAGAAATATTAGATATCCCCTCCAAAGTGAAGAACTATACTGCACCTTACACCCTCTACTACTAAAAATGTTGTAAAATGATGACTTTTATTGCATTTTTGAATGCTAACTATTCTCATGTTCTCATTTATCCCCTAAATGGCTTAAGAGATTGGTAGCTTTGGGTGGCTTTTAGTGCAAGATTTTCTAACTGGTTTCCTCCAAACTGTAAGCAGCATTGCTACTCAGTACTTATCAAATATAACAATGTTCTGAATATCAAAATGCCTGTGATGGATATTGAATACTGTAAGGAGCTGCAGAATCCTTGCTAAAAGAATTATAATGGAGTCCCCTAGGTTGGAGTCAATATATTCCCTCTTTATAAAATAACTGTTCTTCTCTTGGAACAGATCTTGGTCTAGTGATGAATTTAAGTTGCATCCTTAGTCTTCCACATATGATTTCCAGGGCAACTGCCTATGATAGTTAACTGGAAAAAGAAAAAAAAGACTAGAATCTGGTTCACAGATAACTTTTCATGACATTCTGAAACCGTTTAGAAGAAATTTGTTGCTATGGTTTAATTTAATTCAAGATCTATAAATGAAAAGGACATAAATCTGAGCACAGTTATTATTCTTAGTTTTTCTGGAAATAAAGAGAAGTTGAGATAAGGATCTATATTAATGCATTGGAAGTGACTAATGATTTGAACAGGGAGTTGGAAGATAAAAGATTGGAAAACTGGTGAGAAGGAGCCTTGCACAATGTTTTGAGGGATGACTATTAAAATCAGGCTTGATTGGTAAAAATATTTTTGTCCCATGTGAATCCCGTATGGATTCACTATGACATAGATCCCACTATGGACATGCTCACTGATCAGAAGTAAAGGTGACATTAGTCACCCTTAACTCCCAGTTTGTTTGGTGTACCTATTAATAAGGTAAAATGGCAACAATGGAGACTGCATGGAATCAAAAACATGGATTCTCTATGCCATGCCAATTTAGTCACCACTGCTTCTTGGTGCTCAGTGGCAAGTAGCAAGCCAATCACCTGATATGGCGCTATAAACCAGGAGGGACAAGCCATTTCGTGGCAAATGAATAATGCTGAACATTTTCCTTCAGTGAAGGGCTAAAAATACATCCTCATGGGAAGAGATGCTAAATTTGGATTGAATTTCCTTATCTACCAATATTCCAGTTCTCTGTTCCTACATAACAAAATACTCCAAAAACTAGGCTACTCATTTCAGCATCAGCTGAGGGGAGCTTATGTTGGATATCCACTTCCAAGGTGGCTCTTTCATTCACAAGTATGGTTCCTCAGTGTTTCTTAGTGTGTTTCTGCCCCTCACCACTTTCTCTCCAGATGGCATTTATTCCTCAGATTCTATATGCCTTGGGTTTATCATGGTATAAAAGTTTCTGAGTATTTGGTCTTCTTAAAAGGTGGCTGATGTCATAAGTCAGTTGTTTCAGTGTTAAAAAGCACTCCAAGGAACCTAAGCAGAAGTTGTAAGGCTTAGTATGACCAACCCTCAGCAGCTTAAACTCTCACCCCAGCTGATTCTGCTGGCTAATCAAATCACTAAGGACATCCTGATATAAGTAGAGAGAAGGAATACATAATACTTCTCCATGGCAAAATGTCATCCACATAGGAAAAAATTGGAGCCATCTGAAAGAGGAGCCACCATCCTCATTTCTTTATGTCAACAATAAAATATACCATTCACCATCGTAGCACCTCACACAATCCATTTCTAATTCAGATATTCTTTCAATTATGTACAGAATATGCAGATGTTAACCTTACTGAAGTATGGAATAGCTTATTAAAGACACTGCTCTAGTTTCAGAAGTATAAAATTCATTCCAAGTTTGAGATTCTGTCCCTTTAGAAGTGGTATAGCATCTAAACCAGATACCAATATGTGGTAAGCTTTCTTAAGTAGCTAGAATGTATGCATTCTAACATCAAAGGATGGAAATTAGAATGCCACCTCTTACTATGACACCTACTGATCTCAAAAAGACTTTTCTTCCTTTCCCTACAACTATGGGTTCTTCAGTTTTGGAAGATGTAATATGCAAAGGAAGAATGCGTCCATCAGGATACTGCAGATTAAAGGACAATGAGTCCTTTTAAATGAAAATTGAGATTATCTCCTAAGAATTTGGTTTCCTTCTACCTCTGAGTCAGTAGAAATAAATGGAAATTATAGTGTTGATTGAGATGATTGATCTTGACCATCTAAGGGAAATAAGTTTGTTTCTACAGAACTGAGCAAGGGAGGGAAAAGAATGGAATCTGGATAATTCCCTGGGATTCTCTATTACTGCCACATCCAGAGGAAAATATCAATGAAACTTCACTCTACTTCTATACAAATCCAACCACTAAGTGCTTACAATTGCTGAAAAATCAAAGTTCAAACATTTTAAATAACTTCTCTCCTCTTAATATTTTTGTCTGTAGGTTGCAGAATACTGTGATAATACAAGGACTAAAGCCAGGGGGGAAATACACATCACCTAGAGATCCTGACCTGGTACCTCAATGCAGCAAGAGGTATACAATTACATATTGTTTGTTTGATTTGTCTCACCCCCCCCTTTTTTTTTTCCTTCCTTCCTTCTTTAATCTTCTTTGGAAAGGGAATTAATTTCTACTTAGTTCTATGAAACTTAATTCAGAAGGTATCATTGCATTTTATTAGGAACACAATTTGTTGTTGTTGTTGTTCTTGTTTTTTAACTGGAATTGCAGTCTGTGGTGGGGAGAATGTTGTATATTGGTTGTAACATAATATAGTATTAAATGTTGTGGATATTTCTGGTTGTTTTCTTGTCAAGCAATTTAATCTCACTCTCAAGTATGTGAAATTCCTAACTGTATAAATTTTTGCTAATTGGATATGTTTATGGGGATCTTTGAATCTGGCCTAGTGATTAAAATAAGCAGAGACAAGAATTCCATTCAGTCATAACATCAATGGTAGGCATACCAATTTTCAGGGGCATCTATAACAACAGTGCCAGCAGACTGATGGTTGGTGACACTGGTAATGGGTAGGGGTATAAGCTGAAACAATCTGTGCCCACTTGTGGGAAAATGGTCCTCACAAATTACTCCCATTGTATGATTTATGCAGCAGTCCTAATTCTCTAGATTCCCTTTTTCCTTCCTTATTTTCTAAGTGTTTCTCATATTTTGCTGGTGAATTTATAAGCTACCTAATAATCAATCTGTCAATTCTCCTAATGCTTAAATTAGTCAGAATCAATTTCTGTTGCATGCAACTGTGAATCCTGTCTTATAGACATATATCTAGAAAGACAAATACCTTTTAAGTACATTCTGCATGAAAATGAAGAGAGTAAATGTGTATTAAAAGTTTTTAATGTCTTTTAATAAAATTTCTATATCAAGGTGATTGATATTTACCTCACACAAAATATGCAATCCATCATATGCATACTCCATCCAAAAGTAAGAATTACAGTTTGCCTGAGGATAGTGAAATCATATTAATTTCCTATAAAATATAACTGAACACCCACTTCTTCACTGTGGAAAAAACAGACATTCATCAGCATATCCTGTGAAAGGAATGCAGGTGTTTTACAGAATACCAAACAAATATTGATCTCTAGCAGTATTATAAAGAATACAAGTATTGGTATTGCACCAGTTGCTTTACCCTGTGGTATTGGCATTATATTTAGCCATAAAAAAAATCAGATAACTCTGAGGTGTCATTTTCTTATTGTTTAAGGATAACTCTATGTACTGAACACACATACACACAAACTGATAAAGATTGCCTTCAGATAATACAGTATTCAAAATATTTCACAAGTACTTGGCTTAAGTATGATCCTTACAATGGTAATTTCACTCCCACAGCTCAGAGAAGGTCACTACGCCTTTGGGTTATGTTGACTAGAAATTTCTGTTTAAGGTGGAAAGGATCAGTATTTATTATCACAACTAAATAAATATATTAGGTACAAAATTCCAGTTACTAAATTAAAAAAGTCATAGGAATAAAAAGCACAGCATCAGGAATATAGTCAATAATATTGTAATAATTTTGTATAGTGACAGACAGTAAATACTGTAAGGAGCACTACATAACATGAAGAATTGTCAAGTCACTATGTTGTACGCCTGAAACTAATATAACATTATACGCCAACTACACTTAAATCCACAAATAAATAAATAAATAAATCTAAAATTAAGGATTGAAAATGAAAACAGCTCAACCAATAAATGTATTACTATTTTTTTTTAAATTTCAAATTTCATGTGTGGTTAAAAATTGTTACATACTTATATATATATGTAATCCAAAATATCTACGACAATACTTTACATATAATATGGCAGTCAAGACATTACTAGAGTTGGTAGTTGAGCTTTGTTAACTTGACATAAAATAATATATCAAGAGAGTAATCTAAGGCATATCTACGTGGCTCAGTCATTTAAGCATCTAACTCTTGATCTCAGCTCAGGTCTTAATCTCAGGATTATGATTTCAAGCCCCACACGGGATAGAACCTACTCAAAATTTTTAAAAAATTATAAAAATATATAAAAAGAGAGAGAAGGAGGAATCTAAAAAGAATTTACTATTTTTTTTCAGCAATATTTGGAAAGAACCTCTGTAAAAACAGATGATGTACATATACTTATAGGTACTATCTTTTTTTTTCTTTACATTAAAGTTGATTACTTACCAGAAAAACAACAACAACAACAATAAAATTAATGCCTAGGTTTTTAAATACCACATTCATTATAATATTGTTAAATTTTCTTACTAGTTTGTCTTCATTTAATTTGAGGGTCATTATTATATACACATTTAACACAATAGCAGTGCTTTAAGGCAAAGTGCTATTTGTATCATTTTACTTTTCTTTAGGAGACTGCAGGAGCACCTGGGTAGTTCAGTTGGTTGAGCATCAGATTCTTGGTTTCAGCTCATGTCATGATCTCAGGGTCATGAGATCAAGCCCTATGTTGGGCTCCACACTCAGATGGGAGTCTGCTGGAGATTCTCTCTCTCTCTCACCCTCTGCCCTTCCCTTGCCTGCACATGCTTGCTCACTCTCTCTATCTCTCGCTCTCGCTAAATTAAATAAACAGATAAAGTCTTTTTAAAAAAATAGACTGTATAACTCTTCCTTCACTATGTTGTCAAATTGTTCATAATTTTCTCAGCCTGGAATAATTGTACCTCTGTTTGGTCAACTTCACATTTGGCAAATAAGTATATTGTTAAGTTCTGCTGAAATACATATTAGTGTAATGTTCTACATTGGCAATTGGTCTATGAGTAACTTGATTGAATGTGTGCTTTTATATGCATTTATATGCATTTTGGATATGTAGTAGCTATACCTGTATCTGGTATGGTATCCTTGCTCATTATGTATATATGAATGTATCAGTCAATGAATCAGTGCTACCTTTATAAGATTATAGTTACTATTTTTTTCTACCTTTGACCCAGTAGAGTCAAGCAGCATGATATCTAATTTAGTAGTTTCTCTAAATGTTTGTTGAATGAACAAATAATTGCTCATCATTTAAGTATAAGAGGGATATCCTTCATTTTTTGGGTGTTCTATAAACTCATTCATAACACACAAAAAGGTGTGATATAATTGCAATCATGAAAGAGACATATGATTATAGTTTTTATATATAATCATTATATATTTACTATATCTTAACCCTTTTCAGCTACTCTATGTTCTTTGCTCTAGGAAAGCATTTAAATAAGATGCTGAAATATTCTCTAGTATTTTTTTTTCAGTTTTTATGATTCATTGTGACATTGAATACAAATGTGGTAATCAGTTTACTTACACGAGGTGATTTACAGAACATGTTTTATTCCTTTGAAAGTTTACAAGATTTCAAGACAGCAATGTCCTATGATAACTCATATTTATTGAATAATAATGTTTTGAGTATTCTACCTGTAATAACATTTAATCAATCAAAAAAGACTATTGCACAGGAATAATTATTTTCTTTGTTTACATATTAGGAAACTGGGGCACAGAAAGTAAATAACTTGCCTAAGATCACGAAGTTAACAGAGGGCTAAATCTAGAATTGACAAGGCAGTGTAATTCTGGAGTTAATATTCATAATTGCTACCCTCAAATGATGGAGTATAACTCTGGTAGATCAGGAAAATTGAAGTTTAATGATTTTGCCTTAGCCATTTTGGAAATAAAATAACACTGTCTTCAAAAATTAAAATAATGATGTTTTCCAGCAATCCCCAATTTTCCTTTGTTTTTGTTCCACTTCCTTCTGCTTTCCACCAGGCGGTGACATGTGTCACCACAGAATGAAGGTCTTACCTAGGCAGATTCTGAAGCTCATTATGGACAAGAAGTCTGTCCTTATTTAGTAGTGGGGAAGGCTTTATTTTCCAGATAGAAGTGTTTACTCATCTTGGAAGAATGACACATAAGAACTAGCCTCCCTGCCAAAAACATGTTCTGCTCGGAACTGGACATTGAAACCAACACAAACTTGGGCAAGAAGTATATCAGGACCCAAAACACTCAAGACCCAGGCTGAAGACAGAACAGGTTTAATAATTATCTGGTTAACTATTTCTAATGGACTCAACTTTCCTTCTGTTTCTACAATATATTATGAGTTGTTTAGCTGTATTTACACAAATCTCTTCAAAAACATTGTCTTTAGCTATCTTTCAAGGGCAAATAAAAGTCATAAGTTTAATTAAATGAAACAATTCCTGAGTTTACCTCAGCAATTAACTGAGCAATGAACTGGAGGAAAAATTTTACTGTACTTGGAAATGCACTTCTAAGAGTTCAATCAAAGCTAAAATGTATATATTTGCTGAATCCATTAAGCCTTAATAAATGAAAAGCAAAATATCCAATATGTGTAAAAACTGAACAAATACTTCATTTTCCCATGATTTAAATGTAATATTCTTTTACAGATTACATTATGAAGGACTCCCAAAGAAAGAAAAATACTTCACATCTTTGCCATTTTAATTACCATATGTCTTGGTGTGGACTTCCTGAAGTTGAATTTTTGGGGGGATATCTGTACTTCCTGGATTAGGGAAGTTTTCAGCTATTATTTCTTCAAATAAATTTCCTGTCTCCCTTATCTCTCTCTTCGTCTGGGATTCCTATAATGCAAATATTATTATACTTGTTGGAGTCAGTAAGTTCCCTAAGACTATTCTCAATCTGCATGACTTCTTTTCCTTCCTCTCTTTTGCTCAGCTTTTTTACATTCCATTACTTTGTCTTCCAGGTCATTATTTCATTCCTCTGATTCATCTGGCCTACTATGTATTCTATCAAGTATATTTTTAATTTCATTTATATTGAAGGTAATTACACCTTCTTCATCCATTCTTCAATCAATGGATATGTGAGCTGCTTCCATATCTTACCTATTGTAAACAATGTTACTATAAACATAGGGGTGCATGTATCCCTTTGAATTAGTGTTTTTGTATTCTTTGGGTAAATACCCAGTAGTGGGATTGTTGGGTCAAAGGGTAGTTCTATTTTTAACTTCTTGAGTTAAATCTCCATATTGTTTTCCAGAGTGGCTGTACCAGTTTGCATTCCCACCAACAGTGCAAGAGGATTCCCATTTCTCCATATACTCACCAACACTTGTTGTTTCTTATGTGATTGATTTTAGCCATTCAGAAAGGTGTAAGGTGATATCTTGCTATAATTTTAATTTGCATTTCCCTGATGGTAAGCAATTATGAACATCTATTCATGTGTCTGTTGGCTATCTGGATGTCTTCTTTGGAGAAATGTCTATTCACATATATAATAGAGTATTATTAAGCCATTAAAAAGAATAAAATCTGGGGCAGCTGGGTGGCTCAGTGGGTTAAGCCTCTGCCTTCAGCGCAGGCTATTATCTCAGGGTCCTGGGATCAAGCCCCACATCAGGCTCTCTGCTCAGCAGGGAGTCTGCCTCTCCCTCTCACTCTGCCTGCCTCTCTGGCTAATTGTGATCTATCTCTCTCTCTGTGAAAAAAATAAATAAAACCTTAAAAAAAATGGGATAAAATAAGCCATTTGTAATGACATAGATGAAGCTAGAGAGTATAATGATAAGTGAAATAAGTCAATCAGAGAAAAACAATACAATATGGTTTCACTCAAGTGTGGAATTTAGAAACAAAACAAATGAGCAAAAATAAAGATAGAGAGAGATACAAACTAAGAAACAGGCTCTTAATTAGACAGAACAAACTGATGGTTTCTAGAGGGGAGAAAGGTGGAGAATTGGGTTAAATAAGTAATGGGAATTAAGGAGTGTACTTGTAATAAGCATCTGGTTATGAATGGAATTGTTTAATCACTATATTGTACACCGAAACTAATATAACACTGTAAAAAAATAAAGATAAAGTTACATTTACACCAAGTAAATTAATAAAATAAAGTTCCTACATTAAAACAAACAAACAAACAAAAAAACCTAGCAGCTTTAAAAATGTTGCTGATGATGGTAACACTACAACTACTACTAATTATATATAGAGAGAGGAACTGAGTGAAGAACACATACGAATTGATGCTAGAGGATGACACTAGCCTGAGTTTGTTTCCAGGATCCATTAAAAAAGGGCTATGGAGCAAGGAAGCTATATAACTCAGCATAGTTTCCCATGTTCAGAGGTCATAGAAAGGCAATAATGGCTGGAGAAAACCACTGAATTTGGTCTTTCTTTAGGTTTTTGCCAAATATTCTTAGGGTCTCAAAGTAGATGAACAAATGCCAATTATACATAAATACGCAAGGTTAACTTAGAATAACAAGATTAGTCAATGAACCGGTGAAGGCTTAAGAACTTCGACTCTCCTTCCTAAGAAGATCCATAAGAACCAAAGCCTTCATAACCATATAATTTGGGGTCAATTTCTTCCATTTGGACAATGATAAAGGTAAAAGGTAAGAAATTAACAATGGTGGACATTATCCTAAGTACCTTAAATACAAAAGTACTCTTATATGGATGTTATTTTATCTACATTTTACAGACTTAGACACAAAGAATGGTGTTGGAAAGTATAAATATAGATAGTTCCTAAGAATATCAAAGTACTTATTTCATTTGATAACTAAATATATAAAGCATGGGTTCTTACAGTTCATGCAAATATGTGTAGCCTCCAGCTTTTAGAAATTCATGCAATCAGCCATGTGATTAGGTTTAGTCAGCAACAAAAAGAGGCAATCTTCAAAAGAGCTCATTCTTACAATGCCATCATTGATAGAACCTTACCTTTTATCTCTCCATTAACCCTGTTCACACCACACTTAACTTTATGCTTAACCAACTGCCTTGCAAAATAACATTGAAGGTTAACAATATATTTTATAAGTGGCTCATGCACAGTCAGAATGAGTATAGTAACATTTACCATAATAAACATTTATAACTCATATTTATTGAACTGAAAATTCTATAAATATAGCATGTGTCTAATAAGAGTTATAGAATAGAGCAAAGCTCTCTACAATGTTTTCCATAAATTATCTAGTCATTTTTTCTGTTAAATTTTTATGAAAAAAATTTGGTTATGAAGAAATTGCATATATTTATATCTTTAAATGTCCAATAGACATTTTCATTGAAAACTGAAATGATTTATACCCACACAGTTAACTCTCTGTGTACCTTAACATAACTTTTCTATTTCATTGTATTCATCAACATGAATTTATTATTCCTTAAAACATTTGAATAGAAATATTCAAATTGTAAATAATTTTATTTTTCCTTCTGGGAAAAAGAAAACATTTAAAGTATATGAACTGTTCAACTCCGCTAAACAGCATCAAAGACAGTTTCATTTGTTTTTGTTTTTTTCCCTGTTAGTTTTAAACAAGTCTTTGAACCTCTTCGATCAAAACATAAAGGGGAAAAAACATCCTACCAAAACTTGCATGGAAAATGCAGAATGGTAAGACTACAAGGGTGACTTAACAAGACTCTAAACTAAATTGGAACTCAGAAGTGTTTGCATAAAACTATAGATGTTGGACATGGTATGGTATTTTGAAGCCCATCTCCAAAGTCTTTCCTATGAAATAGTTTAGTTTAGTTTCCTATGAAATAGTTTAGTTTTCCTATGAAATATTTTAATTATGAAATGATTTAGTCCTCTAAGCAATGAAAGGCTGATCTTCAAGATTTTTGGAATAGCTCTTTAACAGTTTTAAATAGACAAAGTTCAGGAATAAAATCTAACATACATGTGCTCTTAGCTCTTTCCTCAAGTTTTATTAATAAGAGTATGTCAAAAATGGGAAATTTAATATGCAAGAAAAGACTAGAATCAGAAATCACTCCACTGTTTCAGAATCAGAGAACTCTAATACTTCGCTGAACATTTTAAAAGAGCTTAGAACCAAAACAGAATGCAACTCTGATAATTGGCTGGCTTTGCAGATAAGAACAAAATAAACAAAAACCAAAATAATAGAAATTTCCACCTTTGACAATAAAAGGGTCTCTAGATACTGTATACAGAAAAAATTGATTTTAAAAAAAGTTTCCTGTGTTAGCCAAGAAAATAAGTTAGTGATCAATGAAGGTGTTACTAAGAAAATTAAGCACTCCAATTTTCTATAGTTCTCTTAAACTCAAAAAAAATTTTTTTTCTCAAAACATTTAAAGACAATCTTAAGAAAATAAATCTTAAGAAAATTCCAAAACAGATGAGGAAGTACCTCAGTGATCTTATTACAACAACAAAAATATGGGCAAGACAACTAAAATGAACCATATCAGAACTCTGGCAGTTAATCAAAGCCACAAGCCACAGAATCAGTTGACAAAAATCACTAAACCTTAGTAAGATAGCAAGCTTGGGGATGTTTAACATGGAAGTATTCCCATGTCTACCCCCTCCCCAGTTCATTGACATGATACCAAAGACCAGTAGCACTGCAGACAACAGAAAAAACAAACTTTTCTTGAAGATCTGTTAAAAGCACTACATTCTGAATATCAATAAATTTGTCTGAACTTACAGTCCCTAGGAAAACCTTTACCATAAAACAAGCCTCAATAATTGAAACATTAACATACATATTATGTGTTCTCATCACAATGAAATTAAACAAAACACCAACAAAAGAAGTAAAATTGAGAATTCAAAAATATGTGAAAATTGAAAACATTCTCCTAAGTAGGTAAAGGATAAAAGAAAAAATAACAAAGGAAATTTAAAAGTATTTTGACATGACAGAAAATAAAACCACAGCATACAGAACATGCAAAAGCAGTGCTTTCAGAGGAATTTATAACTGCAACGCTCTATACTGAAAAAAGAAGAAAGCTATAAAATCAATAATCAACCTTCTATCACAAAAATTAGAAAATGACAGAAAGTTAAGTCTAAAGTAATAAAAATAAAGATTAAAACTGAAATCATTAAAATAGAAAATAGTAAGAAGAATCAATGAAGCAAAAGCACATGTTTTAAAAGATCAACTGACATGAAAAACATTTAACTCAAGGGACCATGAAAAAAAAAGTGAAAGATTCACATTACCAACACTGGGAATAGAAGAGAAGACATTATTACTGTCCTTAGAGAAATAAAAGGATGATAAAATAACTCAATGAACAAACTGTCTATTAACAGATTAGATAACTTGGGTGCAGTGGTCAGATTTCTAAATAGGCACCAACTACTAAAACTGACTCCAGAAAAAATAGATAATCTAAAAAACTTACAAAAAGTAAATATATCAAATTAATGAACTTCAAAAATTTCAACATAAAATTCAAGCACCAGATGGCTTCAGTGGTGAAATCAATGAAATATTTGGAGAATTAATACCAAACATTCACAATTTCTTTCAAAATATAGCAGAAGAGTGAACACTTCCCAACTTATTCTATGAGGCCATTATTATGCTGATACGAAAAGCAGAAAATCATAATAACCACTGGACAATATTCCTTATGAACGTAGACATCAAATCATCAACAAATTGCAAACTAAACCCAACAATTACAATAGAGTATACACCATGACCAAGGAGAAGTTATCCAAGGCATGAGAGATTCATTTACCATCCAAAAATTAATGTAATATATCATATTTATAAAGGACAAAAAATAATCTCACATAATCATCTCAATAGATGTAGAAAAATTATTGCATACAATCCAACACCCTTTACTGATAAAAAGAAAATTAAAAAACAAAACAAAACACTTAAACTAAAAATAAAAGTATTGGGGCATCTGGGTGGCTCAGTTGGTTAAAGCCTCTGCCTTCGCCTCAGGTCTTGATCCCGAGGTCCTGGGGCTCTCTGCTCAGCGGGGAGCCTGCTTCCCTTTCTCTTTCTTGCCTGCCTCTCTGCCTACTTCTGATCTCTGTTTGTCAAATAAATAAAAATAAAATCTTTAAAAAATTTTTAAAAAAAGAATAAAAGTATTATCTCAACCTGATAATAGACATCTACAAATGAGCTATACCTTGCCTAATACTTAATGGTGAAAGACTAAATGCTTGGAGTGCATGGGTGGCTTAGTCTGTTAACTATCTGCCTATGGCTTGAGTCATGATCTCAGGGTCCCGGGATCAAGCCCCACTTCAGGGTCCCTGCTCAACTGGGACTCTGCATCTACCTCTGTGATTTCCCTCTCTCTTTCTCAAATAAATACATAAACTTTTAAAAAAAAAAGGGGGGGGGGCGCCTGGGTGGCTCAGTGGGTTAAGCCTCTACCTTCTGCTCAGGTCATGGTCCCAGGGGCCTGGGATCGAGTCCCGCATAGGGCTCTCTGCTCAGCAGGGAGCCTGCTTCTCCTCATCTCTCTCTCTGTCTCTCTGCCTATTTGTGATCTCTCTCTGTGTCAAATAAATAAATAAAATCTTAAAAAAAAAAAAAGGAACTAATTGCTTTACACCTAAAATCAGGAACAAAACAAGGATATATCCCATTTCTCCCCCTATATTCAACAATAGTAATGGAAGTTTTAGGTCGGGCAATTAAGCAAGAACAAAATTAAGAAGCATCCATATTGGTAAGGAAGAAGTAACCTATCTTTATTCATAGATGTTGTGATCTTATATACAGAAAATCATAATGAATGTACCATAATTATTAGAACTAATAAGTTTTAACAATGTGATAGGATACAAGATTAATACAAAAATTCATTACATTTCTACCTACTAATGATAAAAATTTCTAAAATCAAATTAAGAAAACAATTTTACTTATAATAGAATCTGTAAGATTAAAATGCTAGGAATAAATTTAATGAAACCATGTAAGATTTATACACTGAAAACTATAAAACATCACTGGAAGAAATTTAAAAAGATCTCAGGTGCCTGGGTGGCTCAGCTGGTTGAGCACCCAACTCCTGAATTTTGGCTCAGGTCATTATCTCAGGATTGTGAGATCAAGCCCCATGTCTGGCTCTGCACTGGGCGTGGAGCCTACTTAAGGTTCTCTCTTTCCCTCTGTCCTATTTCCCCATCTTTCCCCCTCACTAAAAAGAAAGAGGAAAAAAAGAAAGAAAGAGGAAGGAAGGAAGAAAGGAAGGAAGGAAGGTAGGAAGGAAGGAATTTAAAAAGCTCTAAATAAATGAAAGAGGAATCATGTTTGTGGATTGAATGAGTTAACATTGTTCAGAGGATAGTACTACCCAAATTGATATACAGATTGAACACTATTCTTATTAAAATTCCAGCTTTTTTTTTTTTACCACAAAATGGCAAGCTATACCTAAAATTCAAATGGAAATGCAAAGGACCTAGAATAGCCAAAACACTCTTGAAATGAACAAATTTAGAAGACTCATTCTTGGTTTCAAAATAAGCTAAAAATTTCAGTAACTAAGATAGGGCAGTCTTATATAAGGACATATAAATTAACAAATTACAACTGAGAGTGCAGAAGTAAACCCTGAATATATAGTCAGCTGATTTTCAACAAGAGTGCCAAGGCAATTTAATAAGGAAATAAGAGTCTTTTCAAGAAATGAGGCTGAGTCAAATAGTTATCCATAGGCAAAACACTGAATTTAGACCCTGCTCCTTACATTATACACAAAAACTACCTCATATGGATCATATACTTTAATGTAATAACTAAAAGCAGAAAACTTATAGAATAAAACATAGAAGTAAAACTGTGTGACACTGACTTAAGCAGTAACTTCTTAGGTATGACACCTAAACACAAGCAATCAAAGAAATAATACACAGACTGGGCTTCATCAGAATAAAAAATGCCCATGCTTTAACAAGAAAATGAAAAGACAACCCATGGAATAGGAAAATATATTTGCGAATCATATTCCTAATAAGAGATTTTTCTCTAGAATATATAAAGAACTCTAACAACTTAACAATAAAAAGATTAAAAAATCCAATTAACATATGAGCAAATAATTTGAAGACATTTCCCCAAAGAAAATACACAAATGGCCAATAAACACATGAACAGTTGCTCAACATAATTATCAGGAATTGCAAATCAAAACCACAATGAGATGTCACTTTACACCCACAAGGCGGCTAAAAAAGATGACAGTAAATAACAAATGTTGGTAAGAATGTGGAGAAATTGGAACCATCATATATAGTCCTAGTGTGAATGTAAAACTGGTACAGACGCTTTGTCAATGTGTCAGAAAATAGTTTGTCAGTTCCTTAACATCCTGAATACAGAGTTACAAAATGATCCAGCAATTCTACTTTTAGGTTTATTTCCAAAAGAAAAAAAAAATGTCCAAGCAAAAATCTATACAAACATATAAGGCGTTTTGTGTGCAAAAACATAAAATAACATATATATATATGTATATATCTATATATAATATATATAATATATAATATATATAATATGAATATTATTATTCATAATAACAAAAGAGTGGAAACAACCTAAATTCCCATCAACTGATGAGTAGATTAAAAAATATATATTGATATAATGGGCTATCAGGAATGAAAATAAGGTTTACAGATGCTGCAACATGGATAAATCTTACAAATATGTTAAATCAAAGAAGCCAGTTAAAGGCCACATACTACATGATTTCACTTATGTGAAATATCTAGAATAGGAAAATCCATCAAAACTAAAAATAGATCAAAGTTCCTGGTACTGGGTAGGAAAGGGGTGGGAATTTGGAATAGTATCTAATATGTAAATTTCTTTTAGTTCTTTGTTTTATGTTTGTTTGTTTGGTTGGTTGGTTAGTTGGTTTTTTGTTTTTTTGTTGTTGTTGTTGAGGTGGTCACTGAAAAGCATTCTAGAATTAGATTTTGATGAGATGTATTTTTTCTTGAATTCATAAAAACCACTGAACTGTTTATGTTAAATAAGTGAATTTTATGATGTATGAAATATATCTCAATAAGGTTTAAAATAAATATGAAAACAAAAAATTGTCTTTTTTTTAAAAGGGAAGTTTTGTAAAAGTTTGACTGATAGGGCGACTTCATTATCACCTTAAATCCAAACAATGTTCTATAATCTCTCTCTCTGAGTCAATAAACTCTCAGGTTGTGAATATCTCTAATAATCACAATCCTCAGACATTTCCTATGTCCCAGTCCAGGCTCATTATCTCATACTTTTAAACAAGTAACATTCTTCCTTCCTTTTGAAGGAATTGTGAGACTTTTAGTAGACACATGGAATTGCCAGTGTAAACGCTCTTGTGGTGATCTTAAAATTCCTGAGGATATCCCTTTTCACAATGAGGTAATAGCTATTTTGGACATTGACTTACCAGTACCATTATGCCTAAACTAAGTTCAAATTAGATTTCAAGGTGGTGCTGACCTCTTTGGGGTGGGAATAAGTTTACTTCTACAGATTAAATGTTGAGTACTGAATCGATTTATATTTCTAATGACCCATGTAAACTTCTGGTCAACTTAACAAAACTAGCTCTTAAATCAGAAGGTAAAAAGAGACTAAAATCAACATTCAAAATCCTAATAAAAGAGAAAAAACTTCTACTAGTTCTTATAGTACTCCTATCCTCCTTGTCAAAACACAGTAAGCAAGTACCTCTGTTTATTTAGGACCCAAGAGCCATTAATAAATATAATAGTCATTTTCTTTCACTGTATTATAAACCTGAGATTTGTTTTACCTTCAGTGCCTCCTAATTCTGCATATTTTGTGGTCATAGAGCTGTGTGCTGCCTTCTTTAATGCCCTTTAAGGGTTAGATCAATATAGGCAATATTTGCCTTCTTCTGGGGAAAAAAAAATCAAAGTGAAAAAAAATACTTAGACTGTTATACTTCAAGATTTAGTAAGGAACTCTACTACTTTTCACACATCTTCAACTAAGACCCTAAGGAAACATATTTCCTTGTGATTCTACCTTATTCAATATATGTATGACCATTTCTTAGTGTTTTAAAGACGAGGAAAATTCTAAGATTGATTCTATATATCTACTTACTATTATAGTTTAGAAATGCGAAAAGGCTTCCAAAGAGAATTTAAATGTTTTCTTAGGTAAAGTTGATTGCCTAAGGCATGATTTATCCCAAGAACATAGAGCTCTTAGTTCTGACTAACTATAAGCCATTCGAACTATCTCAGATCATAAAAAAAAAAAAAAAAGACAAAGAAATTCCTGGATTTTATTAACTCCTCTAGGCAACAGCTCCCAATTTTTTCTGAAATCACCAAAACACTATATGACTTAACCAAATGTGTGGCAGATGAGACTCTTCCCTGAAAACCGAGGAAGGGATTTATGTGTGTGCATGTGCGTGTGTGCGTGTGTGAAATTAGCTCTTCAACACCTGATACGAGCTTACCTAATTGTCATGAACCTTTCTATTTATTCATTACTTGAGAGCTTTGAACAAGCCCTGAGCATTCTTGATTAATGTTTTGAGAATGACCACAGACTAGTAGCTACCTATAGACTCCTTCTTGACCCCAGGTTAAAGCCTAACCACTTTGTCTACAGGTAATAGGCATGATAGATAAATAAGCAAAGGTTTCTACCAATTTGATTTTAGCATCTATTTTACACACTCGATGATCCCTCATTTTTTTACAAGGTTGATAACTAAAAATACACATTCCTTGGCAAATAGGCTCACTTCTATGAAATTTTACTATATTCTGTCCATCAATGTTTCAAACCCTGCTACTTTTCTTTTCTTTTTTTTTTTTTTTAAAGATTTTACTTATTTATTTGTCAGAGAGAGAGAGAGCACAAGCAGGAGCACAAGCAGGAGGAGCAGCAGGCATCAGATTAAGCCTGATGCAGGACTCAATCCCAGGACCTTGAGATCATGACCTGAGCCAAAAGCAGACGCTTAACCAACTAAGCCACTCAGACATCCCTTGAATCATGCTACGTTTATTTCATTTCATGGAGAAGGGAAGGTCATAATTGTCTAACCTCTTATTCATGAGCTATGTTTCAGATAGATTTATTAGAAAAGCCTTCATAATGTTGACTTAATTTTGCTCGATCATCTTAAGACTTGGTTACATCTTGAGAATGAAAAAGAAAAACAATCTCAGTATATCCCTAATAGATCTGATTTTACCCCAAGAATATGACTTCCTGCCAGAAGCAAAATCTACCTAGAAAGCAGAAATCAATGTCTCACCAAAGCTTGCCACTTAGCTGGATTTAGGAATATTAATATAATATGTACACTGACAAACTTTTGTATAAACTTTTGGGAATGGAGCATAACTTTGGAATACTTTATAAACAAGGAGGGCTTTTGACCATATCTAACAGCAATCAATACATTAAAGAACTTTTATGAGCTCTAATGATTCCTTAAAAGGTGGACATAAGGGAATAATCTAGAAACTAAAACATCCATGCTGCTCATTTTGCTAGACAGATTGCATTTACTAACATCCTAGTCACATACACAAAGGGAAAACTTTATTAAAAGCTTCAAAGGCCATTGTACCAGAGTCATTGGTACCATAATGAAAGAAAAAAGTTACTGGAAAATGTGAATGCAGACTGCATGAAAATAATCTCCAGAGATGGCTGCTTGGGAGCATTGGGGTACCACAAATGAAAACATGCAACTACATATGGAATTGCCTACCACAACAAGACAAAGTGGCTATTGTATTCATTCAACACTGGGGACAAACATCATTGAAATTTCTAAGATTATCTATCACTTGTCTAATCTGTCACCAGCAAAACTTTGTAAAACTGTAAGGGTGGGTACAAGGTTCAAGAATCCAAACTCACTAAAGCCCTCAATTACTTCTATCTCATATACCTATCACCTAGATGGCTTTTGTATACATTCCTATAATTGTTTTCTTATTCCTAGAACTGATTGAATCTTTTCATTGCCTGACAGTATAATTATTTGACAAAAAATAAACGTAATTTAATTTGTACTAAAAATTATTTTAGTTTATTTTTATAAGTAGCAATTATTGATCTTGTGTTAATAATCCAAGGAATCTTGTTCTGTCTCTCTAGTGTCCTTTAATGACAGAGGATCCATTTCATTGAAATATTATAACAAAAATTTTACAAAGCCTTGAAATTTTGAGAAAAGTAGAAAGAACAAATGTAATTATGAAACCAAAAATAGAAAAATTCTCAGAGCTCTTCCAACACATTTGAGTGTTGCCAATGGATATCACCAATTCTCCTTTTACGTAGTAACAGGCAACCACACATGTTTAGATATATCATCTCTATTTCTAAAGACCACATCACTGCAAGAAGACACTGCCAGAATTATCCTTGAATCACTGGAAAATAACCTTCAAGTTGAGGATTGCTAAGCAACCTCCAGAAGTATGTGATCTCTCTAAGGAGACAGACTCCATCCAAGGGTCTCAGACCAAATCAACTACAGGAGATAACAGATAGGTTTCATTGAAGATTTAGAGAACAAAATCACAGGTTGTTATATTTTGATCTTCTTTGGTTTGTTCAGCACTTTTCTAGTTATCTTCTTTCCCTTCTTGCTGGTTTAAGGCTACCTTTAATTCTGTTAACTATTGAGCAAGTCTCTATAATTAATATTGTTTGTTACTTCTTTATCCATTCGTCAGTATGTGTTCAATAACTTTGGTATTGGTTTCTGAACTGACTAAATCATAACAATAAACTGTCAGATTTGTCCACACTTTTTTTTTGTTTGTTTTTTGTTTGTTTGTTTTATAACTATCCAGCTTCTCTTAATACTAGTTTTTTGTAATGAATCAGTTGATTTCCTGGTTAACTGGATTCAACTTATTTGTGATCTTTATGAATGGCAAACACAATGATACATCAGACATCCCAAAGTCTAAAAATTTAAAAACCAAATTTTACATAGAAAAGTAGATTGATGGGAGTGAAGAGATTATGCTAAGTGAAATAATTCAGACAGAGAGTCAATTATCATATGATTTCATTTACTTGTGGAGCATAAGGAATAAAATGGAAGACATGGGGAGACAGAGAGGAGAAATAAGTTGGGGGAAATCGGAGGGGGAGACAAACCATGAGAGACTGTGGACTCTGAGAAACTGAGATTTTGGAGGGGATGGAGGTAGGGATTCGGTGAGCCTGGTGGTGGGTATTACGGAGGGTACGTATTGCATGGAACACTGGGTGTGGTGCATAAACAATGAAACACTGAAAAGAAATTAAAAAAAAAAAGGTAGATCACTTTCTTCAAAAAAATGTGACTTGAGGACCTTATGTGGGAACTAGCTTTTGTAACTGAACTTTTAAGAAATAGAACTTGGAAGAGAAAAAGAGAACAGATGGTGTATATTTGGAGTCTCTCAATTTTACAGATCTTACAAAACAAACTTCTCTTTTACTTTAGATGTACCTAATGATGTCACCATTACAAGTTAATTGCCTGGCACTGGACCATTCCAAAGGAGTACTGCCACACATTTTAACACTGTTTACACTGTTTAGCAATCCTATGGGGTACTTTTGGCGAAAAACAGATCACTATATGACCTCCAATGTCTGGTATTAGATTTGTGGCACAAGAGCCAACTGTCTTCTCCCTGATGACTAGAAAAAAGGTGCTCAACTATATCCAACCTTCAAGATATTTACTGACATGTCAACCAGAGTCCAAGTTATACCATCAGTTTACCCTCTTGGAAAGAAAGATATTAATTGAAAACAATTTAAGAAGAATAAAAAATGGATCCTGATTTAAAACCAACATGATAACCATTCAAGGGGAATTTTGGATTGATTTATTTTCTCCTTACACTATGCCTACAAAGTAGAATGAATTCCAGGTTCAATGGATTAGAGAATATCAGAGTGAGGCAATGAAAACTAGACTATAGAACCTGGGAGATTCATGAAGTTGGACAAGCTGTGGTTCAAAGAAAAACCAATTTAGATATAATTTTGGCTTTTCAAAAAGACAGAATGTTATGCTTACATCCCTGCAATGTTGACTGGGATTTTCACTATTACAAAAGATCTGGGAATCAAAGAAAGGGAAAAAAAATAGGTAATTTGGTGAATAACACAACATTTGATTCTATGTGCTTTTTAGATTGTGTCTGGGATCTCTTTTCCTGGTTTATTTCAGACACCCTTGGCACCTGAGTGAGAAATGGACTACAAATGCTGATGATAATCCTTCTCTCATAGTTGTCTATGTTATGTTTAAACAGCCATAACAGGAAACATGGAGTGAGACCATGATACTTCATGTTGTGATTATCTGATTAATCATGTTCCTATATATCATTTATTTCAGGCTAAAAAATGACCACAGGGGAAGACAATGAGACCTCTACATTAATACAACATTGTTTTGCCACTGTCCCTATCAACATAATTTGATTATTAGAGGAAAGTTATGTCCAGGATGGAAAATGTTGAGAATAATTTTACTATTCCTTCCAGTAATTCTTCTTCTACCCTAAAATTAACACCAAATTGTTCAACTCTGCAAAGGATATCATCAATTATTTTCTTTTCAGAACTCCTTAAAGACATCAAAACAAAATCCTCACTCTGCTGTACCCCTCAGTTATAAACTACTATCTTATGACCCATATACAATGAAATACTTGGATCAAAAACTAGACTTCAAAACCTCATAATACCAAATTTGCCCTCCCTCTCTCTGAGATGTTATTAAAATCTTATATAGAAGTTCTTTCTTTTACTTAATAAGAATAAATTCAATGTTTTCCTATCAAGTTGTCATTTTGGCTGTATTTTTATACAGCCAGCAATCAACATCTCTTATATTCAAGATCAAGATAAACATATTCCTCAACACTGCCTATTTAGGATACATTTCCATCTTACTTTTTACTAGGTTAGGCCAATTGCCTTGCATGTAAAGTAACAAAAAGAGGAAAATAACATGAGTTAAGCATTTATAATCCAGACTTTATCTTTGGCAATGTTTAGCACATTCACTTTATACCTCACAAGTACCCCTATAGTGCAGCTATTACTTATTTTATAGACTGAAGAAACAGAGGCTTAGGAAGATCAAGTTAGTAACTGAACAGTAGTTGGATATAGAGATCTAAATTTATAATCTTTCATCTCTAAATTTCCATGGATCTATAATTTAAATCTCCTGAATAGAAAATAAATTAATAAATGTCCCTCCAAGTGGTTTCCTACTCATCAGGAAAAAGAAAAGTTGAGAAACCCTAGAGAACTTCATCGTTTTGAAGAGAGGTTTTCTATGAAAAAAGGTACCAGAATTCATGTAAGAAATATCCACTGTCATCCTTAAAATATGATATCCAAAGAGTCACATTGGAAAGCCTTCATATGTAAATTGCTAGGTGAGCAGAATTCCACTTTCCATGCTTATGGATATGATATATTGGAAATAGATAATTAATAGATAGTCAGATAGATACCATTAACCAACCTGGACATTTTTCTGTGTCGGTCTTGGCAATTAGTCAAGTAATGAGTCAATTGGAAATATTCAACTTACATTTATAATATGGAATATTAAATTTAAGCATGTTCAATATTTTTAAAAGGTTTACTGGAAAATAATTTGTTTGAAATACAATTATCAACATATTTAACCATTAAAGTTAATCATAACTTCAAAGAAATGGATCCAGAACAGTGTCTATTCTTCTAATTTTTCACATGATGAATTTATGGTTAATAAATCTCACCTTTATCCAACATGAAAGTGAAAGGATATTTCCAAAAACTTAATATTGGTGAATTCACAAGAGGAAAATAAACCGTAAACTAAAGAGTAATTAAATTAAATACAAACCGATTGCCAAAAGAAAGATTATTCCTAACAAATTTTTCATATGATTAAGAATATAAGATATGAAACTAAGAAGTGATGTATCACTATAGAAATGTATATACATATTAAAATAACCAAATATAAAATGGAATTGATAGTTACATGTGAACTGTAAATATTAAAATAGCATACACTTATAAGTAGGATAAGCCTTCTCTTCAGTCTCCTGGTGACAATAGCCCCTGAAAATATTTCTCTGAAGTTTTTAACCAGAGAGAATTAAGTTGATCCCAAACACTGAACAGGGACAGCAACTAACAAAATGTTTAACAACTTAATTCAGTATTTCTCCAGAGTGTGCTTAAGTTAATATTGACAAATCTTCCCTCCTTGATTCCCACTTCCTTACAAGCCCTACAGAACCCAAGAACTTTGGAGAAAAGTCAGTCTTTCTCTGTCAGTTGCCAGCATAAGTGGCTGTAGTGCTAGTTGAAGATCAGACTTTTTAGGGCTAGAGGGCATCCAGAGACTGATATCTTCAAAATATTAAGTTACCCATATTTATGTTATAAAATATTGACCTGTTAATACTATTCATTGAAAACCACCTTTTTGCATTTTCTGTGAACTTCCTCCCAGTTCACCATTGTAAAGAACACATAAAAATAAATGTTAAACTGGAAACTCACTTCTTAATCCTCTTCACTTATTATAGTCAGTAATATTTAATAACACTGTATAGTAACAGGTGGGAACTACACTTACTGTGGTAAACACAACACAATATACAGAATTACCAAATCACTATGTTGTACACATGAAATGAATATAATGTTGTTCGTAAGTTAAACTTCCATTTTAAAAAATAAGAATTGAAAATAATCAAAATAAATCAATGTTAAAGCCTTAATTTAAAAAAAAATTCAAGTGACTTTCATATGCTAAGATATATGGCAAGAACCAAGCCAACAGATGGAATAAACAGTAGGCAGATAAAAATTTTAAATCATATTTGATTAGCCTAAGTAATGCCATCTGACATTGAGTTCTGAAATTGTAATATATTATATATTCTTGATATATCCATAAGAAATCTATTGGTAAAGTAAAGCAATAACATATTGAGCAATGATGTTTTCTTCCTGATTCTGTCAGTTCTACAGTATTTTGGTCTGTACTTACTTCTCTTATCCAGAGATTAAGTCCAACAATGTAAAATGTCTTTCATGGCAACCCTCTGTTAAAAATATACTTAGGAAAATAATGCTAATGTGTTGGCATAAATCAACTCGACAGAGAGTAAAGAGTGAAACTCCCATATGGTTATACAGACAATAATAAAACCATCATCTTAGGCATCCTTTGCAATGGTTCTAATCTGATTCTAATTATTAAAAGAAGCTTAACCATAAAAATCATTTCTGCAATTCTAGCTGAAGATCAAAGTTGAAAGCAAGAATGTCAAGAAAGTGCATATTTCCAGTGGTATGTTGATTATTCTAAGTTAAGTAGTAGTAGAAACTGAAGGGATGACAGATTCTTTAGGAGTAAATTATATGGTTTCTGTGGTATGCTGAAATAATATAGTGAAAAATTTTAGGATATGAGTTATTTTGAGGATTTCTTAATTCCCATATTTACATTATAATAATAGCACACTTCTTTTAAAAAACCTACTATAACTCACCTGAATATTTCCAACTTTATAAAATTCAAAGTCTTTAGCTTGACATTCAAGGCTGATTAACATTTCATCTCACCTTTACTTTTCAAACACAATTTCCAACATTATGTTTCATAAACCCATAAGTGCAAGAACCTGGGGATATTAAAAAAAATATTGAGCTTGCTATACATTTTCAATTAATAGGGAATATGATTATCATAGGAGTTATATATGTGATTTATGGTATCTGGTTCATGTACAATCCTACCAATTGATAAAGAACTAATTAATTCAGAAGTTACTTCTTCTAAAAAACTTAAAATATCTTCACCTCCTAATACCCACTTCACCACCAACTAACCCGCACAAAACAAACCTGGGAATTACTGCATTAACTCCCTGAATTTCAAGTATTGCTTTTATATGCTTCTTTTACAGCACTTAAATATTCCATTAAATTTATTTGCTCATTTACCCAGACCCTCAATACAATATGAATTCCTTGAGATTTATACTTCTTTAATTCCTACCATAATACTACATAGTGCAGATTTCCAATAAAATTATGTCCCCTTTCCTAAACATTGAAATGGTATTAAAATGTTATTTAAACTGAGATAATTATCAGCTACACATTTCCTACAAGTTTTTATATATCTATGAGTAGATAGACATCTTTAATAGTATAATGAAGGTAATTTTTAGCTTAAGCTACATAAACTTATCCTAGGTCTCAGAAGCACTTTATTTTAATTGAATTTTTAGGAAACTTTTAATCTAAAGAACAAGAATTAGTGTTTTCAAAAAAGGAAAGAAGGAAGGTTTAAGAAGGATGAAAATAATCTGAGCTTATTCTCTTGAGAATTTTCAGTTCTCCTGCTAAGCTCTTTGGAGAAACTAACAAGTTTTCTATACTGTAGTTGGTTACATTTTTAAAGCACAAATTTGATCATGTCTGTTCTTTATTAAAACTCACCAGTTAATTAAGTCTCCTTGAAGGGATACAAATATTATAAAACAATATATGTAAAACATAATCAATCTGGTCCAACTATCTATAAATAGATAGGTATGGAAAAGAAACAACAAGAAAAAAAAAAAAAAACATGGAGAGGAAAATACCAAAGAAATAATGCAAGGTAATTTCACAGAACCAAAGATAAAATTTTACAGATGAAAAAAGATCAGTGAGTTCACAGAAACATATATTCACACACAAATGCACAAACAAAATTCAACATACATGTTGTGGCATTATAGAACAGAAATAGATGATTGTAAAAGCCTCCTGGAAGAAAAAATCAAAAACAAAAACAAACCAAAAAATCACCCAAATTACCCAAAACAAAATGGATTATAAATGATAATCAAATTGGAATTAGACTTCCCATCAGCAACACTGATGCTAAAAAGCAGTTTAAAAATTTAAAAAATAATATTTAATATAGAAAAATGAAATTCAGCTAAATTACTGAATTATAATAAGGGTGAAATAAAGACATTTTGTACATAAAAACGAGTCCTCGGGAAAAAAACAATTTTCATAATCTATTTTTTTTCCATATCATGCTAGATATGCCAGCAAAATAAGAATTTCCTTACGGAATTGAAGAAACAAAGGATCAAATGAGGAGAGCAGTGAAATGACGCCCTATTAATATCTCTCTACTGATCTCCTATTAAGAATTCAGCTCTTAACTTATATCAGAATGATGGAAGAATGCCAAAAGGAAGGTTTCCAGAGGAAAAGAACTAAATTTCACAATTTGAAGTAACTGTTAATATTATTTAAAATACATGAAAAAATATAGAAAATTCACAGTATTTAAATAACTTTGCATAAACTGTATTTACGTTGATAATATTAATACCAATTTTATTTTCTAATTTGATTCAATATATAGGTTTAATAATATCAATAATGAGACAAGGAATGTTTCATAGAATCTAAGAGTCAACCTAAGATACACCATTATATTATGGAATTCAAAGGTAAGTCTTTTCTAAGATATACCATTATTTCACATACCATGGAGAAAAACACTAACAGTTAAAATACGATCCGTGATCAAAAGTGAAAGAGTGTGTATTGGAACTGATGAAAGAGTGAAAACTCTAACAATAACTATCACTTATTAAGTACCCACTTACTCTTTTTTTAATGCACAAATTCATAGACTTGTAACAGCCACTCTATAGTCTGTTTTATTCTTACTGCCTTTTCATAAATGAGGAAACAGGCAAAAAGAGGTAAAGCAACCTCCAAGACCCAAGATGACAGCTCTAGAAGGGTACAGAGCAAATATTTGACCTAGACAACTCCATGATAAATAAAACAAGACCAGGTGGTATTGTAGGTACAAGAAACAAATGTGAATATACTCCTTAAGTTTGCAAAGGAGACAGCATAAGATGCAAAGTCAATCATATATCTATCCTGCAATATGTGGGGTCGGTGTAGTGAAATGTGTTAAAATAAGATAAATTCTTATTTTTAAAAAAGATAAATTCTTAATTATTACAATAGTAAGTATATAATGGTAAAGCATATGCTTTGGTGAAATGGATGTAACTGAAATGAAAAAAAGAACCATATAATAATTAAAAATATACTCCTCTGCAAAGCAGAGGTGAGATATATAGGGTAGACTATTACTACTTTTAATTATAAAGCTATTTATTAAATCGTTTTTAACATCATCTGTACATCAACTTCATAAAAAACTAAAATATATGCATCTAAAAATGTAAATATAAATATACATCAAAACATATAAAAATTAAAATTCTTTGGTGACTTCAATTTACCATCAAAACTTAATAGAAATACTCAGCCTTGAGTCACTTGATTTTTGTTCATGTTCCCTCCTTATAATTTGTTTTTACTCACCGAAATTTCCAGTGAACAAATCCCTAAAAAAAGACCCATGAAGAAGCCCTGGTAAGAACGGTTTACATTAACGTCAGTTTCATCAATTCTCTAAGGAGGTTTCAACCTTCTAAACCCCTTTGCTCCTTAAATCTCCTTCTCACGGAAACTTCTCATCTTAGGTCTTTAAATCTGTTAAAACCATGTCATCACAGGTTGCTTCCTTAAATTTGGTAGATTTTTATGTATCTCTGATCTTCACTTCACTTTTCCTTTGGCTTTTCAGCTCTCTCTCACTCTCAGTTTATATTCTTTTCCCAAGGTTGCTTCCATGGTTGAACATAACTTGTGCTGTAACTTGTAATTGAGCCTGCAATACTCTTTACAGCTCAGTTGTAAGCCTGTCATAAGCAGGACCAAATCAAAAGAAGTTATAGTGCCAAATTCCATAGTTAATTTGTTTTTAAGGACTACTGCTGTCATTAACTATAAAAAGTTCTCAAAGGAAAGGAAAAAGTTTCTAAGAGGTAAAGATTTATAGTATATTCCTATCTCACTCAGAAATACTATCGTATATTTATTTCAAATAGAAGAAATGCCATTGCCTTGTTCAGATGTTCTCTGGAATTTATTTTATTCAAAAAGCTTTGCTTTAAATACTGCTAAGTATACTAATTAAGCTTTAAGTGTATCAAGTGAACACATTGGTTCTGGTTTAATAAAACTGCATCCTACAGGTCTTAAATCAACTTCACAAAATATTTCATTTTGCTCAACCGATAAGTGCAGTTTGAAAACTGTCAGCTATTAACAACAACAACAACAACAAACCACCTTGTGCCTGACATGAAAACAAGTGAGGTACTTTTTTCAAAACCAAATATGCTATGAGTGATCATCCCTCTTTATACCCTTCACCCACTGATCTGTGTACGTTGGAACTAGATAATCTGTTCTGTAAGAAGCATTTTTTTTTAAAGATTTTTATTTATTTATTTGGCAGACAGAGATCACACATAGGCAGAGAGGCAGGCAGAGAGAGACGGGGAGGCAGGCTCCCAGCTGAGCGGAGAACCCAATGCGGGACTCGATCATGACCTGAGAGATCATGACCTGAGTGAAGGCAGAGGCTTTAACCCACTGAGACATCCAGGCGCCCCTGTAAGAAGCATTTTAAACAGAACAGCAAATATAGCAATACAAGTTAAGGGTGTAAGTGAGTAACAAATCTTGTCATATTTCCTGGGGAAATATTAATTTGTATTGTTGATAATAAGTATAAAAGAAAAGGTAAGCAGGAAGAAAACAGAAAATGCTTTAGTTTGAAGGAGAATACACTACATTGTAAGGTACTTAAAAATAGAAATTGTTATTTTATTTCATGTACTTTGAACATTTTGACTCTAGTAGGCAACAAAAAATATAAATTGTTTCTTGTGCTCTCAGCTGAGGAAAGAGTAGGACTTGGGGGGTTCTAAATAACAATAGGGGCTTCGCTTTTTATTTGTGCATTATGAAGAAAAATCTAGTTTCTTTCTAAGAAAGTAAAGTTTTACTAAGTTAGTAAATGTTACCGCATCTTTCCATAAATCTTCAATTATTTGAAAATATTGGGATATATAAAATATCTAAGTGAAAATTAAGGTACTGAGAGTCACGATTTAATTATTAGCAGAATTTTTTTTTTTAAGATTTTAGTTATTTATTTAACAGAGAGAGAGAGATCACAGGTAGGCAGAGCAGCAGGAAGAGAGGAAGGGAAGCAGGCTTCCTGCTGAGCAGAGAGCCCAATACGGGGCTCGATCCAGGACCCCGAGACCATGACCTGAGCCAGGACCCCGAGACCATGACCTGAGCCAAAGGCAGAGGCTTAACCCACTGAGCCACCCAGGCGCCCCTTATTAGCAGAACTTAATCCATGTCTTGAACCATGCCCAGCAACCATGTAAAACTGTTATTCAGTCTGACATGTTTTTAAAACACCATCTTCAAACTTTGCACCATAATAAATGTAGTAGTTACAGAGCTTTCCTGCTTTTTTTTTTCTTTTTTAGATGTTTTTTATTTATTCACTTGACAGACAGAGATCACAAGTAGGCAGAGAGGCAGGCAGAGAGAGGAAGGGAAGCCAGCCCCCAGCTGAGCAGAGAGCCCAATGGCTTGATCCCGGGACCCTGGGATCATGACCTGAGCCGAAGGCAGAGGCTTTAACCCACTGAGCCTGCTTTTTAAAGTTTGCAGTTTATAGTGTTTTTATATAGTTTACAGTCTATAAGTTGTAGTTTTATATGGGTGTATGCTTTGGAAATTATATATAAAATAATATGATGGAATCCATATTTTCAAATAATAGATTACTAAAGTTTCTAATATCCATGAATTCCATCATAGGTTGAGATTTTGGATTGGTTGGTAAATGTCTACATCACACAGGGTCTTTCAAAGAATCTTCATGTTTGTTTGTTGTTGTTTTTAATATCAAATGGTGTTCCCCACTGATATGATGGGATATTTATCTTTCATTGTTCACATGTAATTGAATATATTTTCAATTGGTGATATTTAGTAATTTGTGAATCATTAATTTTTATCATTATCTCCTAATAACAATTACACATAAAATAATATATACTACTGTATGGATTAGGAAGAACAATATAAATGTAAAGCTCTGTTTTTAGGATTAGATATGCTAGTAATTCTGTATATGACTTCATCGAAGTCACGGAACTTCTCTGGGATTCCATTTTATAATGAGTTTTATACAAAAAGTTTCTAAGAGGTAAATATTTATAGTATATTCATATCTCACTCAGAAATACTATCATATATTTATTTCAAACAGAATAAATGCCATTGCCTTGTTCAGATGTTCTCTGGAATTTATTTTATTCAAAAAGCTTTGCTTTTAAATACTGGGTCTTTCATATCTAAAGGTAAAATACTGCTGTGATAGAAACAAATACTCCTAAAATTTTATGGAAGTAAACTTATTTTGGAAAACTAATTTCAAACCCTTTAGAAAAGACAAAATTTTTTAATTTTTAATTTTTTATTATGTTCGATTAGCCAACATACATCATTAGTTTTTGATGTTGTATTCAACAATTCATTGGTTGCATATAACACCCAGTGCATCACCACATGTGCCCTCCTTAATACCCAGAACCCTGTTACTCCATCTCCCCTACCCTCCCACCCCCCTCCCTTCTATAACCCTCACTTTGTTTCTGAGTACAGAGTCTCTCATGGTTTGTCTCCCTCTCTGATTTCTTCCCATTCAGTTTTCCCTCTTTTGCTGTGGTCCTGTGACTATTCGTTACATTTAAAAAAATAGAAAAATATGGCATAAATCAAATTGCAAATGTATTCTAAACAATTAATTTCATTTGTAACTGATCTGCACTTAAAAATATTTCACTAAAATGAAAAAAGAGAACTTGTTGAATTGAACCTCAGTAGTTTTTAGGAATTGAATAACGAAATAGCCTGTCATTTTAGGCCTTTTTAAAAATAAAGCATATAAACTATATAGCCTATATTTTATAAATTATCACTTAACAACTATGACATTTTTGATGAATCAATGCATATATACCTATTATAATTCCTATTTACTTGGTATCTTCTCAGTGGTATAAATTAACCTTTTAATTAATGAAGTTTACTACATGATGGTTTTAAATAACACTTGAAATTTAAAATCAGCTTTTTTCTTTTTTTTTCTTTTTCAAGTATAGTTGACACAATATTACAATAGTTTAAGGTATACAACATAGTGATTCAACAATTCTATTACTTCAGCTATGCTCACAACTGTAGTTACCATAGGTCACCATACAACATTATTACAACAACTATTGACTAAATTCCCTATGCGTTCCCATGTCCCTATGCGTTCCTATGTCCCTATGCGTTCATATGTCCTATGTTCCTTTAGTCCCTATGACTAAATTCCCTATGTTCTATTCCTGGGACTTATTAATTCCATAGCTAGAATTAATTGGACTTAATTTGGAATTAATTAACTGAATTCCATAATTAGAATAATAGCCTGTACCTCCTACTCCCCTTCACCCATTCTGCCCATCCTCCCATTATCTTCCACTCTGGCAATGATTAGTCTGTTCTCTGTATTTATAGGTTTAATTCAGCTTTTTATTTGTTTTGTGTTTTAGATTCTACATAGAAGTGAAAACATGCGGTATTTGTCTTTCTCTTTCTGACTTGTTTCACTTAGCCTAATACTCTCTAAGTCTATTCATGTTGTCGCAAATGGCAATGGAATACTACTCAACCATAAAATCAGATTTTCTTCTATCATATGAAGACTTTTGTTATTCCTTAGTATATTGGAAGCTATACCAATGCTTCTAGACCTTTATTTCCTGAAACTGTTTTTTTTTTTTTTTTCAGAATCTAAGTAAACCTTTACCCAGATTAGAACCACAGATTAGAAGGTTTCTATATAAACACCCGCTATATATTAAGGGAAACATAATAACCATGTGTGTATATGCAGACACTTTACCAGACTCAAAATAAAGAATCCAGATATTTATTTTTCTTTTGCTCACATTGGACCCTTTTTCACATAATTAGGAGGAGCCCATGATGAAATCCATTTTCAGAATTTGAAATATAGGACTGGAATAAAAATTTAAAGAAAACAATAGTTATAGAGAAACACGACGAGGTGATAGTACCAAGAAGCAAGTGTGTGGTCCAGCTCATCACCATAATGAGGTAAGATAGGGAAATGAGCAATTTGAGTTTTATACACTTAAGAAGAGTTCTAGAATGTTTTAAAAACAATGAACTAAGAAATAACAGAATTTATGGAATGTTTCTCTGATTTACTAATCCTGATGGAAGAAAAAATACTTTTCAGATGTCAGTGTTACTAAAATTAATGTATAAACTAAGCTTATAATCAGAATTATAACAAGATTGTTGTAGATAGCTTTTAAGATGGCCCCTATTGCTCCCCAACTCTTGATTTTGTGCATTTTTGCAATCCTTTCCCCTTGAATATGGGCTGGATTTATTGACATACTTTTACGTAGCAGAATATGGTAGGAGTGATGTCATTTTGTATGCTCCTTCCAAGATTACGTTTCAATAATGGTGGCTTCCATCTTGCACTTACTCTCTGGCTCCGTCTGGGTTACTCATCCTGGCAGAAGCCAGTTGCCATCTTGTAAAGTAGCCGTGGGGACAGTCACATGACAAAATACTGTGACCTGAAGCAAATAACCTCATAAATGAGCTTGGAAGAGGTTTCTAATCCTTAGAATAGAGCCTTCCGAAGAGCCACAACCCAAGCTGACAGTCCTTGAGCCAGAAGCTATCAGTTAAGCTAGACCAGATAACTGATTAACTGTAAAAAAATAAATGTGTATTGTTTTGATGCAATGTTTTGATGAAGTTAAGTTTTGAGGTAATTACAGAAAGTCACTGTTTATTTTTTGGCAAAAAGTCACTGTTACTGGTATTTATGTAGAATATGCATGTTGTAGGAAACCAAGTTTCCTCACCAAAAATGTTAATATATGCAGCAGTATAACAATAAACTTTTCTAAGATATCACTGATTTTATACATATGTATACATTTATATTTTATACAAATGTTACATATATATATATATATATACAAACATATACACACACATTATATATATACACAAGTGAGTTTCACTCTTTATTCTCTCACATATGTATCCATCATGCATCTTTGAGGGCTATATTCATCTTAACTTTTCAGAAACCCCTTCCCATGGAGCATGTATCATCTTGAATATTACTTATTACTGTATCGGGGTAAAAAAGCTCTGATAAATCTTAAGAAAACACTGTATTTTATACATAAAATTTTAATTACTAGTTACTTAGCCAATGAGTTAAAAACTATTAAATACATGTATAATTTTATAAAATTGCAGTATTTTTTTCTGCATAGAAATCAGAAAAAATTAGAAAATCCATATTTGGATTATCAGATATGGATAGGTGACTGCGACTCATCTGAACATTCATAAGTAATTTAAACAAATTTTATGGTCTCATTTCTGTTCATTTTTAAATGATTTAAAAGCTTTACATTGTAATTGGAAAGACTAGATGAGGTATATAACTCTGTAAGTTCACATAATTTTACTTTTATTCCAAACCTCAAATTTGTCTTCTTTTAATCACAATTACTTCTAAATCTTTTACATGTTTTTGCAGAAAGTAAGCTACTTAAAAGCATGAACTTATTTATCTTACCCAGTATTATAACCCTGTGCCACTGTACTATTTGTATGTAGTTCCTCTTAAAAAAATTTTATTGAATCCATGAATTAATCTCTAAGTAGTTAAAAGTAAAATTAAATATGAAATTTATAAAGAGTTTATTTATATTGTAAAGAAGGAAATTTTTTCTTTCTATCCATCTGGGTTCTGTGGATAGTTCAACAACAAAAATGACATAAGACAGAGTAACAAGAGAAATCAAATTCAATTACATACATACAGGAGCCACATAAGGGCATGAGTCTCAAAGTAGGTGAGCTTATATACTCATATGCCATCCTGAGCTAAAGAAGCGACAGGTGCCTGAGGCTTCAAAGGGGAGGAGGGTAATTCACAGGAAAATAAGAAGTAGAAAAGTTTGGTAAATAGATGTTTCCCCATGTCAAGTAGGTCTTCAGGCTTCGTGTCTAAATCCTTTATGTCAATTAGGAGAAATAAAAGTTTTTCCATTTCGACTGCCTTCAGCTCAAAATAATGCACATGCCAAAATGAAATTTTTTAGGGAGGCTTGCTCTGAATCTTCAATATGTAAATCACATTTGCATGAACATTAAAACACTCCTATTGCAATGACATAACTGTGAATAAACTACACTATTGTTACAGTGTAGCTTACACCCTCCATGCCCAAGATTCTTGGTCATACCACTTTCAAATATGAAAAGTAGACCAGACAGAGTGGTGGGCAGTAAAGCTATTAAGAGATAGCAAAGTGGGAGGAGTCAAGATGGCGGAGAAGTAGCAGGCTGAGACTACTTCAGCTAGCCAGAGATCAGCTAGATAGCTTATCTAAAGATTGCAAACACCTGCAAATCCATCAGCAGATAGAAGAGAAGAAGAACAGCAATTCTGGAAACAGAAAAACAACCACTTTCAGAAAGGTAGGACTGGCTGGCGGAGACATGAATCCAAAGCAATGGGAAGATAGACCCCGGGGGGAGGGGCCGGCTCCCAGCAAGCAGCGGAGCAATGGAGCACAAATCAGGACTTTTAAAATTCTGTACAGCTGAGGGACATCGCTCCAGAGGATAAACCGGGGCGAAGCCCACACGGGGTCAGCGTGGCCTCAGGTCCCGCAGGGTCACAGAAGGATCGGGGGTGTCTAAGTGTCGCAGAGCTTGCGGGTATTGGAACGGGAAAGCCGGCTACAGAGACAGAGCCGACAGTGAGCTCACAGCTCCGTGTTACCTTGAACCCGTCCCAGGCTCGGTGAGCTCGGAGCGCGGCCGGAGGTCAGGCAGACAGGAGTAACTGGGCGCTGTTCTCTGAGGACTCACTGAGCAGTGGGGCCCCAGGCTCTCGGCTCCTCTGGGCCAGAGACCAGGAGGACGCCATTTGTATTCCCGTCCACCAGAATTCTACGTAAAGCGCTCAGGGAACAAAGCTCCTGAAAGCAAACCTGAGCAGGATTACTCAGAACGGCCCCTGGTTAGGGCGGTGCAATTCCGCCTGGGGGCAAAGACACTAGAGAATCACTACACCAGGCCCCTCCCCCAGAAGATCAACAAGAAATCCAGCCTAGACCAAGTACACCTACCAAGGAGTGTGGTTTCAATACCAAGGAGAGCAGCAGAATTCCCAAGGAGGAGAAAGCAAAGCACGGAACTCATTGCTTTCTCCCTGTGATTTTTTTTAGTCTTGCAGTTAATTTAATTTTTTTTCTTTTACATTTTTTTTTTCTCGCCTTCTGGTAAAATTTTTTTTTACCTTTTACCCTTTTCTTTTTTAACGTTTTTTAAGTAGTTTATCTAATATATATATATTTACTTTTTTATATTTTACTTCATTCGCTTTCATTTTTAATTCTTTTCTTTTCTTTTTTTTTCTTTCTTCCTTTTTGAACCTCTTTTTATCCCCTTTCTCCCCCAACACGATTTGGGATCTCTTCTAATTTGGTTAAAGCATATTTTCCTGGGGTTGTTGCCACCCTTTTAGTATTTTACTTGCTCCTTCATATACTCTTAGCTGGACAAAATGACAAGACAGAAAAATTCACCACAAAAAAAAAGAACAAGAGGCAGTACCGAAGGCTAGGGACCTAATCAATACAGACATTGGTAATATGTCAGATCTAGAGTTCAGAATGACAACTCTCAAGGTTCTAGCCAAGCTAGAAAAAGGCATGGAAGATATTAGAGAAACCCTCTCAGGAGATATAAAAGCCCTTTCTGGATAAATAAAAGAACTAAAATCTAACCACGTTGAATCAAAAAAGTGAGGCTCTCACTGCCAGGATAAATGAGGCAGAAGAAAGAATTAGTGATATAGAAGACCAAATGACAGAGAATAAAGAAGCTGAGCAAAAGAGGGACAAACAGCTACTAGACCACGAGGGGGGAATTCGAGAGATAAGTGACACCATAGACAAAACAACATTAGAATAATTGGGATTCCAGAAGAAGAAGAGAGAGAGAGGGGAGCAGAAGGTATACTGGAGAGAATTATTGGGGAGAATTTCCCCAATATGGCAAAGGGAACGAGCATCAAATTTCAGGAGGTTCAGAGAATGCCCCGTCACCTAATAGTAAAATTTACAAGTCTCAGTGACAAAGAGAAAATCCTCAAAGCAGCCCGGGAAAAGAAGTCTGTAACATACAATGGTAAAAATACTAGATTGGCAGCTGACTTATCCACAGAGACCTGGCAGGCCAGAAAGAGCTGGCATGATATTTTCAGAGCACTAAATGAGAAAAACATGCAGCCAAGAATACTATATCCAGCTAGGCTATCATTGAAAATAGAAGGAGAGATTAAAAGCTTCCAGGACAAACAAAAACTGAAAGAATTTGCAAACACCAAAACAGCTCTACAGGAAATATTGAAAGGGGTCCTCTAAGCAAAGAGAGAGCCTACAAGTGGTAGATCAGAAAGGAACAGAGACCATATACAGTAACAGTCACCTTACAGGCAATACAATGGCACTAAATTCGTATCTCTCAATAGTTACCCTGAATGCTAATGGGCTATATGCCCCTGTCAAAAACACAGGGTATCAGAATGGATAAAAAAACAAAACCATCTATATGTTGCCTCCAAGAAACTCATTTTAAGCCCAAAGACACCTCCAGATATAAAGTGAGGGGGTGGAAAAGAATTTACCATGCTAATGGACATCAGAAGAAAGCAGGAGTGGCAATCCTTATATCAGATCAATTAGATTTTAAGCCAAAGACTATAATAAGAGATGAGGAGGGACACTATATCATACTCAAAGGGTCTGTCCAACAAGAAGATCTAACAATTTTAAATATCTATGTCCCCAACGTGGGAGCAGCCAACTATATAAACCAATTAATAATAAAATCAAAGAAACACATCAACAATAATACAATAATAAAAGGGGACTTTAACACTCCCCTCACTGAAATGGACAGATCATCCAAGCAAAAGATAAGCAAAAAAATAAAGACCTTAAACGACACACTGGAAGATGGACATCAAAGATATATTGAGAACATTTCATCCCAAAGCAACAGAATACACATTCTTCTCTAGTCCACATGGAACATTCTGCAGAATAGATCACATGCTCAGTCCTAAATCAGGACTCAACTGGTATCAAAAGATTGGGATCATTCCTTGCATATTTTCAGACCACAATGCTCTAAAGCTAGAACTCAACCACAAAAGGAAGTTTGAAAAGAACCAAAATACATGGAGACTAAACAGCATCCTTCTAAAGAATGAATGGGTCAACCAGGAAATTAAAGAAGAATTGAAAAAAATCATGGAAACAAATGATAATGAAAATACAACGGTTCAAAATCTGTGGGACACAACAAAGGCAGTCCTGAGAGGAAAATATATAGCGGTACAAGCCTTTCTCATGAAACAAGAAAGGTCTCAGGTACACAACCTAACCCTACACCTAAAGGAGCTGGAGAAAGAACAAGAAAGAAACCCTAAGCCCAGCAAGAGAAGAGAAATCATAAAGATCAGAGCAGAAATCAATGAAATAGAAACCAAGAAAACAATAGAACAAATCAACGAAACTAGAAGCTGGTTCTTTGAAAGAATTAATAAAATTGATAAACCCCTGGCCAGACTTATCAAAAAGAAAAGAGAAAGGACCCAAATAAATAAAATCATGAATGAAAGAGGAGAGATCACAACTAACACCAAAGACATACAAACTATTATAAGAACATACTATGAGCAACTCTACGCCAACAAATTTGACAATCTGGAAGAAATGGATGCATTCCTAGAAACATATAAGCTACCACAACTGAACCAGGAAGAAGTAGAAAGCCTGAACAGACCCATAACCAGTAAGGAGATTGAAACAGTCATTACAAATTTCCAAACAAACAAAAGCCCAGGGCCAGACGGCTTCCTGAGGGAATTCTACCAAACATTTAAAGAAGAACTAATTCCTATTCTCCTGAAACTGTTCCAAAAAATAGAAATGGAAGGAAAACTTCCAAACTCATTTTATGAGGCCAGCATCACCTTGATCCCAAAACCAGACAAAGATCCCATCAAAAAAGAGAGCTATAGACCAATATCCTTCATGAACACAAATGCGAAAATTATCAACAAAATACTTGCCAATAGGATTCAACAGTACATTAAAAGGATTATTCACCACGACCAAGTGGGATTTATTCCAGGGCTGCAAGGTTGGTTAAACACCCTCAAATCAGTCAATGTGATACAACACATCAATAAAAGAAAGAACAAGAACATATGATACTCTCAATAGATGCTGAAAAACATTTGACAAAGTACAGCATCCCTTCCTGATCAAAACTCTTCAAAGTGTAGGGTTAGAGGGCACATACTTCAATATCATCAAAGCCATCTATGAAAAACCCACCGCAAATATCATTCTCAATGGAGAAAAACTGAAAGCTTTTCCGCTAAGGTCAGGAACACGGCAGGGATGTCCATTATCACCACTGCTATTCAACATAGTACTAGAGGTCCTAGCCTCAGCAATCAGACAACAAAAGGAAATTAAAGGCGTCCAAATCGGTAAAGACGAAGTCAAATTATCACTCTTCGCAGATGATATGATACTATATGTGGAAAACCCAAAAGACTCCACTCCAAAACTGCTAGAACTTGTACAGGAATTCAGTAAAGTGTCAGGATATAAAATCAATGCACAGAAATCAGTTGCATTTCTCTACACCAACAACAAGACAGAAGAAAGAGAAATTAAGGAGTCAATCCCATTTAAAATTGCACCCAAAACCATAAGATACCTAGGAATAAACCTAACCAAAGAGGCACTGAATCTATACTCAGAAAACTATAAAGTACTCATGAAAGAAATTGAGGAAGACACAAAGAAATGGAAAAATGTTCCATGCTCCTGGATTGGAGAATAAACATTGTGAAAATGTCTATGCTACCTAAAGCAATCTACACATTTAATGCAATTCCTATCAAAGTACCATCCATCTTTTTCAAAGAAATGGAACAAATAATTCTAAAATTTATATGGAACCAGAAAAGACCTCGAATAGCCAAAGGGATATTGAAAAAGAAAGCCAACGTTGGTGGCATCACATTTCCAGACTTCAAGCTCTATTCCAAAGCTGTCATCATCAAGACAGCATGGTACTGGCACAAAAACAGACACATAGAACAATGGAAGAGAATAGAGAGGCCAGAAATAGACCCTCAACTCTATGGCCAACTGATCTTCGACAAAGCAGGAAAGAATGTCCAATGGAAAAAAGACAGCATCTTCAATAAATGGTGCTGGGAAAATTGGACAGCCACATGCAGAAAAATGAAATTGGACCATTTCCTTACACCACACACAAAAATAGACTCAAAATGAATGAAGGACCTCAATGTGCGAAAGGAATCCATCAAAATCCTTTAGGAGAACACAGGCAGCAACCTCTTCGACCTCTGCCGCAGCAACATCTTCCTAGGAACAACGCCAAAGGCAAGGGAAGCAAGGGAAAAAATGAACTATTGGGATTTCATCAAGATCAAAAGCTTTTGTACAGCAAAGGAAACAGTTAACAAAATCAAAAGACAACTGACAGAATGGGAGAAGATATTTGCAAACGACATATCAGATAAAGGACTAGTGTCCAGAATCTATAAAGAACTTAGCAAACTCAACACCCAAAGAACAAATAATCCAATCAAGAAATGGGCAGAGGACATGAACAGACATTTCTGCAAAGAAGACATCCAGATGGCCAACAGACACATGAAAAAGTGCTCCATATCACTCGGCATCAGGGAAATACAAATCAAAACCACAATGAGATATCACCTCACACCAGTCAGAATGGCTAAGATAAACAAGTCAGGAAATGATAGATGCTGGCGAGGATGCGGAGAAAGGGGAACCCTCCTACACTGTTGGTGGGAATGCAAGCTGGTCCAGCCACTCTGGAAAACAGCATGGAGGTTCCTCAAAATGTTGAAAATAGAACTGCCCTATGACCCAGCAATAGCACTACTGGGTATTTACCCTAAAGATACAAACGTAGTGATCCAAAGGGGCACGTGCACCCGAATGTTTATAGCAGCAATGTCCACAATAGCCAAACTATGGAAAGAACCTAGATGTCCACCAACAGATGAATGGATCAAGAAGATGTGGTATATATACACAATGGAATACTATGCATCCATCAAAAGAAATGAAATCTTGCCATTTGCGACAACATGGATGGAACTAGAGCGTATCATGCTTAGCGAAATAAGTCAAGCAGATAAAGACAACTATCATATGATCTCCCTGATATGAGGAAGTGGTGATTCAACATGGGGGCTTAAGTGAATAGAAGAAGAATCAATGAAACAAGATGGAATTGGAAGGGAGACAAACCATAAGTAACTCTTAATCTCACAAGACAAACTGAGGGTTGCTGGAGGGAGGGAGGTTGGTAGAAGGGGTAGGACTATGGACATTGGGGAGGGTATGTGCTTTGGTGAGTGCTGTGAAGTGTGTAAACCTGGTGATTCACAGACCTGTACCCCTGGGGATAAAAATATATGTTTATAAAAAATAAAAAATCTAAAAATAATTAAATAAATAAACAAACTAATAAATAAATAAATAAATAAGAGATAGCAAAGTGACAGTACAAAGATCCTGAAGGTGGGGGGCCCAGAGGGTTAACCCAAGAGCTTCTAAGTCTATGGATTTTTAAGGGCTTATTAGTGGGATGTTTTATTCTGTCACCGTGTCAGGTCTTTGTCCACATGGTCATTTTCCTATCAGGTAGTTGTTCACATTGGAAGAGTGGAGGGCTACTTCCAGGGTGGTATAAAATCCTTTTAATGGTTGTTTCTCCTCTTGGGGCATGACCCTTTGGCTCTGCCGGCCTTTCAACTATCGTTCACACTAAAGGAATTTGAATACTTTATTATAGAATCATGGAATTACAGAACTGGAGATGATTTAGAGAATTATGTCGTACATTTCCTAATGAAATTAAATTTTCTAAGAATGAATCCACCCTTAGCAGGGCTAAAATTATAACTCGGTTTTCTGGCATTAATATTTGTAATCCAGACATTATAATTCAACATAGACAATACACCAATTCAATACTGCTGCTATTAAATACTAAGTCCTGAGCACCTAACTATATAAAACAAATATTAACAGACTTAAAGGAAAATTGAGAGTAATACAATAACAGTCAGTGACTATAATACCGCATTTACATCAACGGATCATCCAAACAGAAAATCAATAAGGAAACATTACCCTAAATGACATGTTAGACTACATGGACTTAATAAATTTATGAACATTTCATCTAAAAACTGAAGGATACCTATCTTTTCCAAGGGCACCTGGGCTATTCTTCAAGATGGATCATATTTTAGATTATAAAGATGTCTCAATAAATTCAAGAAAACTTAAATAATAAGTACCTTTTCAAACTATAATAGTATGAAACCAGAAATCAATTACAAGAAGAAAACTGGAAAAATACAAACATGTGGAGATTAAAAAACAGGCTGCTAATGAAGAATAGTCAGAAGAAAGGCACCCTTTCCACATTCTATTCTGCGAACTTGTGGAAATTTCTTTCCACAATTATACTCTGCAAACTTTCTGTCTTCTGTGGATTATTGGCATACATAATGTGCATTATTGGCATTATATAGCATTAGTAATTAAAAATATGTAATATGGAGTCACGTGAAAGTTTTGCACTCTTGGTACCTTACATGATACTTCAAATTCTGTACTTGATCTCTTCTATCATTATCTTCATCCAAATTCTTATGTTTGTAAAAGAATGATGACAAAAAAGAACGATGACAACAACAATAAACAAAATTAACCTAAATTAGATACAATCTGCATAATTTTGTTGGGAAAGCAGATTTTCTATACAAATAATTTATAAACTTCTTCAACTGTATCTTTTGTCCCATAAAACTTGAGTTCATTTTCATACACCAAAGGAATCTTCATTATTTGACCCTAGAAAATGTACTTTGTTTTCTTTTCCTTCCCTCCAACTGACAAGTGGCACTATTATTATTCCTGAAATTGTATTCCAAATGTAGAATGTGGGCATTCATTCCCTTTTCAACCTTCACACAAGAATGTGAATATTAATGTATCTACAATGTTAGAAAACTAACATTCTGTACACTAGCTTAATTGGTAAAGTAGGGGAAGAAAAATTCTTTCTCTACCATTCTAGATTCTTGGCTGAGCCCTCTCTCCCCAGTCCATGCCCACCCCCATATTAAATAAACATTAACAGGAGAAAAACAAACATGAAATTTGTAAATTTTTCCTTTGTGTATGTATGTGTACGTATACCTCCTGTATACATGGGAAATAACCAGGAAAATAGAGTAATTCCCCAAAAATGTCCCAAGCTACAACTTAAATACCATCTCTAGCTAAAGAAAAAAGAAGATGCTGCAGGGGTGGGGAGGCAATTATGGGAGGCTATCAGGCAAAACACAATAAACTAGGGAATCTAGGGTATGGTTGTTATACATATTTAATTAGCCACTTTCTCTGCTGATAAAAGTTTCTAGAAATTTGGTCAGAATGCATATTTCCTGGTACAGAGAGGAAGATACCCTTACAATTAAGATTTCACTTATAAATGTAATTGTATCTTACAAAAGGGTGACTTGTATTAGGTTTTCAGAGGTTTTCTTACGTCGCCTATTTCTTAAAAATAACCACCTCAAAATAATCCTTGTGCCAAAGAAGCGTAGTCTGGGGTGGTATATTTTGCTCCCCTTCCCTACAAACCGATGACAAGTGTGTTTTGACATTTTTGGTAGAGCGGAAATCTACCGTGAAATTCTTTGTGTATTTTAACCCATTTTACTTGGTAATTCTTACCAAGTACTGGAAACATTTCAAAACATCAAGCAGTAATGATTAGAGTAAATCCACAAACTAAAAAATTCTGTCAAAGATATAAATCATTATCTTCAACAACTTTGGTATTCTTCTACCTTTAATCTGGCATTCTTTTAAGCTAGTCTACTGTGTGTCCTAAAGTACAAGAAAAAAAAAAGGCAAAACTAAGCCAAAACTTACAATATTCCAAAATAATATTGAAGTGAAAGTGAAATTCCTTCTGAGAATAAAACAAGTATCCACCTGCCATCCCACCCCAATTTAGGAAAAGTTATTGTTTGTCTCACTTCTCTTCCATTATTGTTTCAGTGTTTTAGAAATGCATTATGCAGGAAAAGTAGCAGATTACTAATAATCTAATCACAAAGAAGGTTACAGCAACCTCCTGGAACTCAAAGGGACTGCCTGCAGGCAGCCTTCTCTTCAGGTAAGGGAAAATGCAGGATACAAAGAAAGGTATTCTCTATTTTAAAGGCTTTTAACAAAGAGTACAAAGAAAAGAGAAAGGCCTATTAGGCTTTAGATGTAGAAATGTTGCCTCAGAGAAAAGTATTATTCATCTTAAAGGATGCTGGCAAAAAGAAAAGAAAAGAAAAGGAACAGAAAAGCAGGTTTGAACCCAGAAATTATCACTTTCTGTGACAGCAGTTCATGTTGACTCCAACTATTTTAACTCTTTGCCAACAAATACTGAAAAATATATAAAATTAAACTTGAAAAGTGTCAATTAGGATATAATAACAAAACTAAGAACATATTATAATTGCTATTTACTATGAATGTAAATTTTATTTCACTGAAAATAGTAATTCCTTTTAACATATCATTTCCAGAAAAAATTTCAAAACATATCATTTCAAGAAAAAGTTTTATGAACTTAAAGATTAACATTAGTGAATATTAAATAAAAGCTTTAGTAAATTTTGGTCAGTTGAATACTGTTATTTTCTGTGGGGTTACAGATGTAATATAGAACTACATAGAGGTTGTATGCCTTAGAGTTGACTGAGCTCAGATGTAAGGAAAGCTAATGTAGACAGAACTGAAGGTCTGGAGGCCAAGGACAGATTCAGCATTTCACACTTTCAGTTTTCTTAATACTTCCATGTAGGAAGTATGCTGCTTTAATGACCATTTTATTAAAACAAAACAAAACAAAACTGAAGCACCCAGAGACTAAGTAACTGGCCCAAAATTTTATTAGCGAATATAGTATGCTCTAAGTGGAGTCCTGTTTCCAATTCCAGCAGCTGTACTTTGGAAATGCACTCCTTCTGGCCTTTAACTAATTTGTCTGGAAATAAGTCTCAAACTTACTTCTTCATGTATAAAATTATAGGGTTGAAGGGTAGACCCCAAAATGTGCCACCTAACAATACGACTTTTTGGCATAAGGATCATTTCAAGCTGATTACTTTTTCAAAACTGCAGACATAAGAGAATCTCTGAAAATAGAAGTTACTTTTTTGTGAGGGAAATTTCCATCTATACAGAAATCTCCATTTGTAAGGGTGTCTCCCTCATTGCACCAGAAGAGAAGGATGATTATAAATCACAGAAAACTTTTATCAATAGATAAAATTAAATCTGCACACTTAAATCTGCATCCACCTTACCCTTGGTCACTGGGCTTTTCCTGATAACCTCCCTTAACTGACAAACATCTTTTTTTGTCTTTTGTCTATTATTTATGGTGGTGGCCATTCAGGGAGTTTTACTCTGTTTTCCTGGGTAATATCCAAATATATGGGCAGTATACATATTAATCAACTTTTTTTTTCCTTTATTAATCTTGGATTATGGGGTAAGGAGGTAATCTGCCCAGAATCTAGAAAGATACTGTGAAACTGAACAAAAGAATCTTGATTTAAAATGGAGTCTGACGGCCAAAAGGGAGAGCTCTCATGCCCTACCACTTGTTACCACTTGTTACCAATTATCGCCCAACAAGAAGAGATCTTGCATCTTAATAGAGACAATTCTATCTTAAAACTCCTCCAGGAGAGAGAATTTCTCCTTGCCTGGGAACAAGCTCAATCCATGAGAAAATTCCACAACTCAACAAATAGGAAACCACCCTGAATTCTTGCTTTCTCCAATGGTTTCTCATTCTGAGCAGCCCCTCTTAACTTCCTCCTATTATAAAGTAATAGTCCTTTGATCTCTGGACTTGCCTATAGCTTGCCATAGCCCCCATATCCAGAATTGCAATTATTCTGTTATTACTGAATAAACCCATTTTGCTGGTAATATAATTGGCTGTTTTACTTCTAAGTTACAAGTAGAAGGAAAATTATTTTTCCTCCTCCCAATGGGTTTAGATTAACATGCACTTTTGTTATTCTTTTCTTCTCCTTTCTGTTCTTTCTTATACCCCTTTTTCTTTTCTCTATAAAATATCCCTGTGTAATTTCAACTTATTTGCTGTCCATATATATCTATGTCTCTATGCATATGTGTGCCATTTTCTGTCACATTTATATCCCTATATCTGTATCATTTTTAATAATTTGTGGTATTGATATCACTGGTATCTATAGCATTCACCTGCATATATTTTATATTTTAGATAATGAAATCCCTAACAAGTAGGTATTATTTCATCAGGGTCTTCTTTACCTTTTTCCTTCCTCAGATGAAACATTTTCAGATGCTGGATGTTTCATCAGTATAAACTTAATGGGTACAATGTTTTATTTCTTCTGTTTAAATGCAGAGGTAACTTGACCTTTGCATTGCTAAAGCATTTTTTGAAAAGAAGAGTTGACATTTCAAGTGTTTCTAAATGACCCAAAAAGATTACCTGTAATAGGGCAGAGTAAATCAGATTTTTCTAAGAAAAGGCATCTCTTGGTCTATGGGTAGGGTACCTGTGTGTGCCCCCTGGAAACATTTTTAACTATGGGCAGTGCATAAAGAAACTTATCAGACTGAGTATTTTTGAGAAAATAATTTCAATAAATTTTATATTAAGACAAAGAACAAAGAGCATTATCTGCTATTCTTTGAACAGCAAATGTAAGTCGCTGAAAATAACAAAGATTATAAGATAATTTGGAGAACAAGGCTGCTAGTGATTGTAAAGCATTCTTTCATTCTTTTCTGTAATAGAAGATAAAAGTTCAACCCATTAAGATGACTGTGGAGAGGACAGAGAAAAAGAACAGAGAGGTCTAGGTATCATAAGTCATTATACCATTTTAAATTGGAAGGTAGAAAAGAGACTCATGGGGAAGATGAGATAGGACGAAACAGTCACCCAGGAGGTCCTAGCATTCCGGGTGACCAATTCAAATCTGATTTGAAAAGAGAATATAAGCCAGTTTAAAGACATGTGTAACATAGTCAATGTGATATGTAATACTGATTATTTTAGCCCTCATGGATGGGGGTGAAAAGCCTGCAGGGTAGAAGGCTAATGAGGGGAGAGGTGTTGGTTCATAAGTCGAGTGCCTCGGGATCAATTGGTTAGGAGTGTCACAGCCCTTCGAACATCAGGGAACAGTCACCCAGGGAGTGTGCAGAAATCCACCTATCTGATCATTATCTCTGCTACCTATAAAGCACTTTCAGACAAAGAACATTTTATTAGAACACTCGTCTGCAGCTTTTCTTAAAGTTGTTTTTGTATGTTTGTGTAATAGGAAAGAAAAAGAATCAAGTTTCCTTTTGGAATAAAAAGGAAATAAAACTGAAGGATTTTTTGTATTTGTAAGAAAAAATAGAAGTTCACTGACATCTTTCTTGGTTACAAAATACAAACCAAAGTAACTTGTGAGAGAGGTAATGACAGAGCTGCCCTGGGCCCAAGAGATATTCCGCTCCAAGGACACCTAAATTGCATTTATCACATAACTAGTGCTCTGAATTTTTCTTGAGCTCATTTGCAGTCTTGCGCAGAAAAAGGAAAGGGTGCAATGTTCAGTTAGCAGAGGACTAACTCACATATTCCTGATAACTATTACATATAGAATAAAAACAGAATGAAACTACATTAGTAACAAACAGAAATATTTATCTACCTAATAATGAAAAATTATAAAGTAATATATGTATAAAATACAGTCGCAGGATATATTTCCCATATAGGCATATAGAAGACTACGAGTTATACTTGCATGAATCCAAATACTCCCTAACTAACTTTTTGACTGGGGGCTCATGTCAAAGCCCTAAAGTTCAAATTATTTGTGGTTTCTTGCCATTTTCATTTTGTGTTTTGCGCAATACAAAATTACAGCAGTAAAAACCCCCAAATAAACAACCAAGACACGCAAATCTATTCTAACATGATTTTTAGGGAACCTATTATTTAAAAAGCTTTATCCATTCTTATTGTGGCTGAAAAGGCTGGAAGCAATGTACTTTATTTTACTCAGGGAGATAAGGGCAAAATAATAAATAACAGGGAAAAATGACAAAACACCTAACTTGTTATCTAAACCTGCCTATGACTTCTAGGCATTCTCAGCTCTCAAAATGAATTTCAATTCTTCACAGATGCCAAGGGAAAAAAAAGTAATCCTGAAAGGATAGAGTTCATAATTAGAATAAAGTATACTAGACAGGAAGAAGAAAAAAAGCAAGAGGAACTGGACATATATGATTAAGGTAACTGAAGTTTATCAGCAATTTTTTTCAGGTCACAGTCATGTGTGACTTAAGTGAAAGCAGGTTTCAGTGTCATTTTAAGAAGTATCTAGAATGAATTTGATTCAGGGAAAATTATGTATTTTTCCTCAACATCTCATCATTTTTATAGAGATAAAATTGGATTAAAATGGGCTTTATTATTCTTTAGCCTAAAAAAAACCAACAATAATATCAGAATATATAGACTCTGAAGTGAGTTTGATGGAACTAAGAAAAGTCAGTTTGATTTTTTTAAGCATAAAAAAATCTTCTTAAAAACTTTAGAAGACATTGTTGTGGATGCAATAGTAATATTTATATCCATTTCAGATCTTTTTGTTATTAAACATTAATTCTATTATTTATTTATTTTGATGCTTAGTGGGAAATAACATAAGCCTTTTATTGTCCTCAAGCTGGTGGCTTTGATAATGCAGTTGGAGGAAGCACCCCAAAGCAGCTCCTGATAATAACCCATAATCTCCACACTGTTTCTATCTCTGTCTTCCTTTCAGTTATTTCTTGTTCTTACTGTAGTAATAATTATCATAGTAATTAATTTTATGATTGTTTTCTGAGGGCAATTCTCAGAATACAAAAAAGCATAAATATTAATCCAGAGCCCTCCGCATCCCAGAATCATGCTAGATTATTTGGTAGGAATTTATGGTATCAATAATTACCATAATGATTATTTACCAAGTGTATAAAAGAAATACAGCTGGTTTGAAAAATTGTTTTACACATGTTTTCATACTTCAATGTATCAAGAAATTCATTCCGTGAATTTTTCCATGAAAAAAAGCATTCTCCTAAAAGTTCCACATTAAATGTTTAAGAAAATTCCTAGTTTTTGTTTTACTGTAGCCTAATGAAGACACAGCATTGTCATATTTAAAGCTACAGTAATTGAAAGGCCATAAAGGAGAGGGTTCTGTTTCAATTCAGTAAATAGGCTGCCAGGATGCTGAATTTTTTCATTAGTTTAATTTGTTTTAAGTCTCTTTTTCCACAATTCACTTTTTCCTTTTTCATATCTGTTTTCTCTTTTTAGCATTTTTCTCATTGACTTTAGTAATTCTTTATAAATTAAAGATTCAACATCTTGTCTAAAGCTATACCTTCCATTCTCATTGTGTCTTTTAATTGTAGATATATTCGTGGTTTTTTTTTAAATTTCTATCTTATGCATTCTACAAATTTTCTCTTTGAGTCTTCCATTAATTCTGCTCAATTTCCAGTATTTTAAATATATTCTTATATGATTTTTCCAATGTTTCCCCTTTTTCCACACAATTCTATTCTGGCATTTGTTTTGAGATCTTACATGAAGTAATCTGGTTCATATTATTTTCCAGTAAGGGAAGACAACCTGTCCCCAAACTCAATTTAAAAGCCAATATTGCCTCGGTAATTTTTTAAAATCCGACTCTCTTATACACTATATTCTACATACCATACCAGGATCAGGTTCCTATGTATTGTTGTGAGCAAAAATGGGTCTGAAACATGCTCACTTCTATCCTCCAGCACATGTAAATATGCTTGGTTTCAAAGTAAAGAATTAAGTTTGTAGATGGAATTAAGTTTGCAAGTAAGATTATTATTATTTATATTATTATTATTATTATTATTATTATTTTAACCAGGCACACCCAATGTAATCACAATGAGACTGAAAAGTGTAGTGAGGAGGTGGAAGAAAAGAATCAGAAGGAAAAGCAACTAAGGAAGAATGGTAAAAGAAATGCAGTGTTGCTGGATTGAAGATGGAGAAAGAAGGCCACCAGCCATGGAGTGTTAGTGTTCTACAGGCACTAGAATGGGCAAGTTAAAAAATCTTCCCTAAAGCCTCCAGAAAAAAGTGCTACCTGGGCAACACTTGATTGCAGCCCAAGTATGACTTGTGTCAGACTCTATGTTAAAGAACCAAAAATTAAAAAGAAAAAAAAAAGTGGTCTTTAAGCTACTAAATTTGTAGTAATTAGTTAAAACAGCACAGAAAACTGATAGAGCATTATATTTTACTGACTTTTGTGTTGTTAATGCCCAAACAGAAATCTTATTCATTCTCATTCTCATTCACACTAGAAATGTGTTAGGCTCTTTCTAACCTCTAGAGTGTAGTGGAGACAGGTAAACCAATATATGAATATGGAATATATCAGGTGAAAATACCTCTAAAGAAGAATAAAATAATGAAAGAATGAGTGAAGTTATACTTCACTGAGATATGTAAGAGCATAAAGAGTGGGTTTTGTGGACAAGGAATCAGTATTTCAGATGGAGACACTAAAATTTTGATGTCCATTAGTTAGGACAGAAGTCTGATCTCCACATAGGATTTTTGAACCACTAGTATATTTAAAGCAAAAGGCCTAAGAAGTGTCATAGCTCTCAGTCAGTCTTAGGAAGTAAAGGAACCCTGGGGCCCTCTCAGATTTAGAGTTCTAGAAGAAAAGGAAAAACTGACAAAGAAGAAAGTTAAAGGAGAGGTGGAAAAACTGAGATTTTACCATAGAAATGTGGATAATACCAGTAAAGTTGCTATTTATTATTACTGTGAAAAATATATTCAAGTTTATTTTCTTGAACCTACCACATGATTGGTTACCATAATGAAACATATAAGAATAATTGGTAATTTCTTTCTTTCTCTATCCAGTCCTCAAAACTCCTGGCCCGTTATTTTAAAAAAATTACTATTGTTTTCATGACCTGCAACATTAATGTGAAGGGAATGGTATATTTTCTTTTAAATTAATTTTTGTATATTATGGTATTAATGTAATACAAAATATAGGTATTAATGTTTATCATAAATTTTGAATTAATGAGGTCTTCCTTAATTTTCATAATCATATATATTCATAAACTCCAAGTTCATATGTTTTAGCTCATCTTGGTATTTTAGTTTTAATAAATTAGCACTGATAGTTTTTATACATAAATATAAAAATCAACAGTATTTCCAATTGCCCATGTAATGTAATGAGGCCTGAAGTTTTTATAAACACAGTATTTATTTAGTGTTTTCATAATAATTTTATATTTTAATAAAAGCATATTTTTACTAAAATTACATATTTTAAAATATGGTAAGCATGATGCTTATGTTTACATGTATATGACTAAAATATGAGATTATTACCAAAAATTAAGATCCAACCTATAATGCTCAAATTCAATTTATTCCAGTACCAACAAATACCTTTATACAAATTAAACGTCTGAGCGTAGGGTTTAAATATCTATTTATTATTAAGATAAATGCAACATTGATGTTATAAAGAAACTTGCAATTTTAAGAGGGTTAAAGCAGATGGCTTAGCTTTTTAAAGAAAATTGAAAAGGGAGAAGGGCAAAGAATATAGTTAGTTCATGATTTCCCATTGAGGGTCTTAATGATAGCATCTGTTAGTGCTGCTATAAAAGTGGCTGAGCAGAGGAGGACAGGAAGTTACATTTGTCCAGTAATTGAGCAATGCAGCCAGCATGTTGATTTGGACAAGGAGAGAGAAAGAAAATGAGAGAAAGACAGTCCGAGAAGCCTTAAAGCCAGCTTTAATAATATCCAGGAGCAAAGAGTAAGAGACATCTGGCATTTTGACAGAATGGATCAACTGCTCTGCAGTAACCTTTTATTTTTTTTTTTCAAAAATTTTTCCCTTTAATCTTTAAGGTTAACTGCTGGTTTGCCATATCGATTCTATATTTAGCAAGCTGTCATACGAGAAGTGTTAAAAACTGTGTGAGTGCGTGTGTGTTGAACATTTATTGGAGATCCTCATTTGGAATTAATTCTGCTAAGACTGTTATTCAGCCTTCAACAAAATTTCATCCAATGCCACCTATATGCCAGGAACTCACCACACAAACAAAAACTTCTGCTTCCTGGTTGGGATGGTAATAGTTTCATGCAGTCATAATACAAAGAAATTTACAAAGAATTTGAGCTACATTGTTCATGTAATTCTCAGGACACCTTGTGTTATTTTGCTCTTTCTAGCTAAAAAAAAAAAAAAAAAAAAAAAACGAAGCCCAAAGAAGTGCAAAAAAGTATTAATAAATGATAGAGATAGCCCTTGAACCTCAGAATTCCCTGTTTTAATGCTATTCTTACTTATTTTAGGAAACACGGGGATTTTAACATAGAAAATTTATTCATTCAAATATTCCTTACATCTGCTATCAAGAGCTCACAACAATGCAAGCATTATTAGGATTGTGAAGGAATAGTAAATTACATGAACGATAATCCTAATGAGTTTTCTTACGTGACAGTGGTCCACATATTGAGCACACATTCAAATATGAGGTCATTTTAAATGAAAAAAAAAAAAAAAAAAAAAAAAAAAAACCCAAAAAGATAAGTCATGATAATAAATCAACAAAAAGCGTTCCTAAATACTTCACAAACCCAGAAGTTATAGAGCATCTATACAAAGTTTCTTTAGTTAGCTAAACAGTTTTAGGGTTTTTTTGTTTGTTTTGTTTTGTTTTGTGTTTTAACTAAATAATGTAAATAAGTTTGCCTGGGAAGTTTAACACATTTGATTGGACTATATTTTCATACACCACAAACATTTCGATTGTATCTGTATTGATAAAATCATTATGTGCACATTACAAATTTGTTCTTAATAGCTTCCAAATTTAAAAACCACTAAGAAGCTCTCTGAGTTATCATCCTTTGATAAAGTAACCAAAAAGCAATCTTATAATCCAGATTTTTTCATTAAATCAGCTGGTGCTTTCTCAGGCCAAATATGTTTGTTTTAATGAATAAATGTGTTATTTTTATATTCCCCAAAGAAATCAAAATATTAAACCCTTCCTGAATTCATTATAAAGTCCTATAAGATAAAAAAAAATAACTATTTTTCTTTTATAGATGAAAACAAATATAATACTGTTTCTGTTAGGTCAGTAGAAACTCAGCAGTGGAAAAGTGAGTAGAACTCACATGTTCCTTTTTCCTATCCAATGTGCTAACATTTACACTGAGTTTATTTAAACAGTTCAAGTCTTAGTCACTCCTGTGTAAATGTTAGGCGGGACACTTCTTTTTATAAGTGTACCACAATCTAAATTCACAGTAATTATTTTCCTGTTGAGATTTTCAAAACGCATGTGATTATGCTTGCATTGATATAGTGAGTTAAAAATGCAAATACAAAGTAAAGTGGGACCATTAAAAGGACTTTTAAAAAGCAAAGTTAAGAAAATTCAATTATTTTTATAAAAATTGACCCTTTTTATGGCCATTACTGATCAAGACTAAATGTTCATGTGGTAGATCCTATTTAATATCACCACCTTCCTGCCCTACTATAACCCTCTGTAAGCCTGATCCCACTTATCTCGTCCATTTTTTCCCCTAACACTTATTTTCTTAATATTCTAAGTAATGTATTTCTATACTATGTTCATTGTTTATTATCTATCTCCTCCTTCCCACTAGAATAAACTTCTCAGAGATCCTTCTTTGGTCCTGTGGCCAAAGCAGTATCCCACACTTAGAAGGCCCTCAGGTCATAGTTTTGAATGAAGGGACAAAACAATTTAATACTAATTTTAAGTAAATAGATCTCCTCCACTTTCTTCTTTCTGTGTGTTAATACGTAGGATGGGAATACTGCTTTACTTCTTAGGAAGCCTCATGCTGGGAATATTTCAAAAGGGGAAGTATGAGACTTCCAAGGTGGGAGTTACATCAACCCTTAGGTAGTCATTGGACAAGCACATACATACATACAGTGTACCAGATGAAGTCATTGGCACTGAACATACAGATTTTTTTTTTTTTTAAAGATTTTATTTACTTATTTGTCAGAGAGAGGAAAAAACTAGCAGGGGGAGTAGCAGGCTGAGGGAGAAGCAGACTCCCTGCTGAGCAAGGAGCAAAGTGCCAGATGCAGGATTCAATCCCAGCATCTTGGGCTCGGGACGGGAGCCCAAAGCAGAGGCTTAACCAAATGAGCCATCTAGGTGTCCTTGAACATACAGGTTTTTAAAAAGCACAATTACTGCTTCAAGGAACTAAAAATGGAACTGAAAAACATGGCATCTGGAATTGAATCTGAAACTAATGAAATTTTATTTCATTAGTTATAAACTTGAGCAAATTAATATAAGTAGTTTTAGTCTCCCTATATGTTACATAGAGGTAATAAAAAATACATATCATTGAGTTTCTGCTTAACATTAAATGAGATAAACTGTATAATTTGCTGGACATAGCATGGATACTCAATAAATACTAGTTAGTAGTAATGGTATTTGTCATTTTGGTAGAATTTAGTTATTAGCGCTTCAGAGGTGGCAAGAAAAACACTTTTATTTGTTTTATTTATTTATTTATTTGTCCCCCTTTTTTTGTTTTCTCATACATTTCAGACTCACATGGCCCATCTCTTAGTAGCGTTCATAGGATATGGGTTCGCGTCCTTTCGTAAGTGCCAAATATTCTAGCTTCCATCAGAAGCACTTATTTAATTTTCCTTTGAAGACAAATGTTCCAAGAGACCATGAACTGCACTAAGCTCATATCTTCTTGGCACGTATCCTGTTGGAGAATCACTCCTCTCCCAGCTGTGGACCTGATGGAGCTGTCATTCATGGTGCTCTGTTCCTAAATATCTTTAAGGAGTGAACATTTAATTCAGACTATTAGTTTCATATTCCCCAGACCACAGAGATTTGTTTAAGAAAGAGACAAGTAAACTGAGCCAGACTAATCGAAATCCTTCCCAAGGCTTCTCTGCAAGAACCAGTCTATTGCCTTTAAGGAACCATTACTAGAAATGTAAAGTGACTTGACTTGAAGCTACTTCCAGTGACTCTCCCTTAACCACAAGGAAGACATTTACAACATAAAAGCATGAAGCCAAGGTGTAGAGAAAAGCAGAACCAAGAGATGGAAAGAAAGTCCGGATCATATTGTTTGTTCCCTTTAGTTGAACAATGCCTGAAGCCACCCTTAGGCGTCCTAGCTGTATGAGGCTGTCTTAAGGTGGATTTCTGCTACAGAAATTTCTGTGACAACACTGAAATTTTCCAAGCAATCACCTATTTCCAGGGCTTTGTTTTACAGTTGATAACTCTATCCGTGGCCGTCCTACTTCTCTTCTGCTTCAATATCAAAACAGAGCACAGATCCACCTAAGAAAATACCCTTAGGTCTGGATGTTTTCCCCTCAGAGGGTTACATTATAGAAACATCCACTCAACAGTCTCCTGAAGCTCAGATGGGCAACACATAGGTGCTGAATAAATTTAGGATATGTTCGCCATAATCACCAAAGCACTTACAAACTCAACATTTTATGAATTATTCCAATATTCTACTTGCAAAATGTGGGAACTATTTATAGATTATCATGTATAAAATGGAAAAAAATCCAACTTTTTCATTTTCTGCAAATGAATTTTAAGAAAATTTTGAACTGACACCCCCTTCTCTTTTTCGTTTGGGTAGTTTTCTTTTTAATATTCATTACTCAGCTATGCAGTTCAATAGTTAATTTTAAACTTAGAAGATACTGACAAAAATCTATTTCCATTTTATAAATCTTACACATATATGCAAATACAGAAAAAGCTGTATATTCCTCTGAATTTTTCAGGAAAAGTATTAAAATCTTTTTGAATATTCAGGGTTGTTATTCTGAGAAGCAATTATGTAATTGTGCTGAAATTCCTACAGTTATAGCCTGGAGGTCTTTAGTAAGACACAGCACCATTTAGCCTTGTGCAAAATTATCTCAGATTGTGCTTTTTGTGTTTTTGTGTCCCCCTTTTTTTTTTGTCAACGATCACTTTCTAATTATATAGTTTGTTTTCTGAGAAGTTCTTCCTTTCCCTTGTTATTTTCCCTGAGTATCATGTTTATGTGACTAGAAACCGAAATACTAAGCTAATTAGAATTATCTTTAAATTAAAAGTAAATAACCTTCAAGAAGAGGATTGAAGGATAATAGATAATAAAATTGTTTATGTTTTAGTAAATATGTATTCAGACAATTATTCAGATAGTTCAGAATTTTTAAAAAAATATATTTATTTTTATTTCAGAGAAAGAAAGAGTGCACCTGTGAAGAAGGTACGGGGGGAGGGGCAGAGGGAGAAGGAGAGAGAATCCTGACACAGATTCCCCACTGAGCATGAAGCCAAATGTCCAGCTAGATCCCAGGACTCCAAAATCATGACCTGTCAAAAAAAAAAAAAAAAAACAAGAGCTGGCCACTTAACCAACTGAGCCAACCAGGCACCTCTGTCCAGAATATTTTTTAAGCTGAGTTCATATGGGCGATGTGTTGCTATATTCCATATATCACATAACTATGTACATTCAAATATATCTATAGATATAACTCTCTGCTTACCATTTTATAACTATTTCTTTCAATGATAATATAAATTACTGACTGACCTCTAGTTTAATATCCTTCAGAAAAAGTAGATAGCTTTTTCAGGGATGTTTATATTTCCTCAACCTTTTATTACTGAGATCATCATGGATCCATTATGAGTGCTCTCAATTTTTTAATTTATTTGTGGATGCACAGCAAAATCTTCAGGAGTATTAGAACTGGACTTCAGTCAGCAAGCACAACCAGACAAAAATCAGAGGCTCAAAGCCACAAAGCACCTTTACCACTACAAATTCTCCTTTTAGAGGTGTTTTTCCCTCCTTACTTCCACCATCCCCTCCAAATGCGTAAGAATTATTAAGTGATAATCTGTCAATCATAATTCTTAAAGATAAATTATGTGCTTACGGAGGGGCTGGGGAAATAAAGACAGGTTGCAGCAGAGTCATGGATCTCACTGCATTTGAGTATTATCATTATGTGACCAGCCTGGATTCTGACACTTGTGTGCAATATTAAAAATAGAAAACAAGCACCAGCAAAAATCAAAAGTTAATGCTGCTACAGGCATATTGCCAGTTTGAGCTGTATACTGCTGAGCCATTGGTCTCTGAGGTTTTTGAATGACTGTAATGTGTGGCATTGCTTGAAGGAAAGTACATCTAGGATAGATCTTTACTCTCCACTGAATTACTCAGAACTGGAGATATTGAAATTCAACACAGGATTATCGTCATTCACTGATACATAGGGAATTATCTAGCTGTGATGGTTCTGAGAAATGTAATGTGAACACTACAGCACTATCTATACTGAGAAAGAATTTCATGAGAAATGCAGAAAATGAGATTCTACAGACAAACAGAGACTATATTTTGCAATATATATCTACTAATTATATTTCTTAAATTGATTTCAGAGATGTGCTTGTATCTACAATGTTCTTATAACTTAAACATAAATTAAATACTTCAAATCAAACTACGGAGTGCCTGGGTGGCTCAGTCAGTTAAGCATCTGTCTTCGGCTCAGGTCATGATCCCAGAGTCCTGGGATTGAGCCCCATGTCAGGCTCCCTGCAGCGAGGAGCCTGCTTCTCCCTCTCCTACTCCCCCTGCCTGCGTTCCCTCTCTCCCCTCTCTCTCTCTCTCTCAAATAAATAAAATCTTTTTTAAAAATTCTATTCTGTTCAAATCAAACTTGACTTGCTAAAAATTACCTTTTAATAATCTAATTTTAGGGACACCTGGGTGGTTCAGGGGGTAAGCCTCTGTCTGCCTTCAGCTCAGGTCATGATCCCAGGGTCCTGGGATGGAGCCCTGCATTGAGCTCTCTGCTCAGCAGGGAGCCTGCTTCCTCCTCTCTCTCTGCCTGCCTCTCTGCCTACTTGTGATCTCTATCTGTCAATTAAATAAAATAAAATCTTAAAAAAATAATAATCTAATTTTAATTTTCTGTATCTTTAGTACTTTCTTCAAAGTTTGAAAATATATATTTTATATAAAGTATAAAGTATATGAAGTATATATATACTTGAAGGAAAGTATACATATATGTATACATGTATATATACATATATGCACACACACATATATATGAAGTGTATATAAACTTCACTCATATGTGGAATTTAAGAAACAAAACAAATGAACAAAGCAAAAAGAGACAAACCAAAAAACTGTCTCTTAACTATAGAGAATAAACTGATGGTCACCAGAGAGGAGGTGGGTAAAGGGATATGTGAAATAGGTGAAAAGGATTAAGAATACAGTCTCTGGGGTAAGCACTAAGTAAAAAAGATAAGCAATAAACATTTTAAACAAAACAATAATTTCGCTGAATGGTCATAGTTCCTCATATAACTTTATGTGTGTAAATGACACATTGCATATTTGATCTTTTAATTTTTATCATTAACAATCATTGTATGTAAAAGTACCTTTTTAAATAATTATATGAGAAATAGCACCTTTTCAAAATAATGTAACTGAAAAAATCCTTGCTCATTGACAGATTTCAAGCTCAAGCTTTTGCTACTTGATGAAAGTGTTACATAAGGACACATTCTTCAACTCTTCTACCATTATTTTTCTTAACACCTTGGAATTGCAAATAATACTTCTCACCAAAATTATTTTCTTCTTTCATTGCACTGAATTTCTCTCATAAAAAAAAAAAAAATTACTCAAAAGTCACTATTACTGTTTCATTTACCCTTAGATGACATTTCAAAATTTTAATATTACGTTTTCCCTGAAATATCGCTATTATCCTAGTTTTAAAATATCATGGGTGTTCTCATAATTGATAGTTATGTATACTATCATATACATATATCAATATATATTATATATTGATATTTATAATATGATATATGTCTATGATATTGAGATGTATACTATATGAATATATAACAGATACATATATATGTATGATACATATACTATCTATATACATGTACGATACATATACATCTATGATACATACACTATCACATACATATCAATGTACAATATATAAATATATTCCATTTATATCAAACATCATTGAAGATAAGAAATAAGATCAATGTACCAACCCACCAATACATTTAGTCTACTACTTTTTCATTGTCCAAGTATTAGACAATTTACATTCACAGAAGATAAAAATATAATACCTTTAGAATGAAAGAATGAAACTGAACCACTTTCTCACACCATACACAAAAATAAACTCAAAATGGATTAAGGACCTAAATGCGAGACCTGAAACTATAACAATCCTAGAAGAGAGAACAGGCAATAATTTCTTTGACACGGCCATAGCAACATTTTCCTAAAAGTGTCTCCTGAGGCAAAGGAAACAAAACCAAAAATAAGCCTTTGGGACTACATCAAAATAAAAAGCTTCTGCACAGTGAAGGAAACAATCAACAATCAACAAAACTAAAAGACAGCCTACTGAATGCAAATGCCATACCTGATAGGGGTTAGTACACAAAATCTATAAAGAACTTATATAACGCAACACCGAAAGAAAAGGAAATCCAATCAAAAAATGGGCAGAAGGCATGAATAGACATTTCTCCAAAGAAGATATACAGATGTCCCACAGACACATGAAATGATGCTCAACATCACTCATCATCAAGGAAATGCAAAACAAAACTGCAATAAGATATCATATCACACCTGACAGAATGGTTAAAATCAAAAACACGAGGATGTGGAGAAAATGGTGGAATGCAAACCGGTGTATGGAAAACAGTATGGAGGTTTCTCAAAATAATTAAAAACAGAATTATCCTATAATCCAGGAATTCTATTAGCTGTATTTACCCAAAGAATATGAAAACACAATTCAAAAAAAAATATGTACCTCTATGTGTGTTGCAAAATCATTTACAATACCCAAATTATTGAAGTAACCAAAGTGTCCATAAATATTAATACATATACATACAATGGAGAAAGAGTGAAATTTTGCCATGTGCAACAATGTGGACAGATCTACAGGGTATAATGCTATGTGAAATAAGTCAGTCACAGAAAGACAATATCATATTACCTCACTCATATGTGGAATTTAAGAAACAAAACAAATGAACAAAGCAAAAAGAGACAAACTGAAAAACAGCCTCTTAACTATAGAGAATAAACAGATGGTCACCAGAGAGGAGGTGGGTAAAGTGATATGTGAAAGAGGTGAAGGGATTAAGAGTACAGTCATCAGGGTGACTAATGTATAGAATCACTGAATCACTATATTGTATACCAGAAACTAATGTAGCACCATATGTTAACTATACTGAAATTTAAACAAAACAAAACAAAAATCAAACGACAAAAAAACCGACAACATTATATGAAGTAAAATAAGCCAGACACCAAAGAATACATACTTTATAGAATTTCAAAAGTAGTCGAAACTAATCTATGGTATTAGAAGTCAGGAGAGTGGTCACAGTATCTGGAAGAGGACCCACGGCAGAAAAAAAATTGCCAAGTTCATGCAAGACTAAAATAATTAGCACATTATATTTCTTGGCCCAAGGACTGGTTCAAATATTTGAGGCTTTGAAATACTGTAGCCAGTTTGGCTATCATTAGGGACAGTAGCCTGAGGAATGAGCACACGTGAGGATGAGCTTGAAAGAACTGAAGAGTGATGTGGACAGAAAGCAGATGACACTGTGGACCTCTGGACCAAACCATGCCAGAAGTCCTGCATTACTTCTGAACTTTTTGGTTTCATGAACCCATAAATTTATTATTGCTTAAGACAATTTGAGTCTGGTTTTCTGAATTGCAGCTGAAATCATTTCAATTAATATATGTCTCTATATCTCCACAAAATTTCTTTTTAATGGCTGTGTAGTATTTTATTTTAATGATATGTTTTACTTAGCCATTCTCCTAATAGTATTTAGACTGTTTAATCTGAGCTATTATTAAGTCTGCAATAGACTTGGTAATTTTAAAAAAAGTATGATTTCTTTACAAACAACCACACTTGCATGTACTGTACACAACATTTTCTAAATCATTTTTATGAGCCACTTTTTCCTGTTCCCCTATAGAGCTCAAAGTAGTTATAATCAAAATATGTCACACTTCTACCGAATTAGAGATGCCATTATTTGTCATATCACAGTCTTTGTCTTCATGACCAACATTATTAATGACCTTTCTGTAGAAGAATACACCAAAGAAACGCAGTTCTGCTCACATTAGAAAGATCAAAATGAATGAAGAAATGGGTACAATTCAATAAATACACTGCATTATATTAACTATATAATTAGCTACATATATTTAATTAGTAGGCTTGCACTAGGGTCACATTCATCTCTGAGTAATAACCCAAATGACAATAAGCCATGGTCATTTTGGGGTATGAACCTTGGGTGCAAACACTGAGTATTCAACCTCAAACTGCAAGATATCTTAAAAAAAAAAAAAAAACACTATAGCTGTGAAAAGAAAATTAAATCAGTGTTAGCTGCGAAGATCTGAATTAGATCTTCTTATCCCCTTTGACTATTTCCAAGTTATATTTCGGCAGAGGTATAATGGCCCTTGGACAGAGCTGAAAGCAAAAGAAACCCAAGAGTGACTGTTGATTTCAGCCTACTGTGAACTATGGACTAGTGAGTTTGGGACTTGTGTTTTATCCTAGTTATACTCTGCTTTGAGGATTATATTCTTGCCATTTTCTCAGTGGACACAGAAGATTAAAAGAGCTCCTGTGAGATTTGGCTACAGTACAATGGTTGTGCTACATGAGCTGGAAAATTTGTAGAACAGCATCAATAGTAAATTTGGAACAGCATTTGTTGATTTTGAAGTCTTATTTTTTATTACTCAGAACAGGGAAAAGAATATTTTATTTCCTTCTTGGCTCATACAAAATGTAGTTATAGATACATTAATGACAAATATGGTATAGAATATTTAATACATATAATATTTTATAAATTAAAACTCTCAAACTTTTCTTAATAATTGGTTTTAAGTCACAGTAATACATTTTTAAATAATAGATGAGTTAAATATAAATCAGGCCAATCTTCATTATCTGAATTGAAATAATCAATAACATGCTTTTTTCATGTTGCCAATTTTTCATCAAACTACAAAGATTAAGTTTTATCACTGTCAAACAATCCTTATTTCCTAGATGTAAAAAAAAAATTTTTTTTTCAAAAAAATTTTCAAAAAATAAATTTTCTCGAGAAACTGAATATGAGAAATTTTCCTAAATTGGACATATGCAGAGAATATATTAATAAAATTGATGAAATAAAATCTAGTCCTGGAATTGTAGAGACTTCCTCTCCAAAACAATTCTATTTGGAAGTAAACCTGTTTAAACAATAGAAGACTTTCTAGATAGGATTAAACAACAAACTCAATTAGTTTTAATCAGTAATGCAACTGAAACAGATTTTAACTTAATTAAAGCTAGCAGAAGTAAAATGCCTAGTAAGATAATGGGAGATAATGAAATCTGAATTCCCCTTCCTGGCAATAATATCACTAGGGCTATCCATTTGGAAGGAGACTGGTGTGAAGCTTTTAATAGTTACTTGGATGGTTCTAATAATTAAAAGCAAATAGGTACCTTGAATGTGTTAAAGAGATAGCTAGCTCCTAGTTACTGCTTAAAAGTCACCACATTAATCTGATCGTTCTTGTCACATTTTTACTAATGAAAGAAAGCTTTTGTAACTAAACCATATCAAACATAATGTGCTGTTGAACATATGCTTACTCACAGATGTGATAAGGTAAAACTACAATATTTTAGGAAGTGTTGTCACCTTCCTTAAAAATGTTATAAGCTATAATTTTCCTATATTTGCTTATAAAAATAAAAAAAATATCAGTAATACTTGATTATTAACAAGATGAGTAACACTAACTGGATATTATATTTCACACATCATGGTTTCCAAACTTTAAGCCAGCAGAACTTAAGTTTTCATCTTCATTTTATATATAAAAAGATTAACATCTTAAAAGAGTTTTAACATCTCTAAAAAATATATAACAAATAAGCATAGAAAATTAAATTCAAGCCTTATTTTTTTACTTGTATTTTGTTAGTTGGTTTATTCCCTCAATTTTTCCTCTGGCAAAAAAATAAATAAATAAATAATTAAAGAAAGTAGGACTGGTAAGATTGTTTCAGAGAGAAAACAATGTTAGCCAGTTTCATTATTTTGGTGTGAAAGCAGGAAGAAGTACATAAAAATCACTATGCTTACTAACCTAGTGATTAATCAAAAGAGATATTTGAAGAATTTTTTGAGAAGGTAACCATAGTTTTTTTTATTATTACTTTTATTATTTATTATTTTTATTATTAAACTTGAAAATGTTTTGTAGGTAGTTAAGACCCAATAATGTAACCATATGCAAGGGACTGTTTTCCTCAGGACAGGGATTTTATAATAAATAGACAAGAACAGAATTAACCAATCTTTACAGTTCACTGTAATATAATAAAGCAACATAGGATGCTTGCCCCAGTAGAAATGACACTTTTGTCCACAGACCTTCATAATTCTCTGCCCCATCTTGTTAGGTGACCCTGAGTATATCTATAACCTGGACAGTATCACTCAGAGCCATTCTCTGGGACAATTTTATTACATCTGCATGTTGAAGTATAACAAATTTGTTCAAAGACAGAAGTAGGAAAATAAACCAATGTGATATTGCCCCTGACAGATGGAAACCATAATTACAAAAGAAAGGTTGGGCTGAAACAAATAAGACTCCAAATTGCATAAGAAAAATATTAAATAGAAATAAAGTAAAAATCTGCAAATACTCCTTTTACTATCTTGGCGCTTGACTTTCTAGCTCTCAGTTCCAGCATCTCCTGAAACTGTTCTTTTCTGCCTTTGGTATGGGTTCTTATGAAGCATCTGTGTATCATTCTAAAAGAACCTTGTCCACCCTTCAACCAACGTTAGGCTTGTTTGAATAGGTTTCTGTTTCTTATTTTAGACTGGTTGTATGTCCATGAAATAAATACAAAGGGCAACAATATAAATAAAGTCTAGAATTGCATATGAATTGATCTTTTAAAAAAATTCAAACTTCTTGCATACTATGCAAACCTATTTGTATATTTTACCATAATATATGTTTACTACAACATTTCTTTTAAAATATGGCACTTTGTTGTTTAATTTTTTTCCACAAATTTAGGGAAAATTTATTTTCTTCCCTTACTTTTTTCCTTCCTCTCTGCCTTCTTCCCTCCCTGTCCTACTCCCCTCCTCTCCCCTTTCCTTCCTTATTCAAATATTTATTGAATTCTATTAATTGCTAGCCACTCTTATAGATATGGGTGAAATAGTAGTCAATATAAAAGCCAAACTATCTGCTCTCACCGAACTTTTATACTTAAATGAGAGAGGAATAATAATTTAAAAACAAATAAACAATAAATTTTGGAACACTGAAAAGAAATAAAACATAATGGAAAAAAATAAAAATAAAAAAGTCACTAAATTTTAATCTACTATATATATATATATATAAAACAACAAATACCTGTCTAATATGCCCAATGGAGGCTGATGCTATGAAGAAACAAAAATAAAAAGAATTTTAAAATGATGGCGACTTCTGGTTTCTGGATTCATACATAAAGAGCTTGGAAGTCATGATTATGTCCTAATAATAAGTAAAAAGCTGAACAGACTGAAAAATCGACAACTTTCCTTAGATCTGTAAGTGAGGGGAAGAAAACAAGGCAAACTGCTGCCTGCAGGATTGGAGAGACACACAGGAAAATGTAGACAGTTAAAAGCTCATTGGAACAGAGATTCATTAGTTAAACTGCAGGGAAAACCTGAATGGAGTAGAAAATGCAAACTGCAATTGACCAATAGCTAGAAGGTCAATGTGGACAACTCTGAAGGTTGTCCTAGAGTAAATATCAGAAAGAAATTCACTTGTGTTTTCAGCAGAGGAAGGGGAAAAGGAACCTTTTTGAAATATGAGGGAGCACTTTATTCTTCTTAACAAGGCCTGTCCTTAGAAGAAACTAGTTAATCAGAGCCTAATCTGCTGGGGTATTATCAGAGCCTAAGTGGCCCAGGGAAAGACACATACCCAACTCCAGCCCATCCTAGACTTCCACTTGGAAGAAGAGAAATACCCAATCCCAGCCTGCATGAGTATGTGTGTATATATTTATTCAGATACTGTCAATATTTAATTCTTCCCAACTTGATCTATGATACAATGAAATACCAATCAAAATCCTGGAAAATTTTGTGGATCTGGGAAAGGTTAATCTAAAATTAATAGAGGGAGGCAAAAGACCCAGAATAGCCAACACAATATTGAAGGAGAACACGAAGTTGGAAGATTGACAATACCCAACTATAGGACTTACCATAAAGCCACAGTAATCAATACCATAGTGTGGTATTGGCAAAAGAACAGACAAATAGATCAATACAACAGAATGGAAAGCCCTGACCCAGACCCCCAGAAATATGTCAACTGATCTCTGACAAAGGAATAAAGGCAGAAAAATGGAGCAAAGTCATCTTAACAAATGGTGCTAGAATAATTGAAAAACCACATGCAAAACAACAACAAAAACAAATATATCTTGACATAGTTACCTTTAACAAAAACTAACTCAAACTAGATCACAGACCTAATGCACAATACAAAACTACAAATCTCCTAGATTATAACACAGGCAAACGCTTAGATGAACTTGGGAATGCTGATGATTTTTAAGACACTACAACAAAGGCACAATCCATAAAAAAAATCATTGATAAACTAAAGTTCACTGAAGTTAAAAATTTCTGCTCTGGGGGCGCCTGGGTGGCTCAGTGGGTTAAAGCCTCTGCTTTCAGCTCAGGTCACGATCCCGGGGTCCTGGGATAGAGCCCCACATCAGGCTCTCTGCTCAGTGGGGAGCCTGCTTCTCCTCTGTCTCTGTCTGCCTCTCTACCTACTTGTGATCTCTGTCAAATAAATACTCTTTAAAAAAAAATTCTCCTCTGTGAAAGATAATGTCAAGAGAATGAGAAGATAACAGATTCTGAGAAAATACTGATAAAAGACATATATGATAAAAACTGTAATGCAAAATATACAAAAAAACTCTTAGTCTCAACGATAAGAAAGAACCAAATTTAAAAAATGAACCAAGAACCTTAAGAGATATTTCACCAAAGAAGATATGCAGGTGGCGGTAGCAAATAAGCATATGAAAAGATGTTCTGCATCATATCCCATCGAGAAATTGCAAATTAAAATAATGACATACCACCACACATCTATTATAATGGCCAAAATCCAAAATACTGATAACAGCAAAATGGTTTTGTAACTAATTAATTAATTGTAATTAATTAATTGATAATGTAATTATTAATAGTAATAAAATTGACAGTAAAGGTTGGTGTTTTTTCAGATTAAGTATATCAAAGTGTATAAACAATAATTATTTATATTAGTATAAACTTAAACATGCCCTGAGATGATATAATAATGATAAAAACAATATTTATTAAGTCTGTGTGATAATACATGGGACTGAGATGAATAGCAAGTCACATGCATTTTTATGTTGCTAGTTAGGAATTATTAGAGCTTGGGAGTAGGATATTGACAACTTTTCTTCCTTTGAAGAAATTATGTATTTAAAACAATATTTTAATGTTACACATTCTCATTCCACTCTCTGGCCACCTGATCAGCTACAATTCTGCTGGCCAGGGAGGTGGGACAGATATTTAAAAAAAGTTCATGTATTTTGTGTTTTTCATTTTTCTATCTAAATCAAATCAGCTCATTCTCTATTCAAGATGTTTTTCTCTCCACAAAGTAAAATGAAATTCCACAAATGGACAAGACACAAAAAAAGACTGCTGGAAGAAGTCAGGGATCCAGAAGGTCTCATAACAGAAAAACAACTACATCCTCCAGAAAACACCTTGCTAGTGCAATCAGCCCCAGCTTTATAAGTTGACAGCATTTTCCAGATCATACCGTACAAAGCAAATTTAACATTAACATAGGATCATAACTCATGTTATTAACCATTATGCTTATGATTGATCTAAATAAGATAGAAAATGAAAGTCTTAAGGAAAAAATATCTCAAGGCCAAAGTAATGGGGGTTAAAAAAATATCTTGCTACATATGGAGAAATAGAGACCCAGATTATAATATTACCAAAACAAACAAACAAACAAAAACACCTCACCACAACTTCTTTGTGAGTAGAATTTAAGAGTTGATTTTCAAGCACCTGGGTGGCTCAGTTGGTTAAGCAACTGCCTTCAGCTCAGGTCATGATTCTGCAGTCCCAGGATCAAGTTCTACTTCAAGCTCCCTGTTCAGTGGAAAGTCTGCTTCTCCCTCTGACCCTCTCCCCTCTCATACTCTCTCTCTCACTCTCTCTTTCAAATAAATAAATACAATCTTCAAATAAATTAAATAAAAGTTGATTTTTCAAATCTATTTGAACTGAGCTTCTTATATAAATTTAGATTTAAATAAACATATACTATAAAGGGAGGAGTCAAGATGGCAGAGAATTAGTAGGCTGAGATGACATCAGGTAGCAGGAGATCAGCTAGATAGCTCATCAAACCATTCCAAACACCCACAAATCCAACAAGAGATCGAAGAGAAGAAGAGCAGAAATTCTAGAAACAGAAAATTGACCACTTTCTGAAAGGTAGGACCAGCGGCAAAGTGAATCCAAAGCAACAGAAGAAAAAATGCAGGGGGAGGGGCTAGTTCCTGCAAGCAGTGGAGCAACGGGGCACAAAATTAGAACTTTTAAAAGTCTGCTCCACTGAAGAACATCGCTCCAGAGGCTAAGCTGGGATGAAACCCGCATGGGGACAGCGTGGTCTCAGGTCCTGCGGGGTCACAGAAGGATTGGGGGTGTCTGAGTGTCACAGAGCTCGCAGGTATTAGAATGGGGAAGCCGGCTACAGACAGAGCAGAGGAGTGAGCTTTCAACTCAGAGTTAAATGGTGATCTGTGGCACAGACCACTGCTCTATGAGCAGAGAGCACACAAGATCTGGGGAGAACCCACTAGAAGAGTTCAGGGATCTGCAGGGTTTGGAGAATCCAGGTGGGGCTGTGTGCCAGAGACAGAGATGCTGGGTCACAGGTTGGGTGAGCTTGGGGCACAGCCTGAGGCCAGGGAGACAGAAGTGATTGAGCACTTTTCTCCAAGGATGCACTGAGGAGTGGGGCCCCAAGATCTCTGCTCTTCCGGGCCAGAGACTGGGAGGCTGCCATTTTCATTCCTGTCCTCTGGAACTCTACAGAAAGTGTTTAGGGAACAAAAGCTCCCGAAACTGAATTCCAGCAGATTACTTAGCCTGGCCCCTGGTAAGGCTGGGGTAACTCCACCTCGGGCAAAGATTCTTGAGAATCACTACAACAGGCCCCTCCCCCAGAAGATCAGAAAGAAATCCAGCCAACACCAAGTTCACTTACCAAGGAGAATAGCGGAATTCCAAAGGAGGAGAAATCAAAGCATGGAATTCATGGGTTTCTCCCCATGATTCTTTAGTCTGGCAAAGTTAATTTTTTTTAATTTTATCTTTTCTTATGCTAAGGTTTTTTAAATTGTTACTCTTTCCTCTTTTAACTTTTTTAACTAGTTTATCTTAACAATACCTTTCATTAAAAAATATTTTTTGAAATTTCATTATTATAGTCATATTTTATCCTTCATTGTATCTAACTTTATTTTTTGTTTACACATAGGGTTTTTTTCTTCTAAAAAAGTTTGGGATATTACTTCTTCTAACAGATCAAAATATACCCTAAATCTAGCAGAGCTTTGTTCTAGTCTCCAGCCTGAGCAAATTCTCTCCACATTCTTTATCTTTATTCTCTCAATGAAATTATCTTATCAACTCTTTTTCTAGAAATTTCAAAAAAAATTTTTTTTCATCTTTATAGGCATACTCCAACCCTTCATTGTGTTTACCTTTATACATGTTTTTCATTCTTTAAAATTTTGGGAGGTGGCTTCTTCTAAGAGACCAAAATACTCCCAAAATTAAGTGGGTGACCCTGTTCTAGTCACCAGTCTAACATATATATATTTTTTCCTTTTTATATTATTTCTTTTTTTTTTTCTTTTTTTAGGTTTTTGTTTTTGTTTTTGTTTGTTTTTGTTCTGGAACTTCTTTTTACCCCTTTTCTTCCACTCATGATTTGGGGTCTCTTCTGATTTGGTTAAAGCACATTTTCCTGGGCTCTTTGCACTCTTTTAGTATTTTATTCTCTCCTTCATATGTTCTTATCTGGATAAAATGACAAGGCAGAAAAACTCACCACAAAAAAACAAAAACAAACAAACAAAAAAAACCCACAAGAGGCAGTCCTGAAGGCTAGTGAAGGCTAGGGACCTAATCAAGACAGACATTTGTAATATGTCAGATCTAGAGTTCAGAATGACGATTCTCAAGGTGCTAGCTGGGCTTGAAAAAAGCATGGACGATATTAGGGAAACCCTTTTTGGAGAAATAAAAGAACTAAAATCTAACGAAGTTGAAATAAAAAAGCTATTAATGAGGTGCAATAAAAAATGGAGGCTCTTACGGCTAGGATAAATGAGGCAGAAGAGAGAATCAGTGATATAGAAGACCAAATGACAGAGAATAAAGAAGCTGAGCAAAAGAGAGCAAAAGAGCAAAAGAACAAAAGAGAGACAAACAACTACTGCACCACGAGGGAAGAATTCAAGAGATAAATGACACCATAAGACAACACAATATTAGAATAATTGGGATTCCAGAAGAAAAGAGAGAGAGGAGAAGAAAGTATATTGGAGAGAATTATTATAGAGAATTTCCCTAATATGGCAAAGGGAACAAGCATCAAAATCCAGGAGCTGCAGAGAACCCCCCTCAAAATCAGTAAGAATAGGTCCACACCCTGTAATCTAATAGTAAAAATTACAAGTCTTAGCTATAAACAGAAAATCCAGAAAGCAGCCCAGCACCAGAAGTCTGTAACATAGGTTGGTAATAATATTAGATTGGCAGCAGACTTATCTACAGAGACGTGGCAGGCCAGAAAAAACTGGCATGATATATTAAGAGCACTAAATAAGAAAAACAGGCAGCCAAGAATACTATATCCAGCTAAGCTATCATTCAAAATAGAAGGAGAGATAAAATGTTTCTAGGACAAACAAAAACTAAAAGAATTTGTAAACACCAAACAAGCTCTATAGGAAATATTAAAAGGGGTCCTCTAAGCAAAGACAGAGCCTAAAAGTAGCAGATCAGAAAGGAACAGTGACAATATACAGTAGTAATCAACTTACAGGCAATACAATAGTACTAAATTCATATCTCTCAATAGTTACCCTGAATGTAAATGGGCTAAATGCCAAATCAAAAGACACAGGGCATCAAAATGGATAAAAAACAAACAAACAAACAAAAAACCCATCAATATGCTGTTTACCAGAAACTCATTTTAGACCCAAAGACACCTCCATATTTAAAGTGAGGGGGTAGAAAACAATTTACCATGCTAATGGACATCAAAATAAAGCTGGGGTGGCAATCCTTATATCAGATCAATTAGATTTCAAGCCAAAGACTATCATACGAGATGAGGAAGGACACTATATCATACTCAAAGGGTTTGTCCAACAAGAAGATCTAACACTTTTAAATAACTATGCCCCTAACATTGGAGCAGCCAACTATATAAACTAATTAATAAGAAAATCAAAGAAACACATCAACAATCATAAAATAATAGTAGGGGACTTTTAACACTCCCCTCGCTGAAATGGACAGATCATCCAAGCAAAAGATCAACAAGGAAATAAAGGCCTTAAATGACACATTGGACCAGATGGACATCACAGATATATTCAGAACATTCCATCCCAAAGCAACAGAATACATATTCTTCTCTAGTGCACATGAAACATTCTCTAGAATAGATCACATACTGGGTCATAAATCGGGTCTCAACCAGTATCAAAAAACTGGGATCATTCCCTGCATATTTTCAGACCACAATGTTCTGAAGCTAGAACTCAATCACTAGAGGATATTTGGAAAGAACCCAAATACATGGAGACTAAACAGCATCCTTCTAAAAAATGAATGGGTCAACCGGGAAATTAAAGAAGAATTGAAAAAATTCATGGAAACAAATAATAATGAAAACACAAACAGTTCAAAATCTGTGGAACACAGCAAAGGCAGTCCTGAGAGGAAAATATATAGCGATACAAGCCTTTCTCAAGAAACAAGAAAGGTCTCAGATATACAACCTAACCCTACACCTAAAGGAGTTGGAGAAAGAACAACAAACAAAGCCTAAACCCAGCAGGAGAAGAGAAATCATAAAGATCAGAGCAGAAATTAATGAAATAGAAACCAAAAACAGTAGAAAGAATCAACGAAACTAGGAGCTGGTTCTTTGAAAGACTTAATAAGATTGATAAACCCGGGCCAGACTTATCAAAAAGAAAAGAGAAAGGACCCAAATAAATAAAATCATGAATGAAAGAGGAGAGATCACAACTAACACCAAAGAAATACAGACAATTATAAGAACATACTATGAGCAACTCTATGCCAACAAATTTGACAATCTGGAAGAAATGGATGCATTCCTAGAGACATATAAACTACCACAACTGAACCAGGAAGAAATAGAAAACCTGAACAGACCCATAACCAGTAAGGGGATTGAAGCAGTCATCAAAACTCTCCCAACAAACAAGAGCCCAGGGCCAGATGGCTTCCCAGGGGAATTCTACCAAACATTTAAAGAAGAATTAAGTTCTATTCTCCTGAAACTATTCCAAAAAATAGAAATGGAAGGAAAACTTCCAAACTCATTGTATGAGGCCTGCATTACCTTGATCCCAAAACCAGACAAGGATCCCATCAAACAAGAGAATTACAGACCAATATCCTTGATAGACACAGATGCGAAAATTCTCATCAAAATACTAGCCAATAGGGGGGTGCCTGGGTGGCTCAGTGGGTTAAAGCCTCTGCCTTCAGCTCAGTCATGATCCCAGGGTCCTGAGATTGAGCCCCGCATCGGGCTCTCTGCTTGGCAGGGAGCCTGTTTCCCTCTCTCTCTCTCTGCCTGCCTCTCTTCCTACCTGTGATCTCTGTCAGATAAATAAAGAAAATTTTTAAAAAATTAAAAAAAATGTTAAAAATACTAGCCAAAAGGATTCAACAGTACATTAAAAGGATTATTCACCACGACCAAGTGGGATTTATTTCAAGACTGATTCAACATCTGCAAATCAATCACTGTGATACAATACATTAATAAAAGAAAGAACAAGAACCATATGATACTCTCAATAGATGCTGAAAAAGCATTTGACAAAGTACAGCTTCCTTTCCTGATCAAAATTCTTCAAAGTGTAGGGATAGAGGGTAAATACCTCAATATCTTCAAAGCCATCTATGAAAAACTCACCGCGAATATATCTCAATGGAGAAAAACTGAGAGCTTTTTTGCTAAGGTCAGAAACACGGCAGGGATGTCCATTATCATCACTGCTATTCAACATAGTACTAGAGGTCCTAGCCTCAGCAATCAGACAACAAAAAGAAATTAAAGGCATCCAAATAGGCAAAGAAGAAGTCAAACTCTCACTCTCTGCAGATGATATGATACTATATGTGGAAAACCCAAAAGACTCCACTCCAAATCTACTAGAACTTGTACAGGATTTCAGTAAAGTGTCAGGATATAAAATCAATGCACAGAAATCAGTTGCATTTCTTTACATCAAGAAGACAGAAGAAAGAGAAATTAAGGAGTTAATCCCATTTACCATTGCACCCAAAACCATAAGATACCGAAGATAAAATCTAACCAAAGAGGCAAAGAACCTGTACTCAGAGAACTATAAAGTACTCATGAATGAAATTGAGGAAGACACAAAGAAATGGAAACAGGTTCCATGCTCATGGATTGGAAGAACAAATATTGTGAAAATGTCTATAATACCTAAAGCAATCTACGCATTTAATGCAATCCCTATCAAAACCCCACCCATTTTTTTCCAAAGAGATGGAACAAATAATCCTAAAATGTATATGGAACCAGAAAAGACCTTGAATAGCCACACACAAAAATAGACTCAAAATGGATGAAGGACCTCACTGTGAGAAAGGAATCCATCAAAATCCTTGAGGAGAACACAAGCAACAACCTCTTTGACCTCAGCCGCAGCAACTTCTTCCTAGGAACATGGCCAAAGGCAAGGGAAGCAAGGGCAAAAATCAGCTATTGGGACTTCATCACGATCAAAAGCTTTTACACAGCAAGGGAAATAGTTAACAAAACTAAAAGACAACTGACAGAATGGGAGAAGATATTTCCAAATGACATATCAGATAAAGGACTAGTGTCCAGAATCTATAAAGAACTTATCAAACCCAATACCCAAAGAACAAATAATCCAATCAAGAAATGGGCAGAGGACATAAACAGACATTTCTGCAAAGAAGACATCCAGATGGCCAACAGATACATAAAAAATTGCTCCACATCACTCCACAACAGGGGAATACAAATCAAAACCACAATGAGATACCACCTCAAGCAGGATCGGGCCTGGTTAGTACTTGGATGGGAGATACCACCTCACACCAGTCAGAATGGCTAAAATGAACAAGTCAGGAAATGACAGGTGCTGGCCAGGATGCTGAGAAAGGGGAACCCTCCTACACTGTTGGTGGGAATGCAAGCTGGTGCAACCATTCTGGAAAATAGCATGGAGGTTCCTCAAAAAGTTTAAAATAGAGCTACCCTACGACCCAGCAATTACACTACTGGGTATTTACCCTAAAGATAAAAATGTAGTGATCCAAAGGGGCACGTGCGCCAGAATGTTTATAGCAGCAATGTCCACAATAGCCAAACTATGGAAAGAACCTAGATGTCCATCAACAGATGAATGGATAAAGAAGAGGTGGTATATATATATATATATATATGCAATGGAATACTACGCAGCCATCAAAAGAAACGAAATCTTGCCATTTGCGATGATGTGGATGGAACTAGAGGGTATTATGCTTAGCGAAATAAGTCAGTCAGAGAAAGACAACTATCATATGATCTCTCCTTGATATGAGGAATTGGAGATGCAATGTGGGGGTTCTGGGGGCTACGAAAAGTATAAATGGAACAAGATGGGATCGGGAGGGAGACAAGCCATCAGAGACTCTTAATCTCACAAAACAAACTGAGGATTGCTGGGGGAGGTGGGTAGGGAGATGGCAGTGGGGTTATGGACTTTGGGGAAGGTATGTGATATGGTGAGTGCTGCGAAGTGTATAAACCTGGCAATTCACAGACCTGTATCCCTGGGGCTAATAATACATTGTATGTTAATAAAAAAATAAAAAATATATATTAAAAAAAAGAAAGCCTAAAAAATAAAAAATAAACATATACTATATATTTATAATTTACAATTCATAGTGTGTTCTGAATTCATTATGAATTAAATTTTTCTATTTCTCTTCAAGACCCCTCTGTGGAAACTGTCCTTCCACCAATTGTTTTTAACCAGAAATTATGCTTTTCTAGTTGTTTGGAGTTGTGGGGTTCTATTTCTTCTAAATAGTCTGTTGTCTACATTTGTCTTACCTGGTAATACATAGCTCCTTTTGGTTAGAAAATTATTTAGAGACTGACTCAAAGGTGAAAGAAAAATATAAAGTATGAATAACATGTCTTTCTAAAACTAGTATGACTTTTTTCATGGAAAGAAATTTATCTTGTGGTAAATGATTAAACTGATTTTCTGGAAGTAAATATTATTATTATTAGCATTATTATTTACACATCAACATTTTGTACTTAAATATGACAACATCACCTTTTTATCAGTGAACTTGATAAAGCTTAGTTTAGATAGAGATAACAGTAAAGTCATAAATGTAGTAAAAACAAATTCAAATAAAAGAAATATATACCTAACTATTTTAATAGTGTGTCACTTCAGATGGTGAGCACAGTAAGTATTCCATAGATCATTAATCTATTTTATAACTTCTCTCCTAAATTATGAGGTTGGTTCTCTTCATTGGTTCTATAATTTGGTTCTATACTCAAAGAGTCAAATTTGGAACAATTGGATAAACCATCTTTAGAGATACTTTGAAAAGAAACAGTAATCAGATGTATTGATTTTTTACCAGGAATTTGCTTCTCTTTGTAGAAATAATAGGGTGGATAACATTGAACATTTTAGAAATTTAGTATGAAGATTCAAATACATCTGTTTCTGAATCTATTTTTTATTTTGTGTTATTTTTAAATATTAATTAAAATTTTTTAAATGTTAAAAGTTTATATGAAAAATATTCAATATTCATTTAGAAGTAAGCCACATTTAAAAGCCTCTGAAGAGCACAATGTATTTTCAAGATGACCTGGGTCACAGTCAGATAAGCTAATCCAATCTTCAAAATAAATTCCACTTATATTAAAGAGAAAAGAGAGACTTCAAGTTACTTTGGATATACTTTTTAGAAAATTGCCAACACTTTCTTGAAAATAAAGGAAAATGTTACTTTTGCCATAATATGAATTAAAGTGCATAAAAATAAAATATACTTTGCATATATGATTTTAGTTAAAACATTTTTAATTTCATTAACATTATCTTTATTTCTGCAAAATCATTTATTCTTCTGCTAATAGTAAATTAAGGGAATTTTTTATCAGTAAAAAATGCAATTGCTTTGCTCCATATCTTGCCAACCCTTGTTATCTGTTGACATTTTTGAATAGCCATGCTAACAGGTATGAAGCGATATTTCACTATGGTTTTGATTTGCATTTTCCCTAATGATTAATGTTGTTGAGCATCTTTTCATATACCTGTTGGCATTATGTAGTAGCTTCTGATCTTACTTACTCTAAATTTAAATAGTGTTAGGAAGAGAAAATACGTATAAAACAGAAAGAATCGCTGTTTGGGAAAATGGGCCATTAGAAAGCAGAGGAGATTTCATGGAAGACATAGTACCAAAAATTAAGAAGAATCCATACTTTTTATTAGAGTCACAGAATGCAGATTGTAGTTTTTAAGAGATATCTTTTTAAAAGTATTCAAATTGGGAAGAGAACATTGGAAAAACCTTGGGAATAATGAATGTTAGACAATAAGCACAGAGAACTAAGCAAAGGTCAGGAAGATGAGGCAGCATTTTACTAAATTAAAGGCAGTAGCCTCTCACTCCCCACCCTTCCCACCATGCTGACACTCATGGTATTGAAGCACTGCAAAATGAACCTTCCCTGTATAGTTTCTAAAGACATTCACAGTTATCTTTTTTGATCCCACTTTCTTGAGTTGGGTTTGGTACAACTATTTCACAGTGCAGATTCTCCTGAAGTATCTTAGCTAATATGCCCCCTATGTACATGCACATGTTTCACATTAATTTTCCAGTTGACAGTAGGTATTTATACTTACTCCTAACAGTCATTTGGAAATAAGAATGAGTCAACACACGGGTATATTATTCCAGCAATTCAAATGCCCTTGTGGGTAAGGAATAGACAAGTTTAAATTGACTGTTTTAAAGGATATAGTCTCTTATCCAAATCTTAGAGATATGGAATGTTTTGGAACATCTCTAATTATTTTGTAATTTCTACCATTATATAAAAATATTAATAAGTTGGTTCAATTACCCTCTGGAGATTATCAGAGTTTCTCTTCTGTCTTGGAAGCTTCAAAAAAAACATAGCATCAATAACAATAAACTTTTTAAATATTTTTTTTGGTATTTTGATATTTAAGATATTTTTTCAAGACTCAGTTCAAAAGTTTGTTAGCATGTGTTAACAAAATTGACTTTTTCATAGTCATTTAATCAGATAAGAATTAACAAATAGAATAAAAGATTTTTAAATGGCTTTCAACTATTTTGTATTTTAAGCATTCAATAGAAAAAAAATACTATAACCATTTGGCTCTCTAATATAAACTGGCTCTTTTGAGGTAAAATAAAAGACATTATTGAGATAAGATTACCTTATATCTAATGTTTTTAACTTTCTACTTAAGCCCTTATTTTTTTCCCTGTAGTCAAACCTCATAATTGGCAATCTCAAGGAAATTCAATTGATTAAAAATATATCAAAATCTGACATCAAAATACAATAAACAATGACAATAAATAAATCCTGCTGAGTGTGTCTTTATATTCTTTTTTACCATTAGCATCACTATCAGTTACTCTTGTTCTCCTTAAGTATTTTCAAGACTCAGGGGTGAAAAAAAATCCCCATCTATGATTGTTTTAGCTTTAATGATATAATGATATAATTTAGTTTAGGACACCAAGAAAAAACAATGATATTTCTAGTATAAACACACAGTGAATTCAATCAAATAAGCTAGTTCAACACATATGATTCATTCCTTTCTCATGAGCCTTGTTTTCTCTCTCTTTGACCATCTTTTCTTCCAACAGATTTGAATAACTAGATACTGGCAAAAATCATATTACCTTTGCTAGTATAAATGAAATGGAGTGTGACTGATTATACTGACACAGAATGATATTAATCGTCATTAAAAAAAAAAAAAATCACCGAGTATTCCCGGTTTTCTTACCTCATTGAAGATGCTGGAAGCGAGAGAGGTGGCGCTGGAGGAGGCAGAAAATTGGACAGGCTGGTTAGGGCAAAGGCACTCCAACTGCACAGTCACCATGATCCTATCCGTGGCCTTGGACTCTCACCCCGGCTGCTGGGATTGCCGTCACCCGAGCAAGTAGCCAGCCCGGGTCCAAAGAGGAGACGTCATTCTCAGAGAAGCAGAACCAGAACCTTCCTGGACCTAGGAAGTCCGGAAGCCCTGCTGTCCCAGCAGACATCCTCTTTTACAACATAGGCATCACTGCACACACAGTCGCAAAAAGGTCAAGGAGGATACATCTCCTCCCCCGCCCCGGACTCCACCGGGAAACCCCCAGCTGCTAGTACCACCAAGACACAGAGCAGCTGCCTGGCAAAACCTTTCACAGAGTAGAGGGAGCACATGGAACCAGTCCATGCCCCATCCAGGGGGTGTACAGGGACCTGATCTATCTCCTCTCCTTCGTCCCAGTAGCCCTGCCTGCCCTGAAGCGATGACTCCACACCCCGAGGTTGGGAAGTCAGTATCTCTCCCACGAGGCTTGAACCCCAAAAGGATCAAGCTGCTGAGAGCTGGCCTCTGCATGGAGGCACAGTCAGAGCAGGTTTGGGTCATCTTCCCAAATGTATACCCCCTTGGGTCTTGTCAGATTTCTGAAACTGGAAAAAAGAAGAAGAAAGAAGAAAGGAGAAGAAGGAGAAGAAGGAGAAGAAGGAGAAGAAGGAGAAGAAGAAGAAGAAAGAAAAAAGCCTTTTATTATTGTGGCTCTTAGTAAATAGACTGTCTTATTTATGAACAACAACAACAACAAAAATGCAAAGGCTTTCTTTTTTTAGACTTTTGACAGTGCCAGAATCTTTAAAAGGTGCCCTCAACTATCTCTAAACTTTTTCATAAATTTGTTGCTGGAATTAGAGATTATAATTTGACTCTGAAGTTAAAATGCTCATATTACAGAGGAGGAAAGAAACCTCAAAGTTATTTCAAGGAACTAACAGTAGTTCTCAAAACTGAGTCAAGTTTTCCCATCACTCTCAATTTGTGTCTCTTTTCTTCCACGTTTCATAATTTCTGGACAGAAATACTCAGTGAATTTTCTGTGTGTACAGAGGAACTGAATAAATAATTATGCAGACAGAGTATTTAGTCATTAGCCTAGGATGATTTTGCCACATTTGATGTGGAAAACACACCCATCTAATAATAATTTAATAAACATATTCAGCTGGAGTCAGTGATTTTATTAATAACCCTCTACCTAAAAGAGGGGGTAGAAAAATGAATGAACAACGTTTTGGCAAATGAAGAAATTTAGAAACATTTAAATGACTTACAGACACAAAATTGAAAGGAGTTTTAAATGACCATTAGAATTGAGGGAAGATTGATGGCTGTAATGCATAGGGGATACCCTTAAACTTTTTAGAATTTGAGCATCTATAAAATTTCTTCACAATAACATTGAAGTGATTTATTTGTATCACCAAAAAAAGAAGATAAATTTTTATAACTTATAGTACAAATGAAAATCTGACAGCAAGATCCTTTCATAAATCTGCCTTTATGCTTATTTTCTAGTCCTGAGACTTAAGGATTTTTCATTGTCTTCACTTTTATCATAAAAGATTTTAATTACTACACTACATAAAACATCTGAGTAAATAAAATTCCCTGAGTAAAGAAGTATTTTCTGGGATGATTGTTAATTAGAAATGCACAGCCTTAGTCTCTAGTCCATATTTATTAGTAAACTCTAAAATAAAGCAATATTTGTATGGCTAATAAAGCCAAAGTACTGAGAAAAGAAATGAATCTACAGTTACTAGCTTTATATTAAGAAAACAGGACTTTTTTTCTGCTTCCATGTTTGGTATTACAGGAGAAAAATTATGTGGACACTATCTTTCCTCAATGAATTTGGTTCAGTCCTTTTTTGTGATATTTACCTCAGAGAGGTCATGGAAACTCTGCACTTTCTCCCTGAACCTTGCCCTATTTATCTTTTCCATCTGTATTATATCCTTTTGTAATGAAATAGTAATCAGTGAGTAAAATGCTCCTTTGAGTTCTGCATCTCTCATCAATACATATGGAGCCAGTTAGTGGAATAATGAAGACTGTATCTGGCAGTAGATAGGTTAAAAACCATTTTATTTTTATTTTTTTGTGTGTGTTTTTTGCTTCATAGACAGGCTTCTGTGGGCCAAACAGTAAGTCACTTCTTCCCAAGTCTTCCAGATTTAATTTATCCATATTTTTATGTCTGTCTCTTTTATTTCTACTATAGATATAAATTTCTTTGCCTACTCCAAGATAGCACTCAAGTCCCTTCTCTTGATTTTTTTCTTTTTATCTTTTTCATTGTCTCATATTTTATAAAAACCTTGTTATGACCCCAAAACTCCCTTCAAATTCTCTTTGCCCTTTATGTCAAAACTCCTCAAAAAGATCACTGCTTCTGTCTCTAATTCCCCTTTATTGTTTCCTTCAACTCATTCACTCAAGATCTCACTCTAAGCACCTGAGAGCAGTGGTCTCCTTTTTATTCCTGGAACATGATATACTGGCTACAACTAAGTAATTTTGAAAATGGTTCCCTCTTACTATAACCAAGTTCCTTTGAATGTGTTTATTACTTACACTTAATTTCTGTCATGTGCTTATTATAATTCTCATTGAAGGCTTCTCTGACCATCATTTTTATGTATTAATATATTCTTTCCTTAAAAATGTTATCTAATTTCCTTAATTTTTATATCATATGTAAATATGTATTAGATAGTAACTTCTATTAAAATCATCTATTTAGTTTGTTGATATATTCCCAACACAGTTCTGGCACATGAGAAATTGTCAGCAAATATTTGTTGAATCAACTTCAAAATGATATATTTCTAATAACATTTCATTAATATTGTTAATGTGAGAAATTTCCAACATTACAAAGGTATTTTGAAAAATCTATTTTAATGGTTTTTTATAATATGCTTTTTTATACTAGCCATTTCATTTCTCAGCAATCATTTATTAATTTTACAATTATATTCTATTACAAAATGATGGACATAATTTGTTTAGCTTATGGCTAAAAAAAATCTATAGATGGTTCCTAAAAATGGAATTACTCTATTCAAATGTGTAGACATCTTTAAGGAATTCAATTCTAATATATCACTTTCCAGGAGAGCTGGAAACTGTGATGTGTCCTGTAAATAGGTAACCTCCACTATGCTCAAGTATATTAGTATTTCTCTGGAAATGAGAGTCCCATTTTGGGGGCAGGGGTTGGTTGGATTGTTGGCCAAATATTCTGACTTTTGGAGAGAAACAGAAATTCATGTTGTTATGTGAAATAGCTTGATTTTTAGTATTGCTAATTAACTTACTTTTTAAAAGATAGATTATGGGTAAAGTATCAGTCTGGTTCCATTCACTGGCAACTAACTTGCAAACTGTTAGAGAACACATAAGGATGTTTGTTCTACTCTTTGTCATTACTAAAACTATGGTAAAGACATAACAACTATCTGCCAAATGATAAGATCATTATCTAATAATTTTAAACAGAATGATGGGAATTACGATGTTATCTTCAAAAGATAGGATGCTTCTGTTAAGGATCTCACTATATAATGGTAGAGATTTAATTATGCTGCAGACCTATAAATACAAAGTCACAGGGCTTGACTCTGGATTCCTTAAAACATTCAAGCAATCTTTTAGTCTTCATGAACTGGGAGGTTTGAAGTAAAGGAATATTTAATATTTCTATAAGAAAAATTCAAACTGAATAATACGGTTGAAATTTAGAGATTTGCTTTTCTTCATTTATGAGCATGACAGTTTTATATGTTTCAAAAATATCCAAAAACACTGTACATCTTTTTTTTTTTTTGGTTAATGCATAATGCATGGTATTCTTTCTGTCCCCCTCTTTCCCTGTGTGTATGTGTGTGTGCGTGTAATTAAGTACATTCTATAAAACTGATGGAAATATCACTGAAAACAATACTATTGACATTTTTAGTCACAAAACAAAAATATTAATAGATTTATTTATATGAGTACATTTGTTTATAATTATTTATTATAAGATATAATATATTTCTAATTCTTTGGAAAATATAATCTTTAAAATGTAAAAATGTCCTGTATTTCAGACTTTCTCTTTTTGATCTTCAGTTGTTGCTTTGATTTAGCCACAGCTTAAACTTCTCTCAAAAGAGAATGATGTTTAGACTGAGACCATAAGGGACAAATCATTATCTGTATATTAGTCTATAATTCCAATAGTTCTTTCAGATCACACAAATAAAATACTTTGAATTTCTTTTTCTGTTGACTCAATAGCTTGATTGTAAGCCTATTGTTCACTGCAAGTCTTGTCTTTATTCCCAAGCTTATAATGAGAAATGATTACATTGACTGGAATTTTGCTCTGCAAAGTAGCTATAAATCATATATTTTATTGTAATTTTTACCAAATTTCCTAAAATATAGCTACATAAATATCAGGCATGATTAGTAATGCTTAGAATTCTAAATTCAAGTGCTTCTAGACATATGGAGCATGGCATAATGGTACCATAGAAGAACCTTAAAGCATTTTTAAATACATGAAGTATTAGCATATATTGATTTGGCAGAGGTTTATATATTTGAGACATACTACAAAATCTTTAATTTTGTAAGCTTCATTAAGCATCAACATAAACGGAATAGTAGTACAATATATCAGTTAACTGTTATAGTAAAATTTCAAAATTATGTTTGCTATTTGATTAACTAGGAAATTCAAGGTACGCCTAGCAAAATAATGAAGCATATTGTGCTTTTTATATAAACGACCTCTCTTTTAAAAAATTATAAGTCATTTGTACAATATAGCATTCAACATGGCTGTTGATTTTGACTGAAAAACCCAACTGAAATTAGTTGGTGGGCAGGAACTTGTTGACCCCAATATCACATATTACACCAAGGTTATGTCTGATCCACACACAGGAATGAAATCAGAAATCACTCTCTCCTTTATTTTACTGCTTTTTTTCTGAATGTTGGTTTCAGTCTCGGCCAAATTTTGTTCTTTCACCACTGACAACTCTTGAGGTATAAATCTAACAGTTTGGCAGAGATAGATGAATTTTTTTTTTTCCCTCTCAGCTCTAGTTTAATGAAAAAATTCCTGAAAAAGTACTCTGGTAGTTAATGGGAATTTATGAGTTACGAGGCCACTGAATCTACCCCATCTTATATTTGGTGCTTCAGGACATGAAATTTAGTATCTCTGGGAAGTCCCACTGATGTCAAGTATAATAGTGCCCATTTTGATGAGAGGGACTACAGTATTTCCCTTCTCAAGAATAAGTGACCTAATATGCTAACCATGCTGCCCACTTCCACACATGGATTTACAGTTTCAGAAATACTATAAAAAGAATTTCTGAATAAGAAAGAAAAATAATGCCTCTAGGTTCTTCGTGAAAAACTAGAGACACTTTATTAAAATGAATACAGCTTGAAAAAAAATACAGGTTGTGTTGTAGTATCTGATATTTCTATCAGCTGCATTTGAATCAAAAAGCAGTGAATATAGTTTGTAGCTAAGGGAAAGATACAGAATTCATCACAATCTGTCCATTAATTCATACTTAAATGTGAACTACAGAGCTATCTTCTTCTAGTCTCTTTTCCTCATAAGTAACACCCAACCTATATACAACTCCCATAAATTTTGTTTACTAGATTTCTTCCTAATGTTGCTAGTGTTTTTCAGTTTTCATTGCAACAACCATCCTTATTTTTATATAAATATAGAAGATGTCTAATGAGTCTTATTATATCCTCTCTAAATTATTTTTCATGTTTCTAAATGATTTTTTAAAAAAATGAAATTTGACCAATTTTGCCATCTACTAATAATGACTAAATTAATAGTCTAACCATAGTTGTTTTCTGAGCTCCAGATGCATATACTCTACTTCTAATATTTCTCTACCCTTAGATATCACTTTTGACATTTTTTTGGTTAACATTACTTTATAATAAAACATGATTTTTAGCCAGAAGATTTTCTTTTACAATACTTTGGGGCACATATAATTTTTATAACCTTTCAAGTAATATAATAGCAATTATCTAATCCAACCAGGTAGGACCCTTCAATTGCAACTTTTCAATAATAAATTGATAAATATAGATCAGGTATATGAGTATGTATATGTACAATATTTGTATAAACATCAGTATTATACAAATTAAAGCAGGAGAATGAAAAATTATTAGTTATGATAAATGTGATTATAGATGTTTCTTCCTTCTAAGGATGATACCTGGTTTTACATCAGTTGGAAAATAAGTATGGGTTTTGCTCACTTCCATCTTTAAGAACATAGGAAGGGGGGCGCCTGGGTGGCTCAGAGGGTTAAAGCCTCTGCCTTCGGCACAGGTCATGATCCCAGGGTCCTGGGATCGAGCCCCGCATTGGGCTCTCTCCGTGGCGGGGAGCCTACTTCCTCCTCTCTCTCTCTCTCTCTGCCTGTCTCTCTGCATACTTGTGATCTCTCTCTGTCGAATAAATAAATAAAATCTTAAAAAAAAAAGATTCTCTTAAAAAAAAAAAAGGACATAGGAAGGGATAAAGGAAAGATTCATATTTCTAAACTATGCCAGTTCTTTTAGATATGAATTGATGAGACACTGATTAAGTGATCTGCTCAGCAAATCCCATTAAAGATCTTTTCTATATGCAAAAGTAAACCCAGAGTGAAGAATATGAGGGGGGGAATTTAATCCATCTATATGATGAAATAAAGAGAGGAGCTGGAGCCACAGAGGGTTAGAGAATATAAGGGCAGATTAATGCTTGTTCAATAGCAGAGCCATGTTAGGAAGTAAAACTTCAGGAAAATGAATAAGGAGAACTTTCCAGTGGTAAGATGGCTGATAGACTACATAATATTTTCGGATTTAAGGAAACCATGTACATATCCAGTATATTGCCCCAAAACCTTCAGTAAATCTGATACATATACATAAATGCTTTTTGTGACTGCTGTGTGAGAAGACTCAGTTAAAATAGATTATGTTCTTTGACTGGTTTTGAGTGGTTAACACAATCAACTAAGTATTGCCACAAATTGCTAATTAAAAAACAGTCACAGAATCTCAGTGGCATACAGAGATAAATATTTGCTTCTCATATAAGCAAATAAATAGTGTTAGTGTAAGCAATGGTTAGCTGATCCAGACTTATACACCTGGTTGGTTTCCAGGTATTGGATTAGTGAAAGCTACTTTGGACATACCCTTTCAATAGAATGGCAAAAATGCAAGAGAATGAGAAAAAATATGCAATAATTCTTGAGGTATAGGAATGAAACTTGAAAACCATCACTTCATTATTTTACTGGTCCAAAGAATTGAAAAGCTTGAGCCCAGATTCAATGAATGGAAAAATGTTTCCTCTTTAGGAAAACTACAGTCATATGGCAAAAGGAATGGAGAAAGGACATTGGAGAGAAAGATTATGCAAACTGTTCCATATTCCTGTCTCTTATTCCTACATTGGAATGAAAGATACTATGCTTTGTCCCAAATCTTCTCTTTTGTCTCCTCTTGAATAGACAGTGATCATAGAAGAGGCACCAGGCTTCACAAAAAAGTATATGGGAGTCTAGACACTTTTGCCACCAAAGATGAGAGTCATCTGAAATGCCACTCTGAATTGCATTTGGTGGATAGATTTGAAGTGGTTATGAGTTTATGTGTAGCACAGTCTGTATCTTGAGCCCAATAATTATCTAAATAATTAAAGCGATCCTGTGTGCATCTTCCCTATGCCTGTTTTTAAAAGAAACAGTATAAGATATTAATACAAGACTGATTTCCTAACATTACTTCATATTTAGAGGTAATTATTGAAAATTATTTTGAGATTGAAATTGCATTTTCAACCTTTTCTTTTTAGACAGAATGCAAATACCACTGATAATCTATAAACTTTTAAGAGTGTATATGCTATGGGATTTCCTTAATATAGCAGCCAGTGGAATGCTCTTCGAGTTATTATGTAAACCAAAATCAAAAGGATATGCATGGATATATTACAGGTCAAAATCTTTTCTTAGTGGACACTGACTCTGAAATAAGGGAGTCTCATATGTTGGGGCATTTCAAAGTAGAACCTATACTGAAAATAATTGCTGAGACTGCCTTCAAGAAGTACCAGGGACTGATTTGGAATTGAAGATTTAAAATGGCAGACGTTTTGGGGTGCCTGGATAGCTCAGCTGGTTAAGCGTCCAACTCTTGATTTCAGCTCAGGTCATGATCCCAGGGTCCTGGGATAGAGCCCTGCCTTGGGCTCCCCACTCAGCAGTGAGTCTGATTGTCTCCTTCTCCCTTTGCCCTTCCCTCTGCTTGTGCTCTTATGCTCTCTCTCTCAAATAAGTAAATAAATCTTTTTAAAAATGGTAGATGTCTTACCATACAAAGATGCAGAAAATAATTTGAAAGACATGTACTGTTGTGAAGTCTCTGAGGACCTCTTCTGTATGTCATCAATAGACAGTTTCAACAACAGAGTATGTCACTGCATGTTACCAGAGTTTAAGTGAATTGTATAATAGCACTTAATAAGTATGAAACTGTACTGAGTAAAGGGTATTCAGAATTCAGTTTATAAATGATTAAGTACCAAAAAGGAGCAGACACTGCTTCATTTATATTAATATTATAATGAGTTAAGCAAAAAAAGAACAGAGATAGGTACTATTAAATGGAGAAGGAAAAACAGAATAGCTCTAACTAAGGCATCACAGAAGTTCTGTAGAGTGTCTTTTTGGGGAAAACATAATGAGAGAGTTTTCTTTCTCTACATCTAGATCATTAAATAAAAAGGTAGTCAGCAATGGCTACTCTCTTTAAAGAGAGCACAAGAATGCAATGTGCCATAAATTTCAGCTCAGGTTAGGAGAACTCATGAAGGATGTTTCAGCCGTATGAGGGAGTGCCCTCAAATGTTAGGGGACAGGCAGTCTACTGACCTCCTGTTAGAGGTCTCTACAAACCAGGCAACTTGGTATTTAGTTTCTAAATATTTCAGGACTTTTTTTTTTTACAGACATCTCTATTATTAATTTCTAATTTAACACCACTGTAGTCTATGAACAGACTTTATATATAACTAGAATATTTTTAAATGTAGTGGACTTACTTTGTTGCCCAGTATATGTCAGTATACAAATTAAAAACTGAGTTGAAGGGCTGATCATTTTGAATTGTGTTATGTTCCATCTCTCTGTAAATTAACTGATCCAAATAATAGAAACTTATATGAGAGTTGAAGGCTTCATCTTATGTTGTAATCTTTATTAAGTTAAATTCTTTCCTTTCAAAATTGTGTATGGAAATAACATTACAAATTTCCATCGTTCCTGTAATCCCATTCATTATTCTCATTTGTAAAGAAATCATATTAATATTTTTCCTAAACAATGGAAACATAAAACTGAGGAAAAGTAAAAATAAAACTGGAAAATAAAGTGGAAAAATAAAACTGAGGAAAAGTAAAGCCTACTTAGGACTCCTCTCTTAACAATATCTCTTCTCATTTAAAGTACATGATACCATCAAAGTCCCCTCTTTCCCTTTTAGGGGATTTTTCTGAAAGCCAATCATCAGGCAGGGGAAAAGTTTCTAGCAAGGAGGATACTTCAGACAGGTTAGTACACTTTTATCCACCTTTACTGCTTCCATGCTGGTCCTACTTGCTACGGCCTCCTACATGATCTACCTATTTATGTTCTGGCCCCCACAATGTATCTTGCACTTAGCCATCAGTATTCTTTTAACAACATAAATTACATCATGTGATTCTCTACTTTAAAACCTCCAGTGGGGGGCGACTGGGTGGCTCAGTGGGTTGGGGCCTCCGACTTCGGCTCAGGTAATAAACCCAGGGTCCAGGAATCGAGCCCCACATCGGGCTCTCTGCTCACCAGCCTGCTTTCCTTCCTCTCTCTCTCTGCCTACCTCTCTGCCTACTTGTAATCTTTGTCAAATAAATAAATAAAAATTTAAATAAATAAATAAATAAATAAATAAATAAAACCTCCAATGGTCCTCTGCACTCAGATTAAAATACAAACTCATTTTCCTGATCATACAATCTGAAAAGCCAACTTAAGTCATTCTAGATACAAATACATGATTTTACTATCATTACATATTTTATCATAGCCCGAATATATTTATTTAGGTATTTTTATATATGTTATGTACTCACACTTTTTTTATGCTCCACATAAATGTAGCATCATCTTTAGCCTTTTTACTTCTGTGTCTTGAGCACTCACTGCTAGCACACAGTATGTGATTTATATATGCTGACTGAATGGATAAATGGTAGACACTGTTAGGAAAGGGAGGACACTGGGAGATAGAACTTAGTAAAGGGATTTGACTTACAACATTATATGATGGAGTCGTGTTCCTCCTTCCTTGAAGCTATCACTGCGATTAAGTTTGTCTTTTCTATTTACACATAAATTTTCTTTTTAGTGAAGATTAGGTGATATTTTAAATCAGACTTGAAAATTAAATCAATCACTATTTATTAATATATATAAACAGATTATATTAGATTGTTAGATTATATATATATATATGAATCATTCTATTTTATAATGTTACCAGCATGTAAAAATACACTGTATCCAAGGGAGATTTTTGGTTTGCTTTTTTTAAATGATTTATTTTACTTTATAGAGAGAGAGAAAGAGCAGGAGGAGGGGCAGAGAGAGAGGGAGAAAGAGAGTCTCTAAGTGGACTCCTCACTGACCACAGAGCCTGATGCAGGGCTCAATCCCAGGACTCCAAAATCATGACCCCAGCCGAAATCAAGAGTTGGATGCTCAATCAACTGAGCCAACTAGGCACCCCCACTGCACCCAAGTTTTGAAAATCATATTAAAAATAATCCTTCGGTGGGTATTGTGGAGGACACATATTGCATGGAGCACTGGGTGTGGTGCACAAACAATGAACTTTAGAACACTGAGAAAAAATTAAATTAAATTAAAAAATAAATAAAAAGTAAAATCTGAGTGATCAATTCATGAAAAAATAATCCTTTGAAACATAAATTGGAAATTGTCAGTTGACTCTATGGTATTTAATTCATAATGTCATTTATTATTGCCCAGCAAATTTCCATAATACTTGATAAAATATGACCTCTGAGCAATAAAGAACAGAGATATATGTATAACTTCTGACAATTTTAAGCATCTTACTGTAACATTGATAGACATAATGGGAATTATTGATTATTAGGTTGTTACCATGCATTACACAAGTTAGTGTATTCAATCTTACATTTTTAGTTTGATGTATGTAGAATAGTCTAATCTGTCCTTTAGTGAAGTTATATGTCCAAAATGTAATCACCAGTGCCCTATAAAAGAAGACCAAAAGCTATTTGTTGTTAAAAAAAAAAAAAAAAGTAGCTGCTTTCTATGTGTTTAACTAAAAAAGTCATTAGGAAAATGTTATCTAGCAATATTGTGTATATTCAATTTTATCCACTTAAATTTTTTATTCCTAAAAATTTTGTGAAAAATTTAGTTACAAACATATACAACCACATATATGTACATACACCTCTCTGATAGTCCCAACTGTATTTTATTTTTCTTAATTAATTAATTTTATTGTGATAAAATTGACATACTAGTTTCCAATGGTGAACGCTTACATGTCTCTTCATCAGTGTTTCATACAGCTGCTAGCCCAATTTCAAGACTACTCCATGATTTAAATTGAGCATTCAGTAGTACTTCACAGAATTCCCCTCAGAATGCACTTTTGAGGAGGGGCTTGTTGTTTAAACAGTGTCAGACTGTTTCTTTGTAATCTAACACAAGTTTCTGGTTCAGTAGGCAGTTAAAATGAATGACAAAAAGTGAGTGTCTTCTTTTATGTATAGTTACGGATTTACAGTACTTCTAAAACCAATATAATTTTGAGTCTGAATTTTAATTTTTTAACCTAAAATGCTTTATTTTGTTCATTCACAGCATTTTAATTTATTCTAATGGTTATCTACCTTTCATTTGCTCCTCCGCGAAGTTGACTTTTTTTTTTCTTTTTTTGTAAAGCCTGAAAATCCTTATATCTCACTTCTTTTTCTAAAGAGATGACATTTTGAACCATAAACTGTTAGGCTATTAAGTGATACTTTAAAAATTGCATTTCAAACTTCCAAATTTTTCTATAAGTTTCATTTTATTTTGTATGGTATATAAGTAAAATGTTTCCTAAAGCCAGAGCTAAAGGGAAGTCAAGCTGGATTATAATGCAAATTACAAAAGACAACCTGAATTGGATGTAGTACCAGCATAAATCAGTAAAACAATTGGATATTAATCCCATCCAAAAACATTTAAATTTATATATCTGGTATTTGTGAAAATGTATCTGACAATGTTTGAGCCATCAAAAATCTTATCATCTATATAGAAATGAAGGAATGTAAGTGATTAACAAAAATATTAGTAATATTCTCTTTAGTCCAGTAACATAAAATCAAATAGGTACAGGGCCAAATAAATGGGATTAATTACAGTATCAAATTTTAAAAAAACAGAGGAAAACGCATTTGAGTATAGACATAATTTTAGTTAATGAAGGAGTAGAAGAAATCCACTTGAACAAAGAAAATCACGTTTCAAGAGATGATGTCTAATTTAAGTGATAATTAAAGTCCAATGAGCTGGTTAGTTACATATTTTTGAGATTTTGAATGTGATACCAAGGTAATTTGACTTTCTTTTCTTTTCTTTTTTCCTTCTCTTATAATTCTTTCCTTAGAGAAAAGCCATTTGAGAAATTGTATGATTGGATTTAAGCTTTTTTTAGGCACATGTAGTTACAATATGAAGGACTGATTGGAAGGAAAAGAGGGTGGTGAACTTAAGAATTATGTGTTTATTAGTAGAATTACATGTATAGCATTGTTATTCAGAATAGAGAGAAAAAAAATGTGTCTATAAGTCATGGAGTCTGTAAAATGCAATAAAGAATGTCAACAGTGTTTTTATCCAGTTACAGAGACCTTATCTTTACTTTGTATTAATAGTTGTTTTGGTTGCAAGGGACAGACAGGTAAATCTAAGAGGCAAATAAGAAATATATTGGTTCAAAAACATTAACTGCAGGAAGAACTGGGATATGGTTAGTGTTGGAAGTGGCTGGAATCAAGGACTTTGAACACCAGGATTTTGTTCCATTTTTCATTTCCACTTCTTTTTGCAGTTTGATTTTATCCCTCAAATTTGTTTTTCCACAAGGTTAAAACAATACGCATCAGGTGGACCATTTAATGACATCACAGTTTTAAATTAGTGAGATAAGAGTATATCACCACGTGTTGCATTTTAAAGGATGTGTAGAAAGTAAATAAATAGGACCGCTTGGGTGGCTCAGTTGGTTAAGCCTCTACCTTCGGCTCAGTTCCATGATCCCAGAGTCCTTCTCCCTTTGCCCCTCCCACTGTTCATGCTTCCTCTCAAATAAATAAATAATATCTTTAAAAAAAAAGAAAATGAATGAAAGAAAGATGTGTAGAGTGATTAACTTGGCACTAGTTATAGACACGCAGACCAGGGAGATGGAATAATGTATAAGCAAAACAGCTCCCGTTTGGTCCACAGATACAAAGCAATGAAGAGAGCATTTCCATAAAGGAGAGTGTACTGATTTTATGTAAGAGACTTTCAAGTTTTAGGAAGTTTCTTTCACACACACCTTAGCTTGCTGGAAAACACATTCATGGCTTTGGTAAAATGGAGAACCAGGTTAGAGAAAACCTTTTCCACTAAAAATATGGAGAGATGCCTATCATACAAATGAGAGCAATACAAATCATAACCATCAAGACACTCTTAATTCCTGGCTGACCTTCCATTAAAGAAAAAACAACTGCTCAGGCACCAAGAATGAAAAGATACTTGAGAGCCTAGGTGGGGCTCACACATGTAGCTGCTAACCACTAATGGCCAGAGGATCCATAACTTTGCCTATAGAGAAACTAAAAATAGGACCTTGGAATCTTGGAAAGAGTTAGAAATGAGACACCTGCATAAGGTCAGTTATACTCAAAGGAATATAATCTCAGTGAAAAGAGAGTAAAAGGAGAGCAAAACCTCGGGGTGCCTGGGTGGCTCAGTGGATTAAAGCCTCTGCCTTCAGCTCAGGTCATGATCCCAGGGTCCTGGGATGGAGCCTGGCATTGGGCTTTCTGCTCAGGGTGGGGGGAGCCTGCTTCCCCCTCTCTCTCTTTCTGCCTGCCTGTCTGCCTACTTGTGATCTCTGTCTGTCAAATAAATAAATAAAATCTTAAGAAAAAAAAAAGAGAGAGAGAGAGAGCAAAACTCCATCCACAAACCATTGTCAAGAAGAAAGTTTATGTCTGCTCTGGTACTCGTTGGGATATTTTTTTTTTCCTTGAACAATTAACACACCTGACAACTAGGTCTTTCCCAGTACATAACGAGAAAAGAAAAGTTCTTAAAAACAGAGAGAGGAAAACAAAATAAATTTTCTACAAGGATGAACAGCAGACAACTAACTGACATCTGGAAGCACTAATGTATGTCAGAAGACAATGTAACTCTGCCTTTAAAATGCTGAAGGAACAAACCATGAAAGACTTTGGATTCTGGGAAACAAACTGAGGGTTTCAGAAGAGAGGGGGATAAGGGAATGGGATAGCCAGTTGATGAGTATTAAAGAGGGCACGAGTGCTGATGAGCACTGGGTGTTATACACAACTAATGAATCGTGGAACAGTACATCAAAAGCTAATGATGTACTATATGGTGGCTAACCAAACATAATAAAAAGTAAAATAAAATAAATGCTGAAGGAAAGTAACTGCTAAAATAGTATTCAAGAATAAATGATAAACATATTTTCATGGAATTGTAGAAAATTCCTTTCCTACCTCCCTTTCTGGGGAGTATCACACTTCTTTTGCATTTACTGGGAATAGAAAGAGCAATTTATTTTATTATTACAACACCTTAAACACATTTTAAGTTTTAGGCACTGCTAAAAAAAAGAAAACTGTCATTTTGTGTGATGCCAATAAACAATATTGAATGGAATTTATATTACATCTATACATATCTCAAGAGAAAGAGAAGTAAAAAAAAATACTGACATAGGGAATTTTGAAAAAGATCAACCAAGTATACTCAAAATAATTGCAAGCAAAAATTTTAAAAAACGCCTAAATTAGTAAACAAGAATAAGCTGCAGTTCAACTGACTTAACCCAAAGCAAGAATGTATAAAATAAGTAATCTGTGAAGATTGGTCAAAGAGAAGAGAAACACAAATAAAATTATAAAATTTATAAAACTTTATTGATATTAATGCATGTAGAACAAGTTACTGTATTAACATATAAATATTAAATATTAATATGTTAGGATCCCTTATCAAAGGAGCGAAACTGATACAAAGCGAAGGTCAAGCAAAGCTTTATTTCACACCAGCACTGAGAATCAAACCTCCGGTCAGGGCTGCCTCTAACAGAGAGCGACCACCTCCCAGCCTCACAGACTAACTTTTATAAACCAAAGGCCATGTGGTTGAGCCTGGCCACACACAGGTGGCCAATGAGATTATAACACACAGAGAAGGTTGCATAGTCATGCTAGGTCACACACGGGTGACCAATTGAATTACAATTCACCCTATAGTAGCTAGCCTATCACCTTGAACTAGCCTATCACCTTGGTCAGAATTGGCGCCCAAAAGGTGCCCAAAAGGTGGGGTCCACATTCTTTGGTAGTTAGGGAGATACTATGTGCGTTTTACTGATTAGATGTCTCCACCTGGCCTGACTCATCCTTGTATTCTGGGCCCTGTTTTTAAGTAAGTTCCCCTTGCTGGCGGGGGGTGGGGGGAGAGCAGGGTCAGTTTAAGTTTTACAACAACAAAATCACTAACTGAGATGGAATCGCTCTTTCTAAACAGGCCCTTACATAGATATAGGTGAGGTAGATTTTATTAATAAATAATAAAACATGCAAAAGGATATAAGCACAAGCTAACAAACCATTTTATGGCTACATACATATATAATATAGCACAGATATACACTTGGTTATCACAAGTACTTAGGTTAGGATAACAATTTCCTCTGTATGAGGAAGAAGGAGGAAGGAAATCGGTCTGGATTTACTTACGAATATAATGGTAACTGCATTCAGGTTGACAAATAATTTTTTCTCAGTACTTGATAGATATTCCAATTTTGGGGGTATTTCTGGTTTTGCTAATATGAAATCATCAGCTAGTCTAATTTTCTTTGTTGAAAATCTGATCAGTGATATGTAATTTAAGACTCTTTCTGGGTCTTTGGGGTTTTTTAATATTCATCTTATGTGTTTGTATGTTGAGTTTTATTTTATTTACCTGGCTTAGGTAAATCATCAATTTTATATTTAGGAAATTTAAATAAAATTAAAGTATATTAGTAAGTTTATCAGCCTTACAATCAAACACTTATCTATTATTTACAGTATACTTTGTTTAATGACATAAAAGATGCAAGTGTTTTAATACTTAATCCTTGTCATTTTCTCAGGAAACTTTATTTACTTATTTATTTATTTTTTGAAAGATTATATTTATTTGACAGAGAGAGATCACAAGTAGGCAGAGCAGCAGGCAGGGAGGGGGGGAAGCAGGCTCCCTGCTGAGCAGAGAGCCTGATGCAGGACTAGATCCCAGGACCCTGAGATCATGACCTAAGCCGGAGGGAGAGGCTTAACCCACTGAGCCACCCAGGTGCCCCCCCCCTTTTTAAAGGAAACTTATAATTAAGTGAGTTGAGGTAAACAGATATTTATCTATCTACACACACACACACACACACACACACACACACAAACTTATATACAAAGATAACTTTCCATATGATACCTAAAAACTAAAGACAAAATTTACTAAGTTATCAATTCTTTATATTTTCTTCTACATCACTTACCATAGATATACTAACTTATATTTAGGGGATTAAACATTATTGTTTAAGTTGATTTACATTTCTACAGTCATATATTTATATTTCCATTGCAAGAAATACTTTTAAATTCATTTAACAGGCATTTATCAAACAGTATCTTTGTGTAATTTTCTAAGATTGTAACAGCAAGGAAAAGAAGAATAATAACTATAATTATTTTTATAAAGGTAATAAATTAAGATAGTTTTTACCAAAGATACAGATTACAAATGATTTTATCATATGCAAATACATTATAGAAATTTAATATTAAGCTAATCAATTTTTCTTTTAATCTTAGATGGTGTCAGGTTTTGCTAGATTTTAAATTAAATACAATCTAAATCCTCATCCTGAAGGAAGACCTTTAAAAAAGGACAAAAATTTCCTATGTAGAGCTTTAGGCTTGTCAGGAAAAGATTTTTAACATTGTAACAAATCAAATAAGGCATAGAGATTTACTAGTCTCAAGGGACCCACAGCCTTTTTTAGGTGACTTTTAAAGGTCTTTTTTGAGTGGAAGATGTAGGAGACTAAGAAATAAAGTAAAGAACTGATTCATGATTCACACTAATAAAATAGTAAAGTCAGAATACATGCACATATTACAAATGCACAAAGGCAGCTCAGCTAATTCCTACAAGGTGAAATTTATATATTTCTCCTCTGAAGAAGTACAGCTAAGGGAGTGATAAATTGCAATGCTCCTGGGAATGCAAATAGAATCCTGGGTTCCATATTCTCTTGCCAGATTTTTTAAGAAGTATAGGGATTTGGCAGACCCTTGAGCATTTTTCTGTGAGTGGATTTTTCTATATGATACTTCAGTATAAATCTCAGAAACAGATAGACGATAGTATAGTTGGATGGCATGTAGAGATCTTTATAAGTAGCAACTCAAATCTAAGTAGAATCTTGAGTTTTTCAGGGTAGGTATGAAAGCATAGTATTCCTTTTACAAGCATCTCACCACACCCTCTATCTCATGGCACTTGTCCTAATTGACAAGAAGCTAGCTGCTGGAGAAATTACATAAATGTTTTTGTCTTATATAGTTTTCAGTCTTTTCATTGAATCTCTGACAAAAAAACATGGACAAATATCTTCAAACAGAGGGTCACACAATTTTCACATAAAAATATTTAGTTTAACATAATGTTTAATACATTTACACTAAGAAAAAAAATAGCATACAAAAATTGTCATTTGTTTGCTTCAAATGAGTAAAAATTATAATAATTAAATCTAAGGAAATGAAATAGATGAATTCTCAAAATCTTCATTATAGTAATATTTAATTTCTCTACTTGGAAAAACTAAAGAAATTTTATTTGGCTTATAAGTATTAATATCTACCATATTAGAAATGAAAATATTTTTTATGAACTCCTATGAACACTAAAAAATAAGCCCATTATATTGACAATACTGAAAGATTAAAAAATATATTTTCTCAGGCACCTGGGTGGCTCAGTGAGTTAAGCCACTGCCTTCGGCTCAGGTCATGATCTCATGATCCTGGGATCGAGTCCCGAATCGGACTCTCTGCTCAGCAGGGAGCCTGCTTCCCTCTCTCTCTCTCTCTGCCTGCCTCTCCATCTACTTGTGATCTCTGTCAAATAAATAAGTAAAATCTTTAAAATAAAATAAAATAAAATAAAAAATATATTTTCTCCCAGAATAGTGATGAGTGGAAGCATTTTACATTTTTCCATTTAAAAAAATGTCTGGCTTGATAGAAATCTAAATTATTTTTTCTGTCTTTGTATTCAATCTGTTGATATGCTGTTTTGGTTGAAGTATGGCAAGAAATAATGGCCTTTTACTTAAAAGGTAGTGGCATTCCAAAAGGCTTTTCACCCAATTGTGAATATTCTTTGTTCAAATACACACTGGACAAGTGGGATGGTATTTTTCTTGCTAATACACAAACAAGGGACAAGCAGGTTTTCCTTTCATTTTTTAGAGGATTAGTTGCCAAGTGCAATATGATATCACATCAATAAATTTTCTGTATTCTGCTTCATTTAAATCAGAAGTTCAATATGAAGTAAGTTTCAAGCATTTGTAAAGAGGCTACAGAAAACAGTAATCACTGAGCGATTGAAACAAATAAGGCAACCCTATGTTTGCACATAGGGTTGAGGACACTTTCCTGGTTCCCATAGGAAAGAGAAACTCAAAATGAAGCCTACCAGTCATACTCAGTTAAGGAGACAAATTTAAGAACTGGTGGAGGCCATGGTAGCTAGAATTCATAAGGCAGAGTACCAAAGAAAAGAAAGTTACACAGGGAAAGAGTTCCAGAAATTTGCCATAGGTTCCCTTGAATATTTACAGAATACTGATGAGAAAATTCATGTGAGGATGATTCCTGAGCCTGTGAATGATTCACCAGAAACAGGTAGGCAGAAAAATCTCAGGAGCACACACAAGGCCCAGTATGCACACCAGCCAGTGGAAAATCCTTTTAACGCATGGGGCATTGGTTAAAGGGGAACCCTCCTACACTGTTGGTGGGAATGCAAGCTGGTGCAGCCACTCTGGAAAACAGCATGGAGGTTCCTCAGAATGTTGAAAATAGAACTGCCCTATGACCCAGCAATTGCACTATTGGGTATTTACCCTAAAGATACAAACGTCGTGATCCAAAGGGGCACATGCACCCGAATGTTTATAGCAGCAATGTCCACAATAGCCAAACTATGGAAAGAACCTAGATGTCCATCCACAGATGAATGGATCAAGAAGATGTGGTATATATACACAATGGAATACTATGCAGCCATCAAAAGAAATGAAGTCTTGCCATTTGCGACAACATGGATGGAACTAGAGCGTATCATGCTTAGCGAAATAAGTCAAGCAGAGAAAGACAACTATCATATGATCTCCCTGATATGAGGAAGTGGTGATGCAACATGGAGGCTTAAGTGGGTAGGAGAAGAATAAATGAAACAAGATGGGATTGGGAGGGAGACAAACCATAAGTGACTCTTAATCTCACAAAACAAACTGAGGGTTGCTGGGGGGAGGGGGTTTGGGAGAAGGGGGTGGGATTATGGACATTGGGGAGGGTATGTGCTTTGGTGAGTGCTGTGAAGTGTGTAAACCTGGTGATTCACAGACCTGTACCCCTGGGGATAAAAATATATGTTTATAAAAAATAAAAAGTTAAAAAAAAAAAAAAAAAAAAAAAGTACTCAATATACTATTGCCTAGGTAATGAGGGAATATTGACTCTACAATGAAAGATGTTCTGATCCAATCCAACAAAAAGTAAAAGCAAGTCTTGATAAGATTGAACAGTTTCTAAGTAACTTAACTATAACTCACACAATCTCAAAAATACTTATAGGAATATAAAAATAGCCAGCATCTAAGTTATGAATTATAAAGCCTAACATCCTATCAAAACTCAAAAGGAATGCAAAGCAAAAAAAAAAAAAAAAAAAAACCTTGAGGATTTCAATCAGACTATTGACATCAACATGCTTGGGGTCTGTCTCTACCACCTGCATTGACATGGTCTGGATCCATTTCTGTTGAGTGATTTCTTGCTTTGCATACCTTTTGAGTTTTGATAGGATGTCAGACATTATAATTCATAACTTGTTAGTTGGTGGTTTTTTTATAGTCTTTTAAGTATTTTTGAGATTGTGTGGAATACAGTTGTCTAACTGAACATAATAATAAAAAACAGAAAAGAAACAGACCCCAAAATATCACAAATGAAAACACACTTTTAAACAACCCATGAGTTAAACAAGAAATCAGAAAGAATTCTGAAAATGAAAACAAAAACACAGCTTATTAAAGTCTTGGGGATATAGCTAGTATAGTACATGGAGGGAAATTTATAGTATTAACTACCAATATTAAAAAGGGAAGAAAATTCTAACATCAGTTGCCTAAAAAACCAGAAAAAGAAGAGAAGATTAAAATCAAAGTAAGGAGAAGAAAAAAATAGTAAATAAAAATAGTGAATAAAAGCAGAAATAATCAGAGCAGAAAACTGGAAAAAAAAAGAGAAAATCAATAAAACCAAAATTATTTTTTAAGAAGATCGATGAAATGATAAATTGATAAAACTATCCAGTTTGATCCAGGAAAAGAAAAGACATAAATTCCAATACCAGGAATTAGGGAAATTGTTGAATTCTACAGATACTAAATAGATAATTTAAAAATGTTATTAACAAGTATATTCTAGTTATTTCAGCAACATAGGTTAAACAGACAAATCTCTTTAAATTTACAAATTTAAATTTATAAATTACCAATGCTAAATTAAGGAAACAATTGTCAGAATAGCCTGAATTTCTAATTAAAAACCTTTGCCAAAAGTAAACCCCAGTGGTTTTCTGACGAATTTTTAGAAACAATTAAAGAAAATTATACTTATTCTACATAAAATCTTTCAGAAAATTGAAGAGAAAGGCACACTTCCCAGTTAATTCTATAAGGACAATATACCTTGATCTAAAAAATAGTCAAATAAATTATATGAAAAGAAAACTAAAGATCAATATCCTTCATGAAGTTATGTGCAAAAATTCTTAGCACCAATTGAATTATACTTTGAATGGCTGTCTTATGATAGTTTTGTAAAACACACATTGTTCATTTAGAAATTATTATTTCTATTGAGTGATAAAAATCTTTTAAATTTTGACACATTTTCATATATAATATTTAAAAATCCTCTTTATTAATATCATTGTCAATCCCACTATAGAATTTAAGTAGTGGGAACCTGGAAGGCTCACATTGGCATACATTAATTTCCCTCCTCTACAAAATAAATTTTTTTAAGACAGTTCAAATTTTTACATAAAAACCTATTCTTTGAAAAAAAATTGCTTAGTTCACTTTATAATTAAGCCCACAAATATTTTTTCCTAACAAAACAAACCCATTTAAAAGTGCAATAGTAGTGGTATGCATACTTGTCATTTTATTATAATAATCATTAAAAAGATGAAGAGGAAATGGTCAATACTCGATAAAATTAAAATTTTCTACTTATACCTCAAGGACATCCTAAGTGACATATTTTTATTAAGTCAAGCACATAGTGGAACAGAACATAATGAGTATAACTAAGTACAGCTTCTTTCCACTGCTTTTATTTGTGCTAAATTGCCTGTAATTTTACCCATGGTTTTCAACAGACGGAAAAAGGTAAATGACATCTTACCAATAATATAAACATATTTGACACCATGAACCCCTTGAAAGAGTCTTACGGATCACCACGTTTCTATAAACTACCCTTTGAGAACCATTGGAATGGAAATTGTTATGGGAAACGTACACACATAATTGGCTTTCAGAATATTTTAATTTTTTAAGTCAAAAGCATGTTTTATTTATTCCAATAAGTAATACTGTAAGTGGGGCACCTGGCTGGGTCAGTTGGTAGAGTGAGCAACTCTTCTCAGGGTTATGAGCTCAAGCCTTACTTTGGGTGCAGAGGGTACTTAAAAATTAAATCTTTAAAAAAAAAATAAACACTGTAAGACTTTGTAGAAGTATTATATAACAGCTTTCAAAAATGGGAAGAGCTGTTAACATTGGAATTTCAATGGTGGACAGAATCTATTAAGTAGAAGAGAGACATGAACATGGAAGAAACATCCAGAGGCAGTTCCCAACTCCTTGAAGGGGATATAGATACTACTTGAAGGGAATGATAGAGACATTTGCTGGAGGCAAGCACCTGTGATAAATAGGTTACACATTAGAAGGCTGAGTTTACAACACCCTGACCTTGTGCTTTCTAAGATCTTGGGGCTAACAAATTAAGAACCACAAATGCAGAGCCTGTGTTCTCATCTTTCACCTCTGCCCCAGGGTAATCCCTAGACTCATTATAATACATTTGCACAGTGGTTGTAGCCCTCATCACCCCATGCAGAAAGGCTGCCAAGACAGTTCCAGTACAAACCTTCTAGGGTCAAAAATGTCCCCTCCCCACCTGGAGGAGGAGTTACCCCAGTGACTAATAATGATGAGTGCCATAAGGCAGTACCCCATTGTACCTCACAGCCTTCCCAAGCCCAGAGAAACACAATAAATATCCAATCCCAAGATAATCCAGGGCTGATTTCACCTCTTGAAACCTGCCTGTCTCCCACTCTGAGTGTGTACTTCTGCTTTAATAAACTGTTTTGTGCTTACTACTTTTCTTCTGGCTGTCTTTATTCTAGCGTGGATCCCCATGTAAATCTTTTCCTGGGGAATCCAGGGATCAAGTCCTTCATTGACATAAAGCAGACTCTCATACTGGTAACAGTTCAACATTCAGAAATCATAATTATCTGAGATAAAAATAAATAAAACCTTCTGTAGTGACCAAAAAAGCATGAACTTATTTTAAAATTTTGTATATTAACCAAACAGGGTTACAGTGCAACCATGTGGAGTATGCAAATGAATGCATATAAGTTTATCCCTAACAACTTTGTCTTTTTTTTTTCTCATTTTTTCAAAGACAGTTCTGGTTCTTATTTTTTTTTTTTTTTTGAGATTTTATTCATTCATTTGAGAGAGAGAGAGAGCATGAGTTGGGGGAGAAGCAAAGGGAGAGGTAGATTCCCCTAAGAGCCAGAGCCCAATGTGCAGCTTAATCCCAGGACCCTGGGATCATGACCTGACAAGAAGGCAGACACCTAACCATCTAAGCCATCCAGAAGCCCCAACAACTTTGTCTTAGAAGTAAATGCATAAATCATCAGTACTTATATGTGAAAATAGAGCTATTATGTTCTCTTGAAGCAGTATGTCTACATTTTTGTCATCCTCTAAAATAAAAACTAGTATTTCTCCTGTTTAGATGGATGGTCTGTTTATTAAATGTAGTCTCATGCTATTTTGCTAAAATATAAACCTAAAAGTAAGTGTTAAAATAACTCTGCTTTCCAGTGGAGAAAAAAGGTTCACAAAACTGTTTGTACTGTTTATTATCTAATTATAAATCACACAATATTTTTTTGCTGTGAAATATTTTCAACAAAATAACATTCCTTTACTTGTTACTTTGAATTGTATTTATATAGTCATAAGAAAACCCATACATACATATATTTTATAACTCCAAGTTTCTTCAGGCTTACTAGCATATAGATATTAATTTGGAAACTATATAATGTTAAGACTTGGATAGAAACATTTATGTGGACTTGCAAAAATCAAAGAATATTAGACTCGTAAACTGCCTGAACTCTTTCAGTTGATAGATAGATGACAAAATATAAGATAATCCCTATATTCAAAATATGTAAGACAAGATAAGATATATTCCATTTCCATGGGCCTAAAAGACTGTGAGCCCCACACACCATGCCTACTGAACCTAATGGTAAGTTGGCCCTACTTCCTACTTCTCCATTATTCCAGCTTCCACCAAACCATCCTTTCAGCAGGGCAACCCTTGCCATAGTTCTGGCATCCACAAGATGGTCCTAGCTTCTGAAATTGTGTAATACAACATTCCAGCTTTAGAGAAGATAGCAAGATTTGTTCGGGGGGTAGAAAAAGAATAAATGAAACAAGATGGGATCGGGAGGGAGACAAACCATAAGAGACTCAATCTCACAAAACAAACTGAGGGTTGCTGGGGGGAGAGGGGTCAGGAAAGGGTGGTGGGATTATGGACATTGGGTAAGGTATGTGCTATGGTGAATGCTGTGAAGTGTGTAAATCTGGTGATTCACAGACCTGTATCCCTGGGGCTAATAATACATTATACGTTTATAATAAATAAATAAATAAATAAAAATAAAATATAAAAAAATAAGAGAAACAAGAAATGAAAACAAGAAATATTTAAAAGTACTTAAAATGAAGTTTACAAAGATCTTTTTTGGAAGATATACCAAAGCTCTCCAGATACATAAAGAACAAAATACTAAATTTGAATGAGCAAACAATCATATACATTCACAGAAAATCCACTAATAACCAGAAATTCTCATAGATGATACATTTTACTATTGTAACTTTCCTATTCTTTTTAAAGATTTTGATTTATTTTTCAGAGAGAGAGAGCACAAGCAGGGGAGCAGCAGGCAGAGGGAGAAGCAGGCTCCCTTTTGAGCAGGGAGTCTAAGAGAGGACTCAACCCCTCCACCCTGGGATCATAACCTGAGCTGAAGGCAGGTGATTAGCTGACTGAGCCCTCCAGGCATCCCTTCTGTTACATATGAACTCTATTTTCATGAGAAGTTTCATGTCAACCAATAAGCGCACCCCATTTGTGTTTAAGAATTCTCACTGATACAAAGAATCACAGTGTTTAGTTGAACTTTATTTTTTTTTTTTTTTTTTTATAAACATATATTTTTATCCCCAGGGGTACAGGTCTGTGAATCACCAGGTTTACACACTTCACAGCACTCACCAAAGCACATACCCTCCCCAATGTCCATAATCCCACCCCCTTCTCCCAAACCCCCTCCCCCCAGCAGCCCTCAGTTTGTTTTGTGAGATTAAGAGTCACTTATGGTTTGTCTCCCTCCCAATCCCATCTTGTTTCATTTATTCTTCTCCTACCCACTTAAGCCTCCATGTTGCATCACCACTTCCTCATATCAGGGAGATCATATGATAGTTGTCTTTCTCTGCTTGACTTATTTCGCTAAGCATGATACGCTCTAGTTCCATCCATGTTGTCGCAAATGGCAAGATTTCATTTCTTTTGATGGCTGCATAGTATTCCATTGTGTATATATACCACATCTTCTTGATCCATTCATCTGTGGATGGACATCTAGGTTCTTTCCATAGTTTGGCTATTGTGGACATTGCTGCTATAAACATTCGGGTGCATGTGCCCCTTTGGATCACTACATTTGTATCTTTAGGGTAAATACCCAATAGTGCAATTGCTGGGTCATAGGGCAGTTCAATTTTCAACATTCTGAGGAACCTCCATGCTGTTTTCCAGAGTGGCTGCACCAGCTTGCATTCCCACCAACAGTGTAGGAGGGTTCCCCTTTCTCCACATCCTCGCCAGCATCTGTCATTTCCTGACTTGTTGATTTTAGCCATTCTGACTGGTGTGAGGTGATATCTCATTGTGGTTTTGATTTGTATTTCCCTGATGCCGAGTGATATGGAGCACTTTTTCATGTGTCTGTTGGCCATCTGGATGTCTTCTTTGCAGAAATGTCTGTTCATGTCCTCTGCCCATTTCTTGATTGGATTATTTGTTCTTTGGGTGTTGAGTTTGCTAAGTTCTTTATAGATTCTGGACACTAGTCCTTTATCTGATATGTCGTTTGCAAATATCTTCTCCCATTCTGTCAGTTGTCTTTTGATTTTGTTAACTGTTTCCTTTGCTGTGCAAAAGCTTTTGATCTTGATGAAATCCCAATAGTTCATTTTTTCCCTTGCTTCCCTTGCCTTTTGCGTTGTTCCTAGGAAGATGTTGCTGCGGCAGAGGTCGAAGAGGTTGCTGCCTGTGTTCTCCTCAAGGATTTTGATGGATTCCTTTCGCACATTGAGGTCCTTCATCCATTTTGAGTCTATTTTTGTGTGTGGTGTAAGGAAATGGTCCAATTTCATTTTTCTGCATGTGGCTGTCCAATTTTCCCAGCACCATTTATTGAAGAGGCTGTCTTTTTTCCATTGGACATTCTTTCCTGCTTTGTCGAAGATGAGTTGACCATAGATTTGAGGGTCTATTTCTGGGCTCTCTACTCTATTCCATTGATCTATGTGTCTGTTTTTGTGCCAGTACCATGCTGTCTTGATGATGACAGCTTTGTAATAGAGCTTGAAGTCCGGAATTGTGATGCCACCAACGTTGGCTTTTTTTTTCAATATCCCTTTGGCTATTCGAGGTCTTTTCTGGTTCCATATAAATTTTAGCATTATTTGTTCCATTTCTTTGAAAAAGATGGATGGTACTTTGATAGGAATTGCATTAAATGTGTAGATTGCTTTAGGTAGCATAGACATTTTCACAATATTTATTCTTCCAATCCAGGAGCATGGAACATTTTTCCATTTCTTTGTGTCTTCCTCAATTTCTTTCATGAGTACTTTATAGTTTTCTGAGTATAGATTCTGTGTCTCTTTGGTTAGGTTTATTCCTAGGTATCTTATGGTTTTGGATGCAATTGTAAATGGGATTGACTCCTTAATATCTCTTTCTTCTGTCTTGCTGTTGGTGTAGAGAAATGCAACTGATTTCTGTGCATTGATTTTATATCCTGACACTTTACTGAATTCCTGTATAAGTTCTAGCAGTTTTGGAGTGGAGTCTTTTCGGTTTTCCACATATAGTATCATATCATCTGCGAAGAGTGATAATTTGACTTCTTCTTTGCCAATTTGAATGCCTTTAATTTCCTTTTGTTGTCTGATTGCTGAGGCTAGGACCTCTAGTACTATGTTGAATAGCAGTGGTGATAATGGACATCCCTGCCGTGTTCCTGACCTTAGTGGAAAAGCTTTCAGTTTTTCTCCATTGAGAATGATATTTGCAGTGGGTTTTTCATAGATGGCTTTGATGATATTGAGGTATGTGCCCTCTATCCCTACACTTTGAAGAGTTTTGATCAGGAAGGGATGCTGTACTTTGTCAAATGCTTTTTCAGCATCTATTGAGAGTATCATATGGTTCTTGTTCTTTCTTTTATTGATGTGTTGTATCACATTGACTGATTTGCGGATGTTGAACCAACCTTGCAGCCCTGGAATAAATCCCACTTGGTCGTGGTGAATAATCTTTTTAATGTACTGTTGAATCCTATTGGCTAGTATTTTGTTGAGTATTTTCGCATCTGTGTTCATCAAGGATATCGGTCTATAGCTCTCTTTTTTGGTGGGATCCTTGTCTGGTTTTGGGATCAAGGTGATGCTGGCCTCATAAAATGAGTTTGGAAGTTTTCCTTCCATTTCTATTTTTTGGAACAGTTTCAGGAGAATAGGAATTAGTTCTTCTTTAAATGTTTGGTAGAATTCCCCCGGGAAGCCATCTGGCCCTGGGCTTTTGTTTGTTTGGAGATTTTTAATGACTGTTTCAATCTCCTTACTGGTTATGGGTCTGTTCAGGCTTTCTATTTCTTCCTGGTTCAGTTGTGGTAGTTTATATGTTTCTAGGAATGCATCCATTTCTTCCAGATTGTCAAATTTATTGCCGTAGAGTTGCTCATAGTATGTTCTTATAATAGTTTGTATTTCTTTGGTGTTAGTTGTGATCTCTCCTCTTTCATTCATGATTTTATTTATTTGGGTCCTTTCTCTTTTCTTTTTGATAAGTCGGGCCAGGGGTTTATCAATTTTATTAATTCTTTCAAAGAACCAGCTCCTAGTTTCGTTGATTTTTTCTATTGTTTTTTTGGTTTCTATTTCATTGATTTCTGCTCTGATCTTTATGATTTCTCTTCTCCTGCTGGGCTTAGGGTTTATTTCTTGTTCTTTCTCCAGCTCCTTTAGGTGTAGGGTTAGGTTGTGTACCTGAGACCTTTCTTGTTTCTTGAGAAAGGCTTGTACCGCTATATATTTTCCTCTCAGGACTGCCTTTATTGTGTCCCACAGATTTTGAACCGTTGTATTTTCATTATCATTTGTTTCCATGATTTTTTTCAATTCTTCTTTAATTTCCCGGTTGACCCATTCATTCTTTAGAAGGATACTGTTTAGTCTCCATGTATTTGGGTTCTTTCCAAACTTCCTTTTGTGGTTGAGTTCTAGCTTTAGAGCATTGTGGTCTGAAAATATGCAGGGAATGATCCCAATCTTTTGATACCGGTTGAGTCCTGATTTAGGACCGAGGATGTGATCTATTCTAGAGAATGTTCCATGTGCACTAGAGAAGAATGTGTATTCTGTTGCTTTGGGATGAAATGTTCTGAATATATCTGTGATGTCCATCTGGTCCAGTGTGTCGTTTAAGGCCTTTATTTCCTTGCTGATCTTTTGCTTGGATGACCTGTCCATTTCAGTGAGGGGAGTGTTAAAGTCCCCTACTATTATTGTATTGTTGTTGATGTGTTTCTTTGATTTTGTTATTAATTGGTTTATATAGTTGGCTGCTCCCACGTTGGGGGCATAGATATTTAAAATTGTTAAATCTTCTTGTTGGACAGACCCTTTGAGTATGATATAGTGTCCTTCCTCATCTCTTATTATAGTCTTTGGCTTAAAATCTAATTGATCTGATAGAAGGATTGCCACTCCTGCTTTCTTCTGATGTCCATTAGCATGGTAAATTCTTTTCCACCCCCTCACTTTAAATCTGGAGGTGTCTTCGGGCTTAAAATGAGTTTCTTGGAGGCAACATATAGATGGGTTTTGTTTTTTTATCCATTCTGATACCCTGTGTCTTTTGACAGGGGCATTTAGCCCATTCACATTTAGGGTAACTATTGAGAGATATGAATTTAGTGCCATTGTATTGCCTGTAAGGTGACTGTTATTGTATATGGTCTCTGTTCCTTTCTGATCTACCACTTGTAGGCTCTCTCTTTGCTTAGAGGACCCCTTTCAATATTTCCTGTAGAGCTGGTTTGGTATTTGCAAATTCTTTCAGTTGTTGTTTGTCCTGGAAGCTTTTAATCTCTCCTTCTATTTTCAATGATAGCCTAGCTGGATATAGTATTCTGGGCTGCATGTTTTTCTCGTTTAGTGCTCTAAAAATATCATGCCAGCTCTTTCTGGCCTGCCAGGTCTCTGTGGATAAGTCAGCTGCCAATCTAATATTTTTACCATTGTATGTTACAGACTTCTTTTCCCGGGCTGCTTTCAGGATTTTCTCTTTGTCACTGAGACTTGTAAATTTTACTATTAGGTGACGGGGTGTGGGCCTATTCTTATTGATTTTGAGGGGCGTTCTCTGAACCTCCTGAATTTTGATGCTCGTTCCCTTTGCCATATTGGGGAAATTCTCCCCAATAATTCTCTCCAGTATACCTTCTGCTCCCCTCTCTCTTTCTTCTTCTTCTGGAATCCCAATTATTCTAATGTTGTTTCGTCTTATGGTGTCACTTAATTCTCGAATTCTCCCCTCGTGGTCCAGTAGCTGTTTGTCCCTCTTTTGCTCAGCTTCTTTATTCTCTGTCATTTGGTCTTCTATATCACTAATTCTTTCTTCTGCCTCATTTATCCTAGCAGTTAGAGCCTCCATTTTTGATTGCACCTCATTAATAGCTTTTTTGATTTCAACTTGGTTAGATTTTAGTTCTTTTATTTCTCCAGAAAGGGCTTTTATATCTCTCGAGAGGGTTTCTCTAATATCTTCCATGCCTTTTTTGAGCCCGGCTAGAACCTTGAGAATTGTCATTCTGAACTCTAGATCTGACATATTACCGATGTCTGTATTGATTAGGTCCCTAGCCTTTGGTACTGCCTCTTGTTCTTTTTTTTGCGTTGAATTTTTACGTCTTGTCATTTTGGCCAGATAAGAGTAAATGAAGGGGCAAGTAAAATACTAAAAGGGTGGCAACAACCCCAGGAAAATATGCTTTAACTAAATTAGAAGAGATCCAAAATCGTGAGTGGGGAGAAAGGGGATAAAAAGAGGTTCAAAAAGGAAGAAAGAAAAAAAAAATAAAAGAAAAAAAATTTTTTTAAAAAAAGATAACACCTGAGAAAAATGTAAAAAAGAAAAAATATATATATTAGATAAACTAGTAAAAAATTGTTAAAAAAGAAAAAGGTAACAGTTAAAAAAAAAAAAATTACCTGAAGGCGAGAAGAAAAAGAAAAAAAGAAAAAAAAATGAAAAAGAAAAAATTAAATTAACTGCAAGACTAAAAAAAAAATCACAGGAAAAAAGCCATGAGTTCCGTGCTTTGCTTTCTCCTCCTCTGGAATTCTGCTGCTCTCCTTGGTATTGAAACCGCACTCCTTGGTAGGTGAACTTGGTCTCGGCTGGATTTCTTGTTGATCTTCTGGGGGAGGGGCCTGTTGTAGTGATTCTCAAGTGTCTTTGCCCCAGGCGGAATTACACCGCCCTTACCCGGGGCCGGGGTGAGTAATCCGCTCGGGTTTGCTTTCAGGAGCTTTTGTTCCCTGAGCGCTTTCCGTAGAGTTCCGGAGGACGGGAACACAAATGGCGGCCTCCTGGTCTCCGCCCCGGAGGAGCCGAGAGCCCAGGGCCCCACTCCTCAGTGCGCCCTCAGAGAACAGGGCCCAGTTACTCCCGTCTGCCTGACCTCCGGCCGCGCTCCGAGCTCACCGAGCCTGTGATCGGTTCAAGGTAACACCGAGCTGTGAGCTTACTGTCGGCTCTCTGTAGCCGGCTTTCCCGTTCCAATACCCGCAAGCTCTGCGACACTCAGACACCCCCGATCCTTCTGTGACCCTGCGGGACCTGAGGCCACGCTGACCCCGCGTGGGCTTCGCCCCGGTTTAGCCTCTGGACTGATGTCCCTCAGCGGAACAGACTTTTAAAAGTCCTGATTTTGTGCGCGGTTGCTCCGCCGCTTGCCGGGAGCCGGCCCCTCCCCCCGGGGTCTATCTTCCCGTCGCTTTGGATTCACTTCTCCGCCGGTCCTACCTTTCAGAAAGTGGTTGTTTTTCTGTTTCCAGAATTGCTGTTCTTCTTCTCTTCGGTCTGCCGATGGATTTTCAGGTGTTTGCAATCTTTAGATAAGCTATCTAGCTGATCTCCGGCTAGCTGAAGCAGTCTCAGCTTGCTACTTCTCCGCCATCTTGACTCCTCCCCTAGTTGAACTTTATAAGCATTATAAACTCATATACATATTTATATAAGTTTATCTGCAGGTTATTTTGAATGTTGGGTTATTATCAAGCTACTGAATCTCTTCCCTTTCCCTTGTAATTTCATCTTCAACAAGAGTAATGGTTTTAGTAATTCAGATGTTTTTGAAGTTGAGTTCCTAGAGGTAATTTTATAAATGCTCACCTCTCCTCTTTGGCTTATCAATACCTCAGGTCTTTCATTAAACACTTGTATTTATCAAGATCCCAAGCTTTTAAAAACTTTTAGAATTATTAAATGAATAACATTTTTTTCATCATATTTTATTGAGGAATCATTTGTTATGCTTTAATTTTGGTATACTTAATTTGCTTCATTTCATTTTACTTTCTTTTTGTAAAAGTATAAAATCCAAAAATCACTTGAATCAGTTAGGTGGATTAACTCAATGATAGTGTGTGTTTGTTGTTGCAGCTCTCTTGCAAGTGGTAACATCTCTCTATAATAAATGTCTTACAAATGGTATCTTCTATCTGTAAAAAAATGTTAATAGTTTTAAAAGCTTCATCAAAATGTAAATTTCTATTTGGGAAATTCATATTGACTCCCTTCTCCACAAAGTCTCTTTCTCCTTATCTTTACCTCATTCTTTCTTCTTCTTTTATCTCTTCCTTTCTTCTCTCTCATTTTTGTCTTTGTTGTTTTTGTTTTGTTTTGTTTTGTTTTTTACTCTCAGTAATAGAACAGCTGCTCAAACTTGCCTGTCAAGTAAGGATATTTCTTCATGTTTAATGTGTATTAGTGTTAAATTTCTGCCATGTATTTCATGTTTCATAAATTAAATAAGGAAAGAAATAAAAAAATTAACGAAGATGATCAAATTAGTTTGTTAGAAGTGAAGTCCAGAGCTTACATTCCAAAATAAGAACACTAACTTCGCTCATGCAAATCTGCTCATGAAAATGTTCTATGAAGTTTTTCATTTGAGAAACTAAAAGAAACTAATTGAGAAACTAGGAGAAACAAATGCATATTTAATACCAATTATTTTTTTAATATTTTATTTATGTATTTGACAGACAGAGATTACAAGTAGGCAGAAAGGCAGGCAGAGAGAGAGGGGGAAACAGGTTCCCTGCTGAGCAGAGAGGCCTATGCAGGGCTAGATACCAGGACCCTGAGATCATGACCTGAGCCGAAGGCAGAGGCTTATCCCACTGAGCCATCCAGGCACCCCCCCAATTATTATTAGTCAACAAACCCATCATAAAATTAATAGTATTATTTTTTAGTATTTTTCTGTTTGGGGAGATTCATGAAAGAAATTGCCAGTTTGAGGGTTGCATGGGTGGCTTAGACATTAAGTGTCTGCCTTCACCTCAAATCATGATCCCAGGTTCCTAGGATTGAGCTCCACTTGGGCTCCCTGCTCAAGGTTGAGGATGTGCCTCTGCCCCTTCCCTTCCCCCTGTTCCTGCTTGCTCTCCTCTCTCTCAAATAAATAAAATCTTAAAAAAAAAATGCCAGTTTGAGAATAGTATTTTCTTCTAAGCATCTTTTTGCCACTTACTTACATGCCATACTAGTGAGCTGAATGAAGATATTTTATGAAATAATTGGTCTTCTGTTAAAGGTAAGGTGATTGAGGATAAGAAATTTTCCATCCATATTGTTTATTTTTAAAACTTAATTATATCCACAATGATAGAATCTCTTTTGGACCTATAATACTTAGAGCATTTACATTTATTTACAGTTAAGATATTATAAACTTAACTAGGAGCTGTGACTGCTCTAATTCTCAATAAAACACCTATGGTTCAGAATGATAAAACTAGCAGAGGTCTTTCCATGCATTCACCAGTTGCTTCAAAATACCAAAAACAGTGTTTCCATATATTATGTTACCCTTTTACTAGAAGATGGGCTGGATGATTTAAAGAGTACTACATAAGTAATTTCATAAAAGATTATTACAAAACTCATCAGACACTGCATTTTCAAATTCACTTATTCTCAGTAGCTTGTAAATTATTTTCTATTTATAGTGAGCACATACTTTCTATGTGGGTGTGTATTTTAATTTTTAGTAAAGGGCAGGGGTTCAAAAACTCGCATTAACTTTGAGTGGTTAATCAAGATCTGAAATCTTTAAAGATTTGATGTTTTATTTTTTTCTCCAGTCATTACACACTAATTATGCACACTTTTTTGCCTTTCCATTAAGTACAGGAGCCTTACAAAACAAATTTTAAATGTTTTATTTTGTTTCATTAACAGGGCAGTGTTTAAAGAAAAAAGTGATTCCCACTCACTTTACTGCAATGAGTAATGAGTAAGTCATTAAAATATTTACTGAAGCAGAATTTATTCTATGTTCATGTATCATTTATATTTCAAAACTTTCTTACATGAAACAGTGAAGTGGGCAAATATTGTCATAATCTTATTATCTTACCAAGTAAGTAAATTTTTGTTGGTATTGTGGAAGTTTAGAGGCCTGATAGTTTTCTTTCTCATCTTTGAATATCAGCCACATTAGTGATTTGATTTTTCCCATTGCTCAATGTCTATTAAATACATTTAAGAAATGCAAGAATGAACAACTTAAGATAATGCTATTAGATAAACTTGGTATCCAACATAGTTTTTAGATGTGAAATGTTTTTGGTGTCACCACTTTTGGAGAGTTTTCCCAGGCTGATAAACTAGTTAAATAAGACACTTTAATAATGAAAATTTTAAATCTGTTTTAAGTTCTACTTCTGAGCAAAAATATTAAAGAAAAGTTCAATTTTGAACTTTCAATTTCAATTTCTTCAATTGTTTTTAAAAAAACAAAAAGGATAGTAAGGGAGTTCACCTATTTATAACTTTCTTTTTAGTTTTAATACAACTTAGGTTAAAGAAAAGTCAGATAATTTCTTATCCTTTCAAATTATCAAAATATTTTTATATGAGTTGTTATTATGTAGACTATCAGAACAACTTTAGATTTATAGAAAAGTTGACAAGATGATACAAAGAGTTCCCGAATATCCACACCCAGTTATGTGTATTATTTACAAGTTACAGGACTGTGGTACATGTGCCACAGTTAATGAACTAATAGTGGTTTATTATTATTAACTAAAGTCCATATATTATAGTTTTTGCCTATGTCCTTTTTGTGTTCCAGGATTGCATTGAGAATAATTACATTACATTTATACATCATGTCTCCTTGGCTATGGCAGTCTTTCAGACTTTCTTTGCTTTGATGACATTTACAGTTTTAAGGAGCATTGAACAAATATTTTGTAGAATGTCTTTCCAATTAGGACTCCCTAATTGTTTTGTTTTTTTTTTCAAGATTGCATTAGATTGGGGTTATTGATTTTGTGGAGAAAGACAACAGACTCAAGCTGTCAATCTCATCGCATGATATCAAAGGCCTATACTATCCATAGGATTTACCACCATTGACGTTCAGCACCTAGCTGACAATATTTGTCAGTTTTCTCCCCTGTAAAGTCAGTCTTCTCAACCCCCACCCCTACTGTCTATACAGTGTTCTCTGTACTGGAATTGCTGTGAATAGTCCGTACTTAAGAGAGTGAGGAATTATGATTCTATTCCTTAAGAGCCAAGTGTCTACATAAATTATTTAAAATTCTGCATGGGATATTTGTCTGTCATCTCAGGATTATTAATTTATCCAGCCATTTATTTATATCAGTGTAGAGTAATGGATATGTATCTTAAATTAAAGAAGACCACATCATTTTATTTACTTTATTGCCCAAATTTTTATAGATTTGACCATGAAAAACTCTCAGTTGGCTCCTGTACTCTTTTGACAATCCCATCAATGTGTGGGGGTTTGGGATTTTGTTTTTGTCTTTTGTAGTATTTCAAGATGTTCCAGCTTACCTTGTACATACCCTGTCCTAGACCCAGAATCAGCAATTTATCTAAGCAGAGAATTACCAAATTTCAAAGAATTACCCAAATTTCCTCTACTCTTATAGGAAAATGGCAGTTGAACCAAGATCCCAGGTCTAGTTGTGTTCTTACTATCAGGGTATCATTTCTTTTAGTCTCGCTCATTTGACAGAGCAAGGATATATGTGTGTGTTTGTATTATCATGTGTATATATTTTTTTTTTCTCCCAGTCAGTGACTAGTCCTTTCATTGTTTTAGGAGGTTACAGTAGAGCAAAAATTTCAATTTCAATAAATTCTCAAGTTAATTTTCTCTTTCATAAATTGTAACACTGGTTTCATATCTAAAAACACATCACCAAATCAAAAGTCACATAGATTTTTTGCCTATGTTTTTCCTTGGAGTTTTATAGTATTGTTTTATATTTCATATTATAATGCATTTGGTTTATTTTTTGTGAAAAGTGTGAGATCTTTCATGTGTCTCCAGATAAGATTTTTGGCTTATGAGGTCTAATTTGTTTTTAGCATCATTTGTTGAAAAAAAACAGTCATTTCTCCATTGGATTTCCTTTACTCCTTTGTCAAAGATCAGTTTATTACATTGGCATGATTCCATTTATAAGTTACTATCTGTTCCATTTATTGATGTGTCCATTCTTTCATTAATATCATGATATCTTGATTACAATAGATTTAAATTAAGTCTAGAAATAGGGTAGCATCAGTTCTCAAATGTTCTATTCTTTTGGTATTTTTTAGTTACTTGGGAGCTCCTATTTTTCCATACAAATTTTAGAATTAGTTTGTGTATCTATAATACAGCTTGCTTGGATTTTCACTGGGATTATTTTAGATCTATAAATCAATTTAGTAATGATTGCCATCTTTAAAATATTGAGTCCTTCTATCTATGAACATGGAATGACTCTTCATGTGTTTAGATTCTTTTTCATATATTTATCAGTATAATTTTTTTTTCTCCACAGAAATCCTGCACATATTTTGTTAGATATTTATGTACCTACTCTTTGGTATTATTGTAATAGATATACCATACTAATGCCACTCAAAATACGCTGGAGTAACTTCATTAATTTCAGACAGAACAGACTTTATTTTTTTTTTAAAGATTTTATTTATTTATTTGACAGAGAGAAATAACAAGTAGACGGAGAGGCGGGCAGAGAGAGAGAGGGAAGCAGGCTCCCTGCTGAGCAGAGAGCCCGATGCGGGACTCGATCCCAGGACCCTGAGATCATGACCTGAGCCGAAGGCAGCGGCTTAATCCACTGAGCCACCCAGGAGCCCCCAGAACAGACTTTAAAATAAAGAAAACTATCATGTGTAAAGAGAAATATTACAAAGTAGTAAATGGATCAATTCTTCATGAGGACAAGTTGTTCACCCTGTATTTTTTATTGAAGGCTGGCTTTTCATCTGAAACTGATGCAGGCAGACTGGGTCTGAGGACCCAAAGGGGGACCAACAGGACCAACCAAGAGGGTCCTTGGCTTCATGAAAGATGGGAATCAAACATGAGCCAGCAGGAAGTGAGAGTAGAGTTTATTGAAGATACAGAAAGAGCAGATACAAATGGAACATCTGAGAGACTTAGAAAGGAAAGGAGCAAAAGTTCATCCTTGCTTGGGGTCAGATGGTTTTTATTGAGGATAATGGTCTGGTGTAGATGTCCCCTTACATATCCAGGAACTGGTCAGAACAAAGATGAGGGTCCAGGTGATATTCCTCACTGCCAGGGGTCTTGGCCTCAAGACCCCTTTCTAGCTCTGTTGGTCTGGAATATACATATGAGAGATGCATCTGATCATTCTTACCTTGTCCTTCCTTAGATATAATCTATTCTATAGAAATCATTACCTCCTGGGGCGCCTGGGTGGCTCAGTGGGTTAAGCCTCTGCCTTCGGCTCAGGTCATGATCTCAGGGTCCTGGGATCAAGCCCCGCATCAGGCTCTCTTCTCAGCAGAGAGCCTGCTTCCTCCTCTCTCTCTGCTTGCCTCTCTGCCTACTTGTGATCTCTCTCTCTCTGTCAATAAATAAAATATTAAAAAAAAAAATCATTACCTCCTTGTCTCTTACAAAGAGAACACAGATTATTTGCATTCTGAGGCATGTGTAACGTGGGATAGGAGTGCAGGTCCTAGCAAGAATAGAAGCAGGAAAAGGAAAAAAAATAGGTTCTTATGGGGTACTTCTGTCTTTTATGGGCTTTCCGTCTCAGAACTATCACAAACAGCATTCTGGACAGCAACATGGCATATGAAGAATTACTAAAAAATTGCTAATTATAAGAATTGAATTATATTATTATTTGTATATATAATATATAATATACAATATTAATAATAATATTTATATATGCATATATATAATTATACATATATGTATATGCTATTAAATAATATTGTGTGGATCTAACTTACTTGAAAGATCTTTAGTTCAATGAACAGGAAACCTAGAATAGAATCTTTACATAAAATCACTTGCTTTTGTTAGAAGTTAGTTAGTACAGGTAGGTAGGTAGGGCCAGGGTCCTCAGCAAGAAAATATGGTGTCAGGACAGCTGAGATAAAATAGCACTAACATCCTCCTTTACAACTTAGACAGGATCACACTAGCATTCTGTTTTGCAGCCTTTGCAGAAATGACCTCTACAAAATGTCCTAAAATAAGACAGTTAACCACAAGGTATTTGTCACTATTATGGGCAAGGGGCAGTTAAGGCATAAGCACCCAGATGTCAGCAAAAAAGAACATCAGCATGCAGACATTAACCTAATAGGTAGACAGATACATGACCAAAGTCCGGAGTGGCACCACTCAGCACACCCTGATTGCTTAAGATAGTTCCACAAAAGAGCTCATAAAAACCTCTAAACTTAGAAACCCCAAGGGCAACCCTGTTGGATCCCTTCCCTCTTTGGGAGGTTCGTACTCTTGTTCACTGAACTTTGCTTTGCTACCCACCACTCTTCCCTTCTTCTGGTCTAACTATTCCTTCTTCAAAGCAGCATGACCAGGAATCATGGGCATTAAAGGCAGAGAAATCCTGCTATACATAGAACCATAGACATAGTAGTTTTAGAAGTGTGTGTTGTACAGTAGCAATTCAATTGTGGCTTAAAAATGTTTTTAAGATTTTTATATTTTTACATTAATCTATAGTATTAATTTTTATGACAAGTCAATGAGATAATAAGAATAATTAGCACAGCACCTAATACTACAAGATGAAAAAATTGACTTGAAAGGCACAATAAAAGAATAGGAAAATGAATAAATTATGTTGCTTGCAAATATCAGTCATTCTGCGGTTAGCTATTTGGATCACTGTTTATGAAGGATTTTATGGGTATGACCAGACTCGTTTAAGAATACACCTAGTGGTTACTATTCTTTTTCTCCCCTATTCTTAGATATAGGGAATGCTATCAGAATGGCAATAAGATATTAAATAAGTAGAAAACTATAGTGACAGGATTTTTAAGGATAAGGTTGCTTTCAAATCAGAAATGTTAAATAAATCTTGATAGCCAAGTTGACCACCACAATACAGTTACAGTGAAAGAGTAAAGAGAGTGTTTTATTAAAAAACCACCACAACAACTTTGGAACACGAATATGGTTATGAAAATACATTAGCGACGGTAGTACCCAAAATTATCTCCTAGAATTATAATTAAATTGAGCTGTGGTAACATTTGTGATCCCAAATGAACATATAAACATTCTACAATTTTCTACTATGTCTGTTGTATATTTCACAATGTAAATTTTAGAAATGTTAGGGAAACCTAAGTTTGGAAACTAGCAAATACACACTGACCAATTCCATCTGAAAGAAAGCAAAGCACATTGTTCTGAAATTGAGTTACTATCTTGCATTTCCTCAGTGCAACGTGAAGGGTTTGGATTGTTTCCTACATACCCAATACAGAATAATGCATTTAAAGCAAAAAAGGGATGCACACAATAAAGGCTCCTTTGCCCCCCACACAAAGAGTACAGAGAGGCCTTTGTAAGAGATTCAGGTCATAATGAAAGAATGAAGAGCCCTACAAAATGTAGCTCAAATTGAGCTCTTTGCTTTCTTATAAATGAATCTGGAAAACTTCCCAGATTATTACTGCTTTTATAAAGGCAATATCTCTTTGAATGGTATGCCTGAAAATGGAGTGAAAATGTAAGAGCTTAGTCTTATCATCAATGCAGAGACTGTGGACCTTGATTTTTTTTCTAGTGTTGCTTAAGTATTTTCAAGATTGTTTGCACCTTTGTTGATCCACCTGCAAAACTTGATATTTTACTCAACACACATACTTAAAAGACTCATTATTCCAAATAGACCAGTAAAAGAAGAGAACTTTATACTTCTTTTTCAAATCTAAAAATAAGAGAATGGGTTATACAAAAAGAGTTACATAAGTCTTTAAAACATCGTATTTTATAAAACAAAGGAAAATTATCACTGGCTTTTAACCCTAAATTTGATTTCACCTTTTCCCTTTATTTAGCTTTAGTAAGAAAATGATCATCTGCTAATTTGCTTTTATAATTCCTATCTCCCACAGAAATTTTAATTAATGCATAAGACATAAGCAAAGAAATTTAGAAACAAGCAAATTTGTTTGGTGTTTAAGTTTGGAGGTCATGCATTAAAATAAATCCCTAAAACCTTAGTGACATTCTTTGCTTTAATTTTTTACTTTTGGCTAGGTTATACTATAAATATTTTTGGATGATTCCCATTACATATATAGGTCAACAGTTACAATAAAAAAAAAATTCTGAAATTCAGCCTCATAAGATTCCTGAATGAGAAAAATTATTTACTTTACCAAAAGTATTAGGCTGGTTTTTGTTTGTTAGTTTGGTTTTGCTTAAAAAAAAAAAATGGTTATCTCTATCTGAACTTCCTTCTGTTAAAAGTATTAAAGGAAGTCATCTCCCTCCTGAAGTGATTCAGACATCTGAAAATGAAATGTAGTTATTTTGTTCTACTAAGTGAGACACTAGAATTACACTGGCTCCAGGCAAGTTGGAGAACAGGAGGTTTGCCTTGAGGATACATACTAATTTAGGCTTGCCTCCTGTGGCCAGTGGTTCACTTCCTCCTGACAGAAAATCTATGTAAAGCTCCCAGGAATACAAACTCTTTGGATTAAGTTTAGAATCCAGACTTTTCATTGAAGACCGGAGATGTGATTAAACAAAAACTAAAAAGTACATAAGATACATGGAAAAGGAAAGCATTAGAACCATGACACATAATGATTCATTTGCTCTTTAAGTAAATTGTTAAGCATGTATCTGTAATAAAATGATCTTATGAGAAATATTATCTTAGTTCCCGACGTTCAAATTTATTTTTTTTTTAATTGGGGGTTCTTGGGTCGCTCAGTCAGTTAAACATCTACCCTCAGCTCAGCTTGGGGTCCTGGGAGAGAGTCCTGCATAAGGCTCCCTGCTCAGCAGGGAGTTTGCTTCTCCCTCTCCCTTTTGTCTCTGCTCATGTTCTCTCTGTCTTGCTCTTTCTCTGTCTCTCAAGTGAATAAATAAAATATTAAATATTTTTTAAATTTAAAATTTCCTTTTCTATGATTTCCAGAAAGTCATGTCACCGAAATTTACTAGTCTTTCAAACTTTGGAAGAAAACATTCATTGTTCCCAGTGAAACATCTAGGAAAATATATTAAGTGAGAATATATGATGTTACACCCATGCAATGAAATGTCAAAGACATATACTTGAACTGATCATCCACAGAAAAATATAATCCAGTCCTTAAACTGTATACATTTGATTAAAAAAATTAGAAAAGTGTTAGGAACTAGGGAAATAAATACCAAATACCTATTTCTAGTTAGAATCTTTTATAAAATCCCAGTGTTTAATCTTGCTCATTTTGTTGATCACATTTTGATAGATGTAATAAATGTATGCATGTTGAACCTTTACTAATTTATTCTGTTTTAAAATTGTCCTATTTGGAAGAGTGATGTTCTAAGTAATGATATCATTGTATCAGCTAATAGTGATTAATCAAAACTTTGACATTATTCCCAGAAATTCTATTTTAGTGTTAATTCTTCCAGTAACTATGAAAATTATATTAATATTTTTATTGTAATAAGATACTTTGTAAATACTCTAATGTTTAAGCCAACAAAACAGGAAATAAAAAATGAGTATTTTTAAAAAATCAAACTAATCATTCATTATTTTTTAGTAAACACAACAGAACTAAAAGAAGGAAAATAAGTATACTGATATAAAAGAAAACCTGTATTTTATAATGCAATTTTAAGCATTATATTATTGCTATAGTAGATAGTTTCACAGAAGTAGTAGAACTATAGTATGGGAATTCCATTTTTGAATGTATGTAATACCAAGTTAAGAAAGATAGCTTGGAAGAAGAAAACAATAAGTAAATGAAGGTAAAGAAAAACAGTACATTAAAAATTATATCAGCACATGGGAAAAGTCCCAAAGGAAGCTCAAATGCTACCAGCTGGAAAACAATTTATAGTCTATCAATATGTAAGTAAGAATGTTTCAATCTTTCATCTTTGCAAGCTGTGGAAAACAAGAATACACTTACGGAACAAAAATTAATCACATTGCTATTTAGCTATTATTTTTGTCTGTAATAGGATTCTATGATGTATTATAAATGGCCTAAGGATTAAGTTTGATTTAGATGTTTTCAGATTTCATTTGTATTGTTTTCTTCTACAAACCCCAAATCACCATTTTATTATTTGAAAATTTCTAATTTTCTCCTGAATACTTTTGTTTTAAATTTTCTCAAAATAAATCTAAACCTAACTCCTTCAATTGATTATCTGTTACTATATACTAACTTTAGATGTTCAAAACAGCTCCCAAACTATTCTTTTACCCCATAAAATCTCCTCACACCCGAAGACAACATTTTATAGTAATAACTTTGTACTGTGCACCAACCCCCTTAAAATAAAAAAAGTTAGTTAAAATATTCTAACAAAGCCAATAAGCATATATTTTACTCCATTAGTGATTACATATATTTCATAACATTATAATAATATATCATCTGTATTGGTAAGATAAAACACCATGCAACTTCAGATATAATGTTAGGGAAAAAAGTTTTTCTCATGAAAACACTTAGAAAAGCTGAATAAAACTGAGTACTTTAAAAAAAAATTTTTTTTTGGATATTTTATTTATTCATTTGAGAGAGAAAGAGAGAGAGAGAGAGCACAAGGAAGGGGAGAGGGAGAGGAGAAGCAGACTCTCTGCTGAGCAGAGAGTCCAATGCGGGACTTGATCCCAGGACCCTGGGATCATGACCTGAGCCAAAGGCAGACACTTAACAGTCTGAGCCACCAAGGTGTCCCAAAACAGTACTTTTCAATGCATACTGAATCTTAAGAAACAAGTAAAAATACTAATGAAATACTAATGAACACCGAATGAAGAAGGAACTCAAAATCACAAGATTTTGCAGCCACATTAACCTATATACTCCATTTTAAAACACAGGCCCAGAATGCATAGTAAAAGGCAAAAAAAATCACTGTATAAAAGCAATTCAGATCTAATGTATAGACATAGAAATGTAGAGTAGATAAGTAAGATACATAAAAGGAAACTTGTAAATTGTTAGAAAAATCTAAAGAATGTACAAATAATATTATACAGAAAGAAAATAAACAAACAACATGGCAAGGTGAGAGACAGATTGCACATCAAAAATAAGTATCTTGAAGAAAGGCTTGAGATAATGAGAAAGATGCTACAATTAAGCAGAAATTCACCAGGAACTCTCTAGAAATGTCAGAAGGTGCAGTTGTTTGAAAAATAAATTCAACAAGTTCAGGATGGAATAAATAAAAATAACTAGACATTTTGTAAAGATTCTGCACAGAATGTCAAAAGATCTCAAAAATAACCACAGAGAAAAGACAGAGTATCTTTAAGTGTTAAACTGCAATTGATATCAACCTTCTCAACAGAAAAACACAAGTCCAAAGAAAAAAGAATGGGGGAATATAACCATTGAATGAAGAAATATTTACCAGCATAATTAACCAACATAATTATTAATAACCAATGACAGATACTTAAGTGAAATAATATAAGTATACTTATATAATATAAGTATATCCTATACTATAAGTATAGGATATCCTCCAGGAGTAAAATAATATAGTCTGGAAAAAAGTAGTGAAATATTAAGAACAGTTCTGAGCCACTAAGCTGGTGAACATAGGTGCATGCCTAAGTAAACATCCATTAAAAAATAATATCTGCTTATCTAGTTTTAACAATTCTTTTTTTTTTAAAGATTTTTTTTTTTAATTTATTTGTCATAGAGAGAGAAGCGAGAGCAAGCACAGGCAGACAGAGTGGCAGGCAAAGCCAGAGGGAGAAGCAGGCTCCCCGCCAAGCAAGGAGCCCGATGCGGGACTCGATCGCAAGATGCTGGGATCATGACCTGAGCTGAAGGCAGCTGCTTAACCAACTGAGCACCCAGGCATCCCTAGTTTTAACAATTCTAAAGTTGTGTTATTCAGCATGAGTGTATTTTATTGAATAATATTTTTATTTAGTTAAATCAAGTGCAGCTCTAAGTATTGAGAGAGTTATCTATAAAGAACACTGAACATTAAAAAATGATATGGGAATGACTAATCACAAGAAGAGAAGCAAAGGAATAAAAGTAACTTTGCAAATCCAATAAAAAAGGATTTGGGTGCAAATAAGGAAAAAAAAGATAATAGAAAGAAATGTGGTAAGTAGAAAGTACCAAAAGATGAAAGAAATACGTCACAATATACTAGTTATTGAAATAAATGATAAGAGATTTAACTCACAAGATTAAAAAAAATGTTAAATGTTTAAAAAATAAAGTAGAGAGGCACCTGGGTGGCTCAGTCATTAATGGTCTGCCTTCGGCTCAGGTCATGATCCCAGGGTCCTGGGATTAAACCCTGAGTTGGCCTCCCTACCCAGAGGGAAACCTGCTTCTCCCTTTCCCACTCCTATTTGTGCTCCCTCTCTTGCTGTCTCGCTCTCTGTCAAATAAATAAATAAATAAATAAATCTTAAAAAAATAGAAGTAGAGTCTTTAAGAGAAATTCATTAATATAATACTCATAGAGATTGAAAATATTGGAAGAAAAGAAATGTATACCTAGAAAATTTAGGTCAAAATGAAGTTTGTGTAACTTTGATATATAACATTATAAAATAAAACTGGCTTTGAATAAAGATATTATAAGTAAATAAATATATTTAATAATGATAAAAAATTCTTATAAATATATGGTCATCAATTGAAAAAAATCATGTCCAAAATCACTATTAGTATTTTTATTCCATTCTAAACATAATTGATACTGTAGTATCAAAAAAATAATAATAAGTATACAAACATTTGACAAATTGAAAAATTCTAGCTCACCTATATGTATATATACATATATATGTAAACATAGTGACAAAAAGAATTTTAAAAACTGAAAAATATTAAATTCAAAAAGGAAAGACAAAACTAATTTGAAGTTTAAATTTATACAATGGGAATTAGATAATTCTTACACAAACATAATAATAAAATTACTAAATATCAAAACTTGTGTGGAAGAGCTAAGAAAATAATAATTAGTGTGGATATTCTAGAGATCATTTCAAACAAGGGGAAATAAAAAATTAAAAATAAACAACTTGAGCACAAAATTCAAGAAGATAAAGTAAATTATTGTAAACCCAAATAAGGACATACACAGTATAAGAAAAGAAGTAGAAGAAAACAAAACAAAAATACGATCAATGTAGCAAAAAGCACCTTCATAGAACACACTGATCTGATAGAAACTAAACTCACTATTTAAGATAAAAAAAAAAAAAAAAACCAGGGAATTCCTGGGTGGCTTAGTCAGTTAAGCATTTGCCTTCAGCTCAGGTCATAACAGGACCCTGGAATCATGCCCCTCATCAGGCTCACTGCTCAGCCAGCCTGAAATCTGCTTCTCCCTTTCCTTCTGCCCCTCTCCCCTGCTTGTGCTCTTTCTCTCTCAAGTAAATAAAATCTTTAAAAAATAACAGTAATAAGAGAAAAAAAAACAGTGTCCCAATAAATATTAGGGGGGAAAATGACATATAGTGAACAATAGGGAAAAAAGATATTGTAGAAAAAATGAATACTTTCCCATGATGGCTTTAAATATAGGCACGTCTCCAGGAAAATGTGACTTAACAATACTGATAATATAGTTTACTGAAATCTGAACACACTTAAAAACTTTCATTGTGAGCAGTTAAAAGTTACCCACCTTCCAAAAAAAAAAAAAAAACCCAAAAATGAACTACTTTTAAGTATTTTTTTTTAATTTTTTATTTTTTATAAACATATATTTTTATCCCCAGGGGTACAGGTCTGTGAATCACCAGGTTTACACACTTCACAGCACTCACCAAAGCACATACCCTCCCCAATGTCCATAATCCCACCTCCTTCTCTCATTTCCCCTCCGCCCAGCTACCCTCAGTTTGTTTTGTGAGATTAAGAGTCATTTATGGTTTGTCTCCCTCCCAATTCCATCTTGTTTCATTGATTCTTCTTCTACCCACTTAAGCCCCCATGTTGCATCACCACTTACTCATATCAGGGAGATCATATGATAGTTGTCTTTCTCTGCTTGACTTATTTCGCTAAGCATAATATGCTCTAGTTCCATCCATGTTGTTGCAAATGGCAGATTTCATTTCTTTTGATGGCTGCATAGTATTCCATTGTGTATATATACCACATCTTCTTGATCCATTCATCTGTTGATGGACATCTAGGTTCTTTCCATAGTTTGGCTATTGTGGACATTGCTGCTAAAAACATTCGGGCACATGTGGAAAACCCAAAAGACTCCACTCCAAAACTGCTAGAACTTGTACAGGAATTCAGTAAAGTGTCAGAATATAAAATCAATGCACAGAAATCAGTTGCATTTCTCTACACCAACAGCAAGACAGAAGAAAGAGAAATTAAGGAGTCAATCCCATTTACAATTGCACCCAAAACCATAAGATACCTAGGAATAAACCTAACCAAAGAGACGCAGAATCTATACTCAGAAAACTATACAGTACTCATGAAAGAAATTGAGGAAGACACAAAGAAATGGAAAAATGTTCCATGCTCCTGGATTGGAAGAATAAATATTGTGAAAATGTCTATGCTACCTAAAGCAATCTACACATTTAATGCAATTCCTATCAAAGTACCATCCATCTTTTTCAAAGAAATGGAACAAATAATTCTAAAATTTATATGGAACCAGAAAAGACCTTGAATAGCCAAAGGGATATTGAAAAAGAAAGCCAACGTTGGTGGCATCACAATTCCGGACTTCAAGCTCTATTACAAAGCTGTCATCATCAAGACAGCATGGTACTGGCACAAAAACAGACACATAGATCAATGGAACAGAATGGAGAGCCCAGAAATAGACCCTCAACTCTATGGCCAACTGATCTTTGACAAAGCAGGAAAGAATGTCCAATGGAAAAAAGACAGCCTCTTCAATAAATGGTGCTGGGAAAATTGGACAGCCACATGCAGAAAAATGAAATTGGACCATTTCCTTATACCACACACGAAAATAGACTCAAAATGGATGAAGGACCTCAATGTGAGAAAGGAATCCATCAAAATCCTTGAGGAGAACACAGGCAGCAAGCTCTTCAACCTCAGCTGCAGCAACATCTTCCTAGGAACAACGCCAAAGGCAAGGGAAGCAAGGGAAAAAATGAACTATTGGGATTTCATCAAGATCAAAAGCTTTTGCACAGCAAAGGAAACAGTTAACAAAATCAAAAGACAACTGACAGAATGGAAGAAGATATTTGCGTACTTTTAAGTATTTTTAAAGAGGTTAATGCTCATGTTTCAAGAAAAGGCAATTTTATTTCTGATAATAGTTTTAAAAATTTTAAGGAATCAGAAAAAATGTTCAAAATCACATTTTGATAACATTATATTCAATAGAGTAAATAAAAATTAAAATATTAAAAAGTTCTTAGGGTTAAAAATCAAAAAGAATTTGGGTTTATTTCAGAAATACAAAAATTATTAACTTTAGAATAATTATTGATGCAGTCATTAATGTAATAGATTTAGAAAGCAGAGGCCATGAAACACCTCAATGTACAAAAAGCATTTCATAATATTCTACATCAATTTATTATACTTTTCACACAACTAATAGTATTGTAGTAAATCTCCAAAAAGCCCTATAATAGTAATGGTAAATTCTAAAAATTTTCTTTTTAAAATGAAACCCCAAAATATTGTCATGATTTGTTCAACTGGACTAGATTCCTTCACTAGAAGCATATCTGGAGAAAGAAAATTTACACTGAGTTACATGGAATAGACAAAATTGATATTATTTGCAAATTTTTTATCATGTACATTGACTATCAAAATAAATCTAGAATTCAGAATTAGAAATTTTAAGAGAATTCAATAGGGCTTCTAAATAAACTATAAGGGAATGCAATTTTTTTTTTTTTAGATTTTATTTATTTATTTGACAGACAAAGATTACAAGTAAGCAGAGAGGCAGGCAGAGAGAGAGGAGGAAGCAGGCTCCCTGCTGAGCAGAGAACCCGATGTGGGGCTCGATCCCAGGACACTGGGATCATGACCTGAGCTGAAGGCAGAGGCTTTAACCCACTGAGCCACCCAGGCACCCCGGGAATGCAATTTTGTATCAGTTCTATACAAAAACAAATAATCAAAAATTGAAATTTTATGTAATCCTATTCACAATAGCAAGTAACTATATACATTGAAGAAATAGACTATTCTACAGTTATAAGAAGAAATACTTTAAGGTTGGCAGCTTCCTTTACACATATTTAGAATAACAATGTAATTCTTTATAAAGACCAAAGAGGTTACTTGGCAAACTATTCCTCAAATCCACCTGAGTAAATTTACCAAGGAATCCAAGATTATTTTGAAGAATAAAAGCAATAAATGCACATGTGGAAAATGACATATTATAATTATGTACTAATTTGTTGTGTTCTATCAGCCTACTAATTTTTTTATAATTTTTTTTAAAGATTTTATTTATTTATTTGACAGAGAGAAATCACAAGTAGATGGAGAAGCAGGCAGAGAGAGAGAGAGGAAAGCAGGCTCACTGCTGAGCAGAGAGCCCGATGCGGGACTCGATCCCAGGACCCTGAGATCATGACCTGAGCCGAAGGCAGCAGCTTAACCCACTGAGCCACCCAGGCGCCCCTCTATCAGCCTAGTAATAAAAAATAAACCAAAGAAATAAAAATCAGAGACAGGAAATAAATTTGTATGAGCTTGGTATATTGTAAAAATATCATTAGATGTCAGTAGAAAAAGGTTAACTTTTTAATAAATGGTTCCAGAAGAAGTAGTTCTCCTAATGAGAATATATGTACATATAGCCTGAATACTATGCCTGATCTATCACCCTATATATCTATCACAATTAATAAATTTCATATATTATATTTGGAATGTATGACAGATTAGCACAAAAATCGTAAATATATTAAAATGTAAATATAAAAAAGAAAATAATTTTAAATAGAAATAAGGGAAAATATATACTTTTTAAATTTAAAATTAATAATTCTTGAACTACACATACACATCACATAGTTCAGTGAAATAAACATCCTTACACATTATGTACAGCAATATTATTAACAAAGTCAAGATAAATCTAGGACCTAGTCAATGTGTTTGTAAAATTTCAAACACAAAAATATTAATTATGATACAATTATAAAATATCAACCAGTCAAGGAACACCACACACATTCCAGTTGAAATATGGACACTGAATTGGAACAAGCAATTCAAATTCCAAAAATGGAATTCCAAATTGCTAATGAATACATGAAATCAAGCATAAAACCACAATTGCTAGGGAAATGCTAATTAAAAAAATGAACTTTATTTATTTATTTTTTAAGATTTTATTCATTTATATGAGAAAGATAGTGAGTGAGCTGAGCAGGGAGCCCAGCACAGAACTTGATCCCAGAACCCTGGGATCATGGTTAGAGCCAAAGGCAGACACTCAACTTATTGAGCCACTCAGGTGCCCAAAATATGAATTTTACTGTACACCTGGAATTAATGTAACATTGTGTATCAACTATACTTAAGTTTTTAAAAACATTTATTTATTTTAGAGAGGGGGAGGGACACCCGGAGAGGGAAAATCTCAAATAGATTCCTGCTGAGCATAGAGCTCAACAGGAGGCTCCATCTCCTGACCCTGAGATCATGCCCTGAGTCAAAATTAGAGGATTTGGATTCTCAACTAACCAGGCCACTCAGGTGCCCCTCAATGAAATTGTTTTAATTAATTTAAAAAATTTTATATATATGAGAATAGCAAAAATTAATGAGTTACGACGTTAATTGTTGGTGATTACTGCTGAGAATGTCAGCTGTTATGTGTAATTAGGGAGCAATTTGGCAATATCTGGAAAATTGGACCACAGTCATCTTATAAGATCTATTAATTTTACATCTAATTATCCACAGTGGAGAAACTCTCTCACATTTACATAAAGGTATCCATAACAATGAGGTTTATATTGAAAAAAAAAAGTATGGAAAAAAATGTGTTCTTAATTTTTGAGTCAGTGAAATATATCTACGTGTATCAATGTGAGTTGTATTTCATAAATTAGCATCGTACAATAACTGGCATTTGTAAAAAGAATATAAAATTTCATAGCATCTGATAGAAATTTTATAAATTTAAAATACAGTAATAGTGGTAAATGTTATGGATAGATATTTTCATATTAAATAAAGTACAGAAATGTTAATTGGGAGAAATTTGGCACTTCAGAATAATAATCATGTTGGAAAGGGAAAGGGGGATTGGTAGCCTACATAACGACTATAATGTTCGTAATTGTTCAGATATAACTGAGAAAGAAAGAGAGAGAGCATATGCATTTGTCACATCTCTTTTGAGGTTTCTACATATTTGATATATTTCACAATCTGAAAAAATACCAAAATATAATTGCACACATTCTTCAGATTGCTATATTCTTTGGTTACTATCTTACATATACTGTTCTTTTAAAATAAAAGAAAGGAAAACATTATAAAAACTAATCAGTGAAATTATTCCACAAAACTAAATATGATATTGAGAACATAAATTCCTAGACATGAAGATCTTAATGTCAAAAGTCCAAAAAATTCAATTTCAAAAATTGACTTCACACAGCTCCAAGATATTCCCTAATATATTAAAACCATCTTGATGCCACTTACAGGAACTAATTAAATAATTTTAATATATCTAATTCTTTCTCCCTAAATGGAGGAAACACCTCCTCACATACTGCTTTGTAATGAACTTCACAACAAAGTGAAGAGTTGAAAAACAAAGCAAAGATAAGGCAAGTTGCTGAATGTTGTTTTGCATAGGTAATTTTATATGCAATTTTATGTTAACTGAGAAATGAGCTATTGAAAAATAGGTATGGAATCTGATTTTTTTATGTTTAATTGAAGACTGAATTCTGGATATTAAAAGAAATATGAGATATGTTGAAGAATGTAACCATCTGCTATTGAAAATCTAACTTTGCTTGGTAATTTCCTGGTGTCAGTGTCTCTGGTGATATACTAAATTATAGGAGATCTGAGTATGGAGATTTAACAACTCTCTAATTAAAACGGCAGCATTTGTGCAACAGATGAAGACTATTTCAGAATAAATTAATATCAATAAAAACCAAGAAACTAGCCTGGGTGTTTTGTGGGAAGATGCCAGAGCAGTCATGAGGGGTAGAATAATTTGCTTCTTGGCAACAGCAGCACAAAAAGTATACATTGAGTACCAGTGTCAATTAGAAGAAGTTAATGAGATGTAAAAAGCAACATAATAAAACAGGTATCCTAGGACCCTCCAACTTTTGATTAGATTGAGAGAAACTAAATTCTTTGTGGTGAATAACACAGACAATGTGTTAAAGCTTAATGAACAAAAGCACTATGAAAGGGAAGTAAATTTTAAAAATTACTTACATATGGTCAGAATGCAAAAAGTAGGAAAATATATTTAATAAGAATAATTTTCTGCTTAAATGTTAAATATGAAAAATATTTTGGAATTTTTGGCATATAGTAAATTCTTGCATGTTGAAAATTCTCTGGAAAGAACATTCCTGCATGAATGAATGTGCTATGGATTGAAAGATAATTTTATTTCTTCTCAGACTTTGTGAAATACAGGAATCTATTGAATAATTAAGTTTCAAAAACATTACATGAAATGAGTTTGTAAATTTACAAATTTTTCTTATTGTAATGGGATAGATTGAAATTAAATATGAATCTCATACAATATTTTTAAAAAGTTTTAAATTTAAGATGCATCGAGTAATTTAATTTACTTAATACTGTATAGTGTTTCTTTCATAGGATTTTATGATAAATATTTTAAATTGAATACATGTAAATAAAATCAACAACTAATACGTAATCAGTAGCAAAGTTTTAAAGATTGCCATTGAAAACTGTCATAGCAAGCCCTGACAGCAAGGAGTTTACCATATTTTTTTTTCAAGTTATAGCTGAAAGCATGTTACAAGTTTGTAAAGGTTAGATAAAACCTAGATCTACTGTTCTCTCATTCTTCTGCTTAAAGATAAGGTCTTTTAAAATAATGCACACGGGTCTTTCCATCTTGGTAGCAGAGTAGGTCAAAGCACAAAAGTTCTCAGGCAGAAAAGAATTATGCACCAATCTTCAGAATAAAAATAGAAATCCAGTGTAAAGTCCCCAGAATTTGAGAGTGATTTTTCCTTGAAGGGATCTGCTAATTAAAAGTTAAAAAGTCAGTCAAGTTATATAATGAATAAGTCACATGAATAAAAGGGCAAAACATAAAGAATATAGTCAATAATAGTATAATAATGTTGTATAGTGATAGTGACTACACTTGTGGTTGGGATAGTACAATGTCTAAACTTGTGGGATCACTATGTTGTATACCTGAAACTAATAAAACATTATGTGTCAAGAACATTCAAATTAAAAAAAGAAAAAGAGGCTAAGCAAATCTTTCCATACCCTATGGAACTAGGAAGACAAAATTTGGAATCTCAGGCAAGTGAAAGCAGGACCATAATCCACTGTATCCTAATGGTAGGAAAAAAGTAGAGTAGTTTCATCAATTATTCCAGTACAACCTCAAATGGCCTCAATCCCTCACATTGGATTAAGGTAAATAATGACTACTAATATTACTAGTTTACTGACACATGTAAATCCTTTCTAGAAGAAGGTAAGTCATTTTTTAAGATAAATCATTTTAAATGTTATACTATATTTATAATTTTTCTATTGGTATGCAAGATAGACTGTTAAGATAGAAAATTATAGACTGGAATGTATTTATTAGAAAAGGAGAGAGATAAAAATTAATGATGTCCACATATATGTCAAGAAGTTAAACGGTGTTTAATTCCAAAAAAAGTAAAAGAAACTAAAGAATAGAGATCAGGAAAGAAAATGATAAAATTAAAAAACAATTAAACAAACACATAATATGAAGATCAAGAGCAATAACACAGGTACCTGGGTGGCTCAGGTCAGATCTGTTTCATCTAACCTTTACAAACTTGTAACATGCTTTCAGATATATCTTGAAAAAAAAAATAGGATCCTGGGGTCTTAGGATCTAGCCCTGCATCAGGACTCCCTGCTATGTAGGAAGTCTGCTTCTCCCTTTCACCTCAGCCCTTTCCCCTGCTTGTGCTCTCTCTCTCTCTCTCAAATGAATTAATAAAATCTTTTAAAAAATAGTGATAATTGATGTTTCTTCATAAAATAGCAATGAAACTGAGAAATTCATAAGCTCTGGCTAGAGTAATCAAGAGAAATTGTAAGATCTGTTACAGAAATTGTGGTATTGGGGTACCTGGGTGGCTCAGTGGGTTAAGCCTCTGCCTTCAGCTCAGGTCATGATTCCAGGATCCTGAAATCGAGCCCCACATCAGGCTCTCTGCTCAGCAGGGAGCCTGCTTCCCCCTCTCTCTCTGCCTGCCTCTCTGCCTACTTGTGATCTCTGTCTGTCAAATAAATAATAAAATATTTAAAAAAAAGAAAGAAATTGTGGTACCAAACTGTCCCCACCCCACCAAAATAGCTTTTATTTCTGTAAGTAATATATATTTTACTACAATTATACCATATCATAACTGTATGTTAAGAGAATAAAGGGGCCCTTACTATGTTGTTAAAAAAAATATCAGGGACCAAAGTTTGTTACCTATTCTATTTTTTTTTCTTAAAACATATATAAAAACTCCTTTGAGTTTGTGATTTCAAACAATTAAATTAAACTAAATTAAAGAATGAAAACTAGGATATGCTTAAAAGCCTGGTTAACAGTTAATCACTGGAATATGATTATTTCAGTGGAATACAATTTATCAAGTTAAGATATTGATAGCTAACTGTTGGCCATATACTAGCATACACTGGTTTGTCAAAATCTCTGATATTACTAAAACTTAAATCACAAAATATTATGAAAAAGCTGAATTTAAAATATTTAAATTTTAATATAATGTAGATTTTTGTTCTGAGAAGTATACTTTTTAATACCAGTGAGCTCATCATAGTTAAAACAGATAACAAGAATGTATGTACTCATTTACCCAATGACTACATGAATTTTTGTAACAGTATTTCTCACTAATACTGTATTTTTTATGTAATATAACTTTGAACTAGGCAGCAAGTTCCTTAAGAAGAGAGAATTGTTGTTTTTATGATTCATAACATCTCATGTTACTGCACATATAAATAGGTATATTGCTTGCATTTATTGGCACGAATGTGTAAATAATTGCCAAAAATCTAACTAACTTACTGCATGGTGTTGCTGCCTTGGCATCTATTTTGTTTGGCCAATGGCCTATACGGACCTTAGTCACTAGCTCCTCATGCCATGACATGCCCTGACAACAACCCACAGATTCACAAGACAATGCAATATGACTTTTCCAATAGCTCTTGCAATCGGTAGTCTCACCTGTCTCCCAGCACTTCTATGGCTTACAGACCCCCTAGCTAACACTTGTTTCAAGCTTACCAAAACCTTCCTCTTTTTTTTTTTTTTTTTTTTTTTAAAGATTTTATTTATTTATTTGACAGATAGAGATCACAAGTAGGCAGAGAAGCAGGCAGAGGGAGAAGAGGAAGCAGGCTCCCTGCTGAGCAGAGAGCCCGATGCGGGGCTCGATCCCAGGACCCTGGGATCATGACCTGAGCCGAAGGCAGAGGCTTTAACCCACTGAGCCACCCAGGCGCCCCAAAACCTTCCTCTTTTTGTTTTGAATTCACTAATCTGGTCCTAGCCCGGGAACCCCAAAACTTTCCCCCCATGAATCCTAATAAAGTTATGTGCCACAGGTCCTTCCTCTCTTGTTTTTACTCTGTCTTGACTTCCCCATGTGGCCACTGGAGGCATGCAGTGTACTTCCTTCAGGACCTGTAACAAATTTCTCTATTTCAATTTCTCTAAAGGTCTGTTGAAACAGGCTCATTAACTGGCACCCTGCGCTCCACTTAGCAAATGGTAATTTAACAAAGTCATAACTATGACTGAAGGAATAAAAATGATAAATTTTCACTTATCCAGATTCAGCACCCCTAAATTATTTTTTGCAGAACTAATCCAATATAAGAAAGATGAAGATAATTAATTTTTTAATAATCATTTTTAATCAAATTAGGTCAATCAACAGTCAATTACCAAATAATTTATTAGAATCTTCTAATATGTCAGAGAACAGTTTCTATCTAAATCTTGCCCTTTAGTAACAAGTTTTACTAAAATATATAACTTTTACATTGGTTAATGTGATTAGTTGAAAAAATAATGATATAATGATATAAAATAGAAGAACATATAATCCATGGGAATTAAGGACAACTAGAAAACCCACAAAACTTTATTAGGATTAGAATGATCATAAAAGAAGATGACACTAGAAACTTAATTATTATTCTTTTAATAATAGCAGAATGCTTCTTATTTTTCTTTATTAGATTTATTAATTTATTTATTTGACAGAGAGACAGCTAGAGAGGGACTGCAAGCAAGGTTAGTGAAGAGAGGGAGAAGCAGGCTTTCCAGGACCCCGGAATCATGACCTGATCCGAAGAAAGATGCTTAGCTGACTGAAGCATGCAGGTGCCCGACATTAGAAACTTTAATTAATAATAAGAATAATGTGTTTTATTTTTCTTTTTTGTATTCATATTTACATGGAGGCACATATTATTTTATGCATTCAATACCTGATTTTGACCCAATAAATTAATGAAAGTCAATCTGATAATGAACAAGAAAGGTTTTTAAATAGGGATGCCTGGGTGGCTCAGTTGGTTAAGCAGCTGCCTTCGGCTCGGGTCATGATCCCAGAATCCTAGGACAAGTCCTGTATCAGGCTCCTTGCTCAGCAGGAAGCCTGCTTCTCTCTCTGCCTCTGCCTGCCACTCTGCCTGTGCGTGCTCTCTCTCAGTCTCTGACAAATTAATAAATAAAATCTTTAAAAAAAACAAAGAGGAAGATTTTTTCTTTTCTTTTTGTTTTTTTAAAGATTTTATTTATTTATTTGACAGAGATCATAAGTAGGCAGAGAGGCAGGCAGAGAGAGAGGAGGAAACAGGCTACCCGCTGAGCAGAGAGCCCGATGGGGGGCTCGATCCCAGGACCCTGGGATCATGACCCGAGCCGAAGGCAGAGGCTTTAACCCACTGAGCCACCCAGGTGCCCCCAAAAGAGGAAGGTTTTTAAATAGATTATGTAAGATACCACAAATATCTATGTGTCCTTGGAAAGATGCCTTAATTTCTTCGTGACTCCATGAATTGCACTCTTATCTATTCACTTTAGTACTGACAGACAAAAGGCAAAATCTCACATAAGCAAATGTTTTTAGTTCTATCAGTTAAGGGAACACTTTCTTTGAGAAAGTTGAGGTTAGTGGTTATAATAATTTGCTTGACCTTAATTTTTTTTTTTTTTAAGATTCATCATGCTACATATTATCCATCCTTGTTTCCAGCATATTATGATTCTACCTTGGAGCTGAGGTTTCCAGATTGCTGACTCTACTACTGTTAAAATTTATTCCTTGGAATTACATTGTTTGGAATTTCATTTATTTATTTATTTATTTATTTATTTATTTTGCCTTTCCTCTCCTATAGTACCTATGCTAAAGTCCAGAATTGAGATTTAGTTCCAAGGAATTTGAAGAGTGAAGGAAGATATGAATTTAATGGTGATGAAAATTTCAAGTAAGCTATCAAATTTTAAATAGTTTAACATAACTTGTTCTTACCAATATTATCCCACCAATTTTAAAAGACTAAAGTTAAAATAAATACATTTTGTTGTCTTATGACAAATTAACCAATAATTGTATTTTTCTCCCTAAGCAAAAAAATACATTTTATAGCTAAGTTTTTCTAAACTATTTACAAGTTTTTAACATCTTGTAAGTTTGTGCTTAATCTTTTGAAGACATTGAATTTATAATGAGAAAATCTGCTTCTTTGAGTTTAAAACTCTAAACATTCTTGACTTTAGCATTTAAAAAAATTATTTCCTCTCAAATTCCAATTTGGTTTACCCTTTTAAAAAACAACTTTCTTTTGAATATAAAATGCTTGTAATTTTTTTGTGTTATGTATCATGTAAATATATTTTAATTGCTACTTTCCTGAAAGCAGAGTAAGTTATTTTAAATAATTTATAAAATTTTGGAATGGTTATACTTACAGAAATGTAATGAAGACAGTACAGAGATTTTTTCATGTATTGCACATGTTCCTTCCCCTACTATAAACATACTGCATTAATTCGGTATATTTATCATAATTAATGAACCCATACTGACATCATTATTAACTAAAGTCCTTAATTTATTCATATTTCCTTAGTTTTTATGTAATATACTTTTTTCTGTTTCAGAATACCCTCAGGGACATCACATTACAGTTAGATGTCATGTTTCCTTAAGTTCCTTTTGGCTATGACAGTTTCTCAGACTAACACCAGGTTTGATGATCTTGACAATTTTAATGAGTGCTGGTCAGTATTCTATAGACTTTCCTTCGACTGGGATTTTTTTCTGATATTTTTCTCATTCATTAGACTGGAGTACAGATTTTTGGAAAGTAGACAACAGAGGTAAAGTACCATTTTCATCACATCATATATTAATTGTACATACAATCAACATAATTTATGACATTTATCAGGTTTCCTCACTGGCAACAACACTTTTTCACCCTTTCTAATAGTACTGTTTGCACAAAAGACACTATATTCCAAACCACACATGAGAGTGGTAGTTATATTCCTTGTACAGGATGGTTATATCTACTTAAATTATTTGGAATTCTTCTGCAAAAGAGATTTGACTCATATTCCCCATTATTTATTCAATCATTGATTTATGGATATTATTTCCTATGTTAGATTATAATTCAGTACCTATTCATTTGTTTTCTCAAAACAAACCAGCTTTATGAACAACTTCAGTTGGTTCTGTTGGCATACCCCCCCCACAACACTGAGAGTTTAGTTTAGTTTAGTTTGTTTTAGCACTTCCTTTCTTTCCAGATGCTTGAGACTACTCTTGTACGTATTCTGCTCCAGACATAGAATCATTTATTTCTCCAGGGAACACTAGTTCCTTCTATTGAAGAATGATAGAAACTGAGATCTGTTCACAGTATAATTTTATTTTTTAATTAAAGAACCTTTTAAAGAAGTTAATTTCTTTTGCCTCTGGGGATCGTGTTCTTTCACTCTTCCCTTAGACTTTTTTGAGTATTTGTTAATATTCAACTGTTAATATTTTTGACATTATAACAGGTTTTTCTGTTTGAAAAATTTGAATCCATAAAATCACATTTTTAAACAGCTCATAGATATTGCACTATGTATGCAGTTGAAAAAATCATGCCTTAATTCAATGAGCTTAGACAACAATGAGAAGCTGAAGGGAAATTCTTCCTTTTATTTCCAATAGTGTTTTATAAGGAGCCTTTATTTTCCTACACACGGTGTATCATCACAAGACAGTTAGAACTAGTTTTTATGTCCCCAGTGTCTCTCCCTTGAATGTATACAGAACTCTGCTAGATGCTATGAGTCCTTGTTCTTAAATTATTATGATTAATGTGTAATATTAATCAAACATTAAAAGAGACTCTTAGTTTAAGTAGTGTTTGTTAGTACTTGATAGTTGAGCTTCCACTAATCTCCAATTAAACTGAAATAAAAATCTTGCTAAAATATAAACAGTGTGGGGAGCCTGGGTGGCTCAGTGGGTTAAGCCTCTGCCTTCAGCTTGGGTCATTATCTCAAGGTTCTGGGATCGAGTCCCACATCAGGCTCTCTGCTTGACGGGGAGCCTGCTTCCTCCTCTCTCTCTCTCTCTGCCTGTCTCTCTGCCTACTTGTGATCTCTCTGTCAAATAAATACATAAAATCTTAAAATATATATATATAAACAATGTGAAAACTCATAAACAAATGTGAAAAACAGAAAAGACACTTTTTATAATGTTAAAATACAAGATTAATCCCTGTAAAAATTAAGATATAGGAGAAAAGTTGAAAACAAAACTTTTAAAATTTTGTATTAAAAACATTCTTAAAAACACCCACGTCTATAAAATAGCTTCTCTGTTCTCTCCCTCCTTACTAAAACAAAAGTAATAGTGTAGCCATAGGAATTTCTGAGTGAACTACATTCTTTATCTTCCTTTCTAAGCTTATCTTTTAAAATTCTGCATGTACCCATTAAGTAATTCATTACATAATTCTTGACTTCTCTCAAACTGTGTCTTCCGCAAGGATACCTAGCCAGAACTATACTCACTGAAAGAATCATCTGGTTATTTTGTATTATTTTTTTCTAAGTATTTCATTAAAAGTATTTATCATAATCCAAAATTATCAAGCTCATTTAATCTTTACTCCCCTACTACAATGTAAGTTCACTTAAGAAAAAGCATAGTCTCTATCTACCTTACTGTAATAATTATTTGAACATTAATAGCAATATTAATAAAGCACTGTGACTCAGTTGATTTTATAGACTAAACCTGTGGTAGGATTCTTAGACTACAAATTTCTATTACTTTCTGCTCTTCTAGAAATGTTTAACCTTTGCTCTAAGGAATACTAATCCAGGAGACACTTTGTTGAAAGAGGTAGATTTCTCACTTTAAATGAATTTGAATTTTTACTTATGTTATCCCATATAGACATTCAAAATTGATATTAGCGCATTAAAGTCTAAAATTTTAGTAGGTCAACTTCTTTAAATTTGTGTGTCCTAGGATTTCTCAAATGTATTCAAATACAAGTGTTTTTCATATTTTAAATATTTATTGTCATTCCTTTTTATTTATTTATTTATTTAAGATTTTACTTATTTATTTGTCAGAGAGAGAGAGAGCACAAGAAGAGGGAGCAGCAGGCAGAGCAGGTAGAAGGCGAAGCAGCCTCCCTGCTGAGCAAGGAGCCCTATGCAGGACTAGATCCCAGGATCCTGGCATCATGACCTGAGCCAAAGGCAGTGCTTAACCCACTGAGCCACCCAAGCTTCCCTGTTGTCATTCCTTTTAAAATAGTGTATCCTTGGGGTGTCTGGGTGGCTCAGTGGGTTAAAGCCTCTGCCTTCGGCTCAGGTCATGGTCCCAGGGTCTTGGGATCGAGCCCGGCATTGGGCTCAGCTCAGCGGGGAGCCTGCTTCCTCTCTGCCTGCCTCTCTGCCTACTTGTGATCTCCCTCTCTCTGTCAAATAAATAAATAAAATCTTTTAAAAAAATAGTGTATTCCAGAATCTAAAATAATGAGTGTCTTTACTTAAAATGAAAGATCTTATTCTCTTATGGTTGATTTTTTTTTCAACAGACAATTTTTACATTTTTTTAAATAATCTATTTTACAGTTTTAAGGTACTTCTGTTTGATAACCTTTTTCTCTTTTGTAATCTACTGAACAGGGCTTTCCAAATCTATATAACTAGCAAAATTCACAAGTATACTTAATTTAACTTATTGATAAACCTATTGAACAGGAAACTAGAAACAAAGAACAGATCAAATGGCATACCAATAGAGAGTTTCCTTCAGGTTCTCATTGACTTATTAATCATGAGAAAACTACTTTTTCATGCCAAAAAACTTTTTTTCTCTAATTGTTCCTTGGTCTTCAATCTATTGATCCCACCACAGGAAAGAAATGTCCTTTTTTTTTTCTTGACATGCTCTTCATGAATCATAGTAATATTTAAACTTAGTGATATTTTCTTTTCCTAAATATCCACTCACCAATTTTTAAAAAATAAGACATTAATGATTTTTCCCTTCACTAATATCAGATTAAAGGCAGGATTTATACAACATCTTAACCAGTGCAACATTAGAGGAGTCTGTCATCATTCACTCAGAAACTGTGCCTCAACATACCTTATTCCCTTTAATTTTGGTGCTACAGGACTTCTCTCACTTTTTTATGTCATTAAATCAGATTTTTCAAGTTTCTTAAGTATTAAGTATTACTTCTTTGCTGGAGACTTCCCAACATTATCTCAATTAGTAAGTAAACACTACCCTCTGCCTATCTTTCTTTGAACTGATAATATTTGAGTTATTTTTACTTTTTTTTCACTAAGTGATGAATTACTTATGGGCCAAGGCTGAGAAAATAGTTTTATGAGAACTGACTTAATGTCAGTTATTTTACTAAGCACTTCATCTAGTTTACATTACTTAATACAATGATGATAAATGATATTTTACCTCCATACAGATGAGGCACAGGATTGTTAGGGTAATTAATTTGTCCAAAGTTAAAGAGATGGTAATTTGGCACTTCTATTTAACCATACAATATTGATTCCAGAGGTTACATTCTACATCAGCAGCTGTATTTTTTATATGTAAGTGAAGAAAAGAACTAGATTTACTGAATAAAGTGATGGCAGGCTAAGAATGGATAATTATACTTCTGCATAAAAAGTATTTTCAAAAGCAGTATTTTCAGAAACTTTTGTAGGCTCTTTTATTTTTAGGCTGAAGGAGTGAAGAAAATATTAGAGGCTGGTATAACAACATATATAGGTAGTAAGCAATATTTATAAGATTTTAAAGTAGTTGCAATTGACCCAAAGACTATGATCTTTGCATGTTACTCATTAAATGTTTATCAGATGTGAAATGTTGTGGTATATATTTTGAGAATCCCATCTATTTAAAAGACATCATATTTATCACTAGTTCTGTCTACTAATGTTATGGGCTTTTAATTACTCTATGAATAACATGATTTGCATATCTATTCACATTGCAACATTGCATTTACAAGGTTCTCATCAAATAATGGCTTAGGGTTTTTTTTATTGTTTTTTGTTTTGTAAACAATGAAGTCAATTTATTCATATAACTATATTCAATCTTTGTTACTCTGACTACATAGTGTATAAGTATTGATGGGATACTGGTAAATAGGTATGATGAGACCTGGCCACCTGGAGCTTGTATTTTAATAAAACATAAAGATAGTAAACACATAAAAATAATAATTATAAGGCTAAAAATAGTATCACAAGGTGTTAAGTTTTCTTTACTGATAAAATGTATGAATTGCTGATTCAGAATCATAAAAATTTCTGATTATTATGTCAGGATAATATCAATAATTTAAAAATCTAACTTGAAAAATTAAGATTTAATTTTCATATAAACTATCTGTCCATTGCAAGCTAATTTGGGTCTCTACTTCACATTATCTTTACTCTGGTACCCACGTGATGGAGTAACCACTGCTCAGAGTATGGCTTTTCTCTTTGGCAGATAGGAGAGGATAGTGAATTAAGGACTGTTCATTACTAGTCACATTTCATTGGTCAAAGGAAGTTTCATGGCAACACCTAAATTCAAGCAGATTGAAAAGTAAAATTTTCAGAGGTACCCAGAAGAATTGAAAACCCTTCTTGAATGGTAATAATGCCTACCACAAAGATTTTAAATTTTGAAACGAAAAAGACAGGACATATGATGATATAGGGAAGCCAAATGAGAACAGACTTTTGAGCTTAGATCAAAGATCTGTTTCTCTTGGTTGAAATTTTGAAAATTTGGAATTTTCCATCACCAATTAAAGGAAGCAGTTTGCAAACATGAAACAATAAAGCAGAGAAATAAACTTCAATTTTCTTTAAAATATTTCTTTTTCTTTTACTCTGCTTAGTCCACAAACCCCAGCAGTATCAGTCATGTTTCCAAAACAAAATGATAGGACAAGCATATAATAGACATTCCTATTCCAAAAGGAAGAAATAGCAAAAAAGGAAGGAGTACAGGACAGGTCCCAAGCAAGTCCAAAACCTAATAGGCCAATCCACATTAGACTTTAGGGATTGAGAATAATCCTCTTTGGTTTGGGCACGTTTATAACTTTGAGTAGTCCTGCCCCCATAGCTCTGGCTGGTGACTATTTGACCTGGTGAAAGCACGGCAGCAGTTCCACCATCTGAAACCAGACCTGATGCTCTCCAAATCACCTTCAGAGTCATTCTTTCCTTGTCTTAAAGAGTAGCATTTGCAGCCAAATAGCTATAGTCCCTTCCCATAAAATCCAAGAAGTCCCACAGCCTTCCTTCATTTCTTCCCATCTCCTTCGTGTTAGGTGCAAACTGGCAGTTTTCTACCTGAGGTGACTAAGTCCAGAGCTCACACCCATACTCACTTCTCCATCACAGAGCCACTGGGCCACACCCTCTCATTTTTCTCAATAGGATCAGGTTGAGAATTTTCCAAATCTTAAGTTCTACTTCCTTTTTTATTAACAATTTCATATTTAAGCTGTTTCTCTCTCCTATCATTTAACTATTAAGCAGCCAGAAGGAGCCAAACCATACCTTTAACAGCATGTTTAGATAATTACAGCTGAATGTCCAATCTCCTTATTCACAAGCTGGGCCTGGCCTCCCTGGGAAGACACAGAGCCACCGGTGTTCTGCGCCTGCGCGCCACTTCCCACCACCCGGCGCCGCCCACGGAGCCGCCTGCTGAAAAGTAGTGGGTGCAGCCCTGAACCCGCGAAAGGGCACAACCTACCTCTCCAGTGCCTCCTGTGTTTCCTATATGTCTGTCAATAGACATATAGATTATTTCATGATTACTTCGTTTTTTCTAAGATTAAGACTACTCTTTTCTTTATGAGCTCTCACCAGAATCACCTTTAAAAGGTCCGTTCCAGCAATGTAGGCTTTTTCTAGCATGCACCTCTAAACCTTTCTGGTCTCTATTATTGCCCAATTCCAAAGCTGCTTCCAGAATTTTAAGTATTTGTTACAGCAGCACTACACTCTCTCAGTGCCAGTTTGTGTCTTAGTCACTTGGTTTGAGGCAGTTGGGTTGAATAAATTTGACAACCTGATTGTATCTAAAAATTCATGAATTGGACAGCATCTCATCTGTGATACAGAAAGGCGCTCCAGGAGTTGTGCAAAATGGAAGGCAGAATGAGAAAGACATAAGAAAGTTAAAAGAATGGATTATTTCAGGCAGGTTGACCTTCCCTTAGGGGAAGCCAGGGTGTTTTATCACACCGCTCTATGGCTGATGAGAAAATTCCATACTGATTGATTCAAAATCCCACTTCCAAGAGAAGCTGAAGGGACAATTAGGTTAGGTATTGAGTCTTGGCAGGACTTAGCAAAAATGACTCCATTGGGGGCTTGTTTCCTTGTAACAGCTGCTATAACATAATACTATAGACTGGGTAACTTAAAAACGAAAATTTACTTCTCACAGTTCTGGAGGCTGGGAGGTTTAGGATCCAAGGCCCTGGCAGGTTCCTTGTTTGGTGAGAACCCAAGGAATGCCCACTTTATGATCCTATGTGAGGAGGCAGTGAACAGCCATCTGTTCGTTTTCATTTGTCCTTTAGAACAGTGGTTTTTCTATCCATTACTTCTGTACACAGAGAGCTGAAGCATTCTAGATGACTCAGCCATCATTTTTGGGAAGATTTTGTAATCACAAACACTAGACACTGCTCTGGAAGGCTTTCAATACTCATTCATTTTCTACACATCACCTAGGGAAAAATTAAATTGCATATTAAGAACTTATTATGCTTTCAAGGGCCTGCATGACTATATTTATTCAGTCAGTTCCTGACGCTCTCTTCCTTCAATTTCATTCTATCATGATATCAAACTGTTTGTACTCTGTGTTTAAGTTATCATCACTTATTGTATAATTCTTTTTTTTTTTCAAGATTTTATTTATTTGACACAGAAAGGGAGAGATCACAAGTAGGCAGAGAGGCAGACAGAGAGAACAGGCTATCTGTTACAGCAGCGGGCCAGATGGCGGGTCTAGATCCCAGGACCCTGAGATCATGATCTGAGCCGAAGGCAGAGACACAACCCACTGAGACACCCAGGCGCCCCACGTATTTTATTATTCTACTTAGCCTTTTATCATCTTTTTTTTTTTTTAAGATTTTATATATTTATTTGCCAGAGAGAGAGAGAGGGAAGAGAGAGAGCGCGAGCAAGAGAGCACAGGTAGACAGAGTGGCAGCAGAAGCAGAGGGAGAAGCAGGCTCCCTGCCGAGCAAGGAACCCGATGTGGGACTCAATGCCAGGACGCTGGGATCATGACCTGAGCCGAAGGCAGCTGCTTAACCAACTGAGCCACCCAGGCATCCCTATTTAAAAACCTTTCTTTTTCATCTTAACTTCTCAGTCTCATCTGATGTGCTCTTCCAGTAGAAGTTTTGCTTAAATAGCGAGGTACAGCAGTACCCTTTGCTATGCTGCCATTATTTCCTGAGTATACTTTATCCCAACATAATATATACACATGAAGTTATTTATTTGCCTGTTTATTGTCTTTTTAGATTAGAAGAACTTTAGAAAAACAATTTTTTTTCTAAATTATCTTCCTGTTTTCAATGAGTAGAAATATGTCTAGAATAACTGTCAGCCAGTAAAAACTTTTGAGCTGTTGCTAAATAAAAGCCTTGTTATATTAGATGTAAAATATCATTTGGGTGCAGTAAATTCTGAAGCCAAGGTTAGTCATTCATATATGGAAACTCTAAGATAAGATAATACAACACACTTTTATCAAATTCTGTTATACTTACAAGATGCTAAAATTGGGGGTCGAGAGAACACATATTGCAATAAGATCTGAAATTTGCATCCTATCTTATGATTTTATGACTTTGAGAAAATCATTTTTTCTTTAATTTTGTGTTCTGCAAAATTGGAATAATAGTTACAGCATCTAACTTGCATACCAGAGCTCATAATTAGGTGTGAAAATATATATGAGTTTCACTTAACATAACATACTAAACATATGTTTACATATATATAAGCATACTTGAAATTTAGAAGAATGTGTGTGCATATATATATGCACACACACACACACAGAGTACACTAAGAAAGGAAATATTATATAAATTTAATATTACACTAAGATTACTCTTTATTTTATTTTATTTTTTTTATTTATTTGACAGAGGGATCACAAGTAGGCAGAGAGGCAGGCAGAGAGAGAGGAAGGGAAGCAGGCCCCCTGCTGAGCAGAGAGCCCGATGTGGGGTTTGATCCCAAGACCCTGGGATCATGACCTGAGCTGAAGGCAGAGGCTTTAACCCACTGAGCCACCCAGGTGCCCCAACACTAAGATTACTCTTAATTCTAACACATCTAATGCTACTAAAATTCCTCCAAGCAATGTTTTCTATCAGTTACTAAGTATTTTGTTTATGTCCATAACAAATATTTTAACGCTTACTAATCAAGTTCTCACAGAATACCTTTTAGATAGCCATTAGCAACATCATTTGTTTACAAAATAAAACTGTCTTTCTTAAGGCTTAAAAGTCTCAAATGCATTTGAATTATAGTATTTAACTAGAATATTGTCTTCACCCACCTCTCTGAGAAGAAAAAAAAATCAGCAATTCATATATAAGGTCTGTTGAATAAATATCCCCCATGTGACAAATTAGTTGAGACACTTTTATCCATATTTTTTTTCTGCCTATATAAAGATTTCATATAAGAGTAGTTGTAGTGTCTGATATTTGATACAAGGTATTCTCTGACTTTGTAATACCCCTCTTCCTCAAATGACTCAAAATCACTGTACCAGATGTTTCTGATACTTGTAAATATCCTATTGAAACCCACTTCTATTGTGTGATTGCCCATTCTTAGCCTCCCTAAAAAAACTCATCCATCCTCTTTTCAAGAAATATTTATTGAACATCTGCTGTATGTCAGGTGTGGATTTAGGCATTTAAGAGAGATTTATAAATTAAACAGGTGGATCACTGTCCTTTGTATTTTGCATTCTAGGACATCTTTTTTGAATGACACATTTGATACTTTTTTGCTGGCCTTATATGGAAGTAGTTCTGACGCTCCAATTCTATTGTCATTGCATTTCCTGGACTCCTCACAAGGTGGTGCTAAACATGCTCTTGTTGCTATGGAGCTTCTCATCCATAGAGATAACTTCCAAGTGGTTCCAATAGTTGATTGCCATGGCTTAGTGATCCCTTCTGAAGGAGAAGACTTTTCCTTAAATATTTAGCACTTTCAGATGTAGACCCCATCACAATAAGGAAAGATGTATAGTTATATCTTCTATTCATTATTTTTCCCCCATTCTTCCTAGAACTCATTTGTATTTAAAAAAATGTGGATTTGCTGTAGACTTTGTCTTGATAGACAAAAGAAAATTCTTATGGGAGCTGAAGCTAATTTTTCTTGGAACTTAGCTGTGAGTTGTAATACGGTAGAACTCCTCAATCATTCATGATACTTTTCTTCCTCTTTGAGTGCCCATCCCCCACAATCTCCAGAGTTTATAGGGAATATCAGAATAAGTCAGGCCAAGATTTAAGCTTTATCTCATACGGTGCTCAAACAATAGGCATATAAGAAAAGTGAGGACACTAGTTTCTGTGTCCCAATACATCCCGAGAGAATTAGGTAGGCTAGGAGTAGGAAGCCTGAACCTGCCAACTTCTGCCCTGATACATATGAGAAATATTTGTGCAGTTTGAAAATAATGACAGAATATTGGTAGCCTAATTATTATGTTAGTTTTCTACTGCTGTGTAATAAGTACTCCAAAAATATGGTGTCTTAAAATAACACTTAATATTTATTACCTCACACAGTTTCTGTGGTTCAAAAATTTCGGAGCAGCCTAGCTAAGTCATTGTGGCTCAGTGTCTCTCATAAGGGTGGCTGAAGTCATCTGAAGACATGACTAAGGGAGAGACTACATGTTCAAGTTGGCACAGTCACATGTCTGTTGGTAGGAGGCCTCTCCTTACCCTTTAGATGCCATATTGTTGCTTGAGTGTGGTCTTGGCATAATAGCTGGCTTCTCCCAAAGCAAATGATCCAAGGTGCAATGTCTTTCATGATCTAGACTTGGAAGTCACACACCACTTTTCTTCAGTTCTTACAGGTTATACCTATCAGCCCTACTCAGCGTTTGTGCTACATGTGGCTGTGAGTGATGTGATGGGAGATTAAGATCATTGATATCTCTTTTGTAGGCTGGTTGCCTCAAAGCTGGTGTCATTTTTTATACTACTGACACAATTAACAGCAAATCTTCATGAATATACCATTACTGATGTTGTCAACAAATTATATTGATTAAACGGAATAATCTATTAGTCAATCCTTTCATTTAACTCTTGTCTCAGATAAAACTTTTGAGCAATCTGAGAATCATCTTAGGCCTAAAACCTACCCCAGCAGCTGCTGCAGTGGTCATTTCTCCATAGGTGTTTTTCAAAGATTTACGTCTGTTCAATTTCATAATGCCTCACCTTTGGTCTATCCCATAAAATATTACTTTATAGCACCACAAACCTTTCACATGGGCTTCCTTTAAAAATATGATGCCTAAGGGAAACTGAAGAGCACTATGGATGAGCAACTTATAATTCATAGGGATAAATGCACATAGAACTACCCTTAAAATGTGGGTATCATTGTTATTGAATTGATTTCTTCCCTTTTTGCTCCCCAGGTAAATATTTATGAAATTCCATTTCTTTGACTTTTAGAAACTTATATGAGCTCCTTTTGGTCAATACAGGCCAACACATGGGTAGACACTATAGTACATGCTTTCAGGAATGAGAAATGAATTCTTGCCGCTGCTGGCAATGTTGGTTTCCAGTAGTTCACAGATGAGTCTCTCTCTCTAGGAACTGTCCTCAACAACAACAAGAACAACAAAAAGATGTACATTTTAAAAGCTTGTCCCTCATTTGGGCAGATTGCATCAACTGAATGCAGAGCCATGGAGGCACATGTCCTCTCCTTGGTATGGGAAAATTATAAAAAACCATTACACCCCCAAAGCTACTTGTAGGATGAGCTGAGGTCTCTGTCATAACTGCATTGCTATTCAGATGCTCTTTCTGCCCAGTCCTCCTTTGTTAAGCAATTCTCAGTAAAACTCCTGCAAATTTTAGAATTTCAACATCTACTTTCCAGAGGACACAACCTGACATTTTAACCAAGATTAGTCTGAGGATGCAGATTCGTAAATGGAAACTGGATCACCTACTGGGCAGCTGGCAATAAGAATATCAGCATTAATGTAAGTAGAACACGGATACCTCCTGGATGCAGTTGTATAGAAACTAATAAAACTTTAACTAGAGGTGAACTGGAATGGATGTCAGTGCAAGGAAATGTGTTCCAACGTGAAATATTTCAGGATTTTAAGAGGTATGAGAAAAATAGTACTTACAAGTATGCATTAATTTTTAGGCCAAGATGGAGCTGTCCTTTTTCTGGATGTCATGTCAGCAAACGAAAACTTAGATAATTTTTGTGTCCCTGTAAATATTCCACTTGACCAGCAATGCCATAAAGCCAGCCAGCCATTCCCAAATCACCGGACCAACTCTGGGCTTTCTCACTCCAAACAAGTGGAACTATGTGCCTCAGCTAATTAGATATTTTCTATTTATCCCTTCCATGTTCTTTATTCTTTATCCTAAAAATCTGCCTGCTTTACACTCTCCTTGAAGGAGACCGTCAAGAGGATGTGGCTGCAGATGAATCTAAGAGCTAGACCCAGGTAGCTGGAGGTTCCTCACCCCCTCTCCCATCTTCGGAACATGTGTTCTGCTCTCCATTCCCACCGTAGGAGCTGTTTCAAGTACATAGACTTGAAAGAGAAAGCTATTGAGACCATCGAGACTGAATAAATGACTGAACCCAGTTAAGGCCTCTATATAAATTGTTAAGCTTCTGACAGGTTGGTAGAGAGATCTATTTGCGTTGTGGCTGCCCAGCACAAGCCTCATATGTAAGTTCCCTTGCTTATTAAATCTGTCACTGCCAATCTGAAGTGGCCTGCCTCTTTCTTGGGTTTCTCCTTGCCCTCCATGTGAAGGGGATAGTTATTTTTTTTTTAAGCCCCATTTAGCAGTTCTCTGAAAGAATATTCCCTTCTTTATGAAGTATTATAGTTACTTGCATCACCTAAATTGTTTCTTTAACAGTTTTTGGTCATGAGGAATAAGATCCAAAACGGACTGTTAATGTCCTATGGGACAGTGAAATACACATGTGAGACACCTGTTGAATCCTTTGAGCTCACTGTTCCTGTTGTCATTACCAAGGACTGGGGGTAAGTCACTCTCGGATTTGAGCTCCACTCCCTTGCATGCAGCTCTCTGACCCAAACAAACTTTATATTAAAAAAAAAAAAAAAGTGTTTGCATGTGTGTGTGTATGTGTGTGCACATGTGCTCACGCATATTCCCAGGAACGTTCTAGGTCCTGCAAAGTTTCGGGGTTTACTAAAGTCCCCAGAAAGAAAGTTTCCAGGGTGGTTATATTAGGTGTCTGCAATGGCTGGTGGCTGTTCTGGGGTTCACAGAGCCTTGAAGTCAGGCCATAGCATAAACCCCTTAGAGACTTGGAAAAATAAAGCAAGACCAAAAGTTCAGATGGTTTAGATCATCAAAATTGTAATATAAGTAGTCACAAGTCACACTATTAAAAACCACTGGGGTGTCTTCCCCTAGAAAGAAACCTTCTGAAAGGAATAATAGGTCCATTATTAGTGACTCTCAGAAGCCAAAGCCACAAAATTGGTGAACACGGATCAAGCCCTTAAAAGCTGTTAGAACACTTTCTACTTAACATTTAAAACTCCCATGCTAGGATGGACACAGAAGTAGCCATACTGACACTAGGTCACCTGTCAAAATCAAGAAAATTTCTGGGCAACAAGGTACCCTGTAAAATACCACGAAAGCCCCAACATAGTATCACATCCCTCTTAGGTATTAATTTGGATCTAAAAGACCCAAGGCTTAGCTAAAGAAATGGTATGCTCAAGTTTCAAAGATTGGAGCATGCCACCTTCTGGCACACCTGCTCATTTTATGTCTAAGAACTGTGGTCCTGGAAGCTGTAGATATGTATGTAATTGATTGTTTTGATGGTATTTTCTATTAGAAATATTTATACCATGTTCCAAATTAGTATCACCTCCATATTCAATGAAATTACTGTTCAAAAATCTTCTAGGAATAAAATAGTGTGTTGAAATTTATTAGAATGCCCAATCTTATGAGAATGCTTCTCAACTAAATACATTTTTTGTTTAAATAATTTAACCTTTTTTGTCCCGCTAGAACATTTTGACTTATTTTTCAGTACACATGAAAGTAAATTTGTAGGAACTTATTTTTATGTTTGATGAAATTAAGTAGACTATAATAGTTGGCATATACAGTGAAACCTCTTTCATAATTCATTAAAATAACTCACTGACATTTTCTAATTTTGAATAAAATTCACAATCGGAGTCTGTATAACCACAGAAAGCAAGAATTGAAATGTTCTGTGATTTTACCTCATTATGACACATGGCATGACAGGAATTCTTATTTCCAGGTTTTGTAATAACCCAAAACAGGACCATCTTTATAGTACCAATAGTGGAAATAAGTAGAAAGAAAAATCTGTCACACTTGTCATGTGGAGCAAGTTCATGAGTATAATTTCCATTTTTTTCATTACATGTTTTGTTTAATATTTTCTTTCTTTGACATTTTCTTTCCGTCCATTTCTTCCCTTCTTGACAATCTGGATTTATCGCTTCCTACTTTATTTCTTTGTATTTCAACTTTTCAGTGTTCTTTTCTGCAAAAAGTCTTATATTTAACCCTGTTTTGCCTTTCATAAAAGTCCTCTTTGCATTTAGTCTTTACTGTAATAATTCATGGTAATTTTAATAAATTCAATTTAACAAAACTTTGCTATATTTCTACTTCATGCAACATATTATATGAGCTGATGTGCTTATAAAGATACATAAAGCTGTCTTTGGGAGAAACAGGTAAGTACACAGGCAATCATGGTATTGTGATGATAAGATAGAAAGTGAATGTGATAGAATGTGAATACTAATGGAAGAAAGAATGGAAGCACTAATGCAGTTTAAGAAAGTTGGATGAATATTTTTCAAAGGCAGAGAAGATAACTGAAGCATACTTTAGGGTTAACAAGATGAAAGGAAGTGAAAAAGGGATGACAAAAAGAAAAAAAAACAGTATTCTAAAGAGAGAGAACACTAGTACAAATACAGATGGCATAAGCATTCATCCAAGTTTTTACTGACTGCAAGTATCTTAATATTGGTTAGATTTTATGGATCTAGTAAAAAATAATGTTGAGGTAGAAATCGGTGGGAACCCATAAATAGCATTATATAAAATCCTCAAGACTGGAGTCAGTGGTATCAGTTAAAAACTGCAATAATTCATAAAAATTATGGGAAGATCTCAGGATGACTGTGAGTGTAGCCATAGAAACAGACAAACACACACAATGGGGTTGGTAATTTATGAAATGGGAAAATTTTGCAAAACCAAGTTCAGGAAACCTTAGTTTTTAATCCTGGTTACTGGATATATGATGGTAAGACCTGTAATCTACAAAAAACCATAAAAATGATAATGATGATGTTAATATTAAAAATGAGGGATATCTGGGTGTCTCAGTCAGTTGAGCATTCTACTCTTGATGAAAGCTCAGGTCTTGATCTTAGAGTCTTGAGTTCAAGCCCCAGATTGGGCTCTACACTAAGCATGGAGCCTACTTAAAAACAAAGAAGAAGAAGACAAATAAAAATGATAATACTGCAACAGAGCCATAATTATTTTATTCTTTTTACATGGGCTAGAATCAGTGCTTGCATTCTTTCATTTGAAATTTATAAAAACTCTATGAGAAAGGTTCTATAAACGTTCTTTATTTACATCTGAGGCTCAAGAGATATTAAATTATTTTTCCAAGGTCACACAGTTTAGAAAATTTAGAATCATACCTTTAAATGACTGGACTCACACGAACAGTGGACTTAGTATAAGATTTGTTAATATGTTTTTGCCCAAAAATAGTCAACTCCATTCTAGGTTATACTGAGATTCCGATGATTATGGTTCATTCATGTGCAGATACACATTTTTCATTTAGAGCTCGAGCTATAGGGGTGGATCTGCCTAAGATAAAGAATGGGGGACCATCAACTTCTGAAAAATTCTCCTTTTTATCCTTTGATAACCCACTACCCCTCTTATATCCATTATTTTATTTCTTGATTTGGAATTCTGATAGCATGAATAATCTCTTGGACATTTTTTACTGCTATTTTTTAAAAGATCATAAATTCAGTGTGTTTGAAACTTTTTCTACAGTTATATAGTTTCTTCAATTTGCCTCATTAATAACAAGTTTTATTTTGGGGGCTCTACCTAGTCAAAATAAAATGCTTTACTCCTTTTATTTTTAATTTCAAAATCATATTTAAAAAAAACGTTTCCAGAAACTGCTTCATTTCTAATTTTTCTTTCTTAATAAACTGTTACAGTTTTTTGGGTATAATATCCTTTCAAACCTCTCTGAATATATAAAATGTTTAAAGCATTTTTTTCCTATTCCTGTAAATGTAATATTCCTGTAAATGTCTATATGTAAAGTAGTACTATTTTAAATTTTATGAAAAATTTCAAGACAACCCATGAATAATAATATATTATATAATGAGTGTTCATGTTTTTAACTCCCAGGCTCAACAAGCAAATCATAAACAGTGTTATTTAAACTCTCAATCATAATCCCATCTAGATTATTTTAAATAAATCCCAGACAAAATATTGTGCAATCAATAGAAATACTTCATTATTTATGTTTAAAAAATATATAGTCTTAAAGTATCAAGACACCATTATCATGCAAAGAAATGGTTCTTTAATGTAATAAAATATCTAGTAAGTGTTCAAATCTCTGTCATTGTCTTATTTGTCATTGTCTTATTTTACAGTTTATTTGTTGACTTCAAGGAAGTAACAAGGTATATATTTTCAGTGTTTCATATCTGAAGTCTCTTATTAATAACCATTTCCTCTCCCCCCTCTTTTTTTTTCTTTGTAACTTATCTGTTAAATGATATAGTACTACCATTCCCACTTCCTGGATTTTATATGCTCATGGTTTTATTTAAAATGTTCCTCTGGCATTTTACTTTCTATTTATTTAATTTAATATTAATTAGACCTTGAGACTTTATCAGATTCAGGTTAGATTTATTTATGTATTTTGAAGAGAAGGTATGCAATATCTAATTTTCTCCATTTATCTGATATAAGTGATGCTGGACAGGCCGAGACCCTGAGACAGAGGGCCTCAGGATCTTCACTAACAGGGTTCTTGGCTTTGTATGAGAAAGAATTCAAGAGCAAACTATCTAGAGAAAGGGACCAAAATTTATTAAGTTTATAAGTAAGAAGAGGGCTACTTCACAGACAAAGTAACCAACTATCCTTCCCAGATACGGAAGAGGACCCTGCTTTGCCTCTAACAAAACATTTCATAAGTTTTTTTTTTTTTTTTTAATATATAACTTTATAGGTATGGGCTTACTCTTTAACATTGAGTTTACATTTCAGATTGGGCAGTTCATTTTTCCATTGTTTTGGGTTGTGGAATTTACCACAAGGAGCAATTTTTAGAATATCCAACCTATGTAACTTTTAATGCTGAAGGAATTGGGGTCTTGTGGTTTTCCATGAGTCTGCTCTTGTGACTCCTTTTATGATCTGCTAACTTTTAGATTAATGGACAGCCTAAAACCAAAATGACTGTACTTTGTTCAACTTGTGTCCTGAGCCTTTCTTCCCTCTTGTCTCATTCAAAAGTCATTATTTACTGTTGCATGGAAAATTCATTTTATTAAGGATTGTAAAATGAAAATATTCATTTTTTAAAAATATTTTATTTTTTTTATTTGACAGAGAGATACACAATGAGAGAGGGAACACAAGCAGGGTGAGTGGGAGAGGGAGAAGCAGGCTTCCCACCAAGTAGGGAGACTGATGTGGGGATCAATCCCAGGACCCTGCGATTATGGCCTGAGCCGAAGGCAGACACTTAATGACAGAGCCACCCTGGTGCCCATGAAAATACTCAAATATCATTCCCCTTGCACTTACTAGCTAGACTATTTTTTTCTCTTTTTTTTTTAAGGTTTATTTTATTTATTTATTTGAGAGAGACAGAGAAAGAAGGCAGTCAGGGGAAGGGGCACAGGGAGAGGGAGAGAGTTCTTTAAGCAGACTCTTTGCTGAATGCAGAACCAGATGTAGGGCTCGATTTCACCCCCTAGAGATCATGACCTGAGACGAAATCAAGAGTCAGTCACTTAACCAACTGAACCAAACAGGCACCCAAGACTATTTCTATAGGAGAAAATTCTCATTAACTTTTGCTAGACCTTGAAATAAGTTTCTTGCAATGAAGGAAGATAAATGTCTGAATTCCCACCACTACTGCCTTTATCTGTATTCAAAATATCTAGTAACATCACTGGCATTGCCTGAAAGTGACCAAAGAGACTTTATTTTGTTTGTTTTTGAATCATTGCAAACACAGACTTAATTAATATGTTATGGTTCAATCTATTTTATTTACTATTGCTATGGAAAAGAATCTTGTTTTTGGCCTGTATGAGTCCCTTCAAATTTCTTAATTCCTTAAGATATGATAGTAGTTTTTATGACTTTTTTATTTGCCTTATTGTATGATTATGCTCCAGATTCATCTTCTAAATATTCTGTATCAGTGTATTTTTCAGCCACTTCTATTAGGATTCCTTTTTAAAATAGAAAGTAGTATTTGGACACCATAATTACGATGATAGAGGTTATCATGGCTACTGGGTTACTATACCTTTTCAGTAAAGAACAAATATTCTTATTAAAACATATCATGAGTTCATTCTGATATTTCCTAGTTAAATTTAGGATCCAGAGGGTTTTACCTACCATTTTTTAAACTGGTATTTTTATTTAAAAAAAAAATCTGATAAAAGCACACAAAACAAATGCATAGATAAATGGGAAAACACTTTCATGCAAATGGTCGATGAGCTTTTTATTGAAATGAAACAAAATATGTAAGATAATAAATCTTCAGGAGTAGATAATAAATTCACTTGAATTAGAGTTGGCATGATATATTTATGTTGAGACATCTCATAGACTGCAAAATTATATAGTCATCAGAATAAAGATAGTTATAAATAGACATAAATACAGTTGAAAATATACCCTGAGTTTGTAGACAAAGAAGGAAAAGAGTTATGGAAGGAGACCCAACCATGAAGATTAAAGCTAACAAAAAGGGTGGTATAAATCAAAACTTGTAGTGAGAAGGAAACAAAAAGAAAACTTTTTAAATTCTTGCATAAAAAATAGTTTCAGATATAAACATGACAATAAAAAGAGAAGTGAAGAATTCCCAGGAAATAGCCACTAGGTGGTCATCCATTACATAACTCAGAAGAGTTGTACTGGGGTGTTTGGATTAGAAATTACATTTTTATGTCTGGGGAAATGAATGAGGATAAAAGGGAAAAAATTGTAAAAAAAATAGTAAGCAGACTTTAAAATTATAAAGCAAATTTCAGCCGCCTGATCTACTTAATTTGGCAATCATTCTGGTTTTGAAGTGGATGTCCTTAGAGACCTTACTAGTCATATATAAGGCCAGGCTGACTCAATTTTTATAAAATATTGTATACTAGAGTTCCAGTGAAGATGCTGTTTAAATAAGTTATTCTCTGGTTCTAAAACCAAAAATATGAATGCCATTGCTCTCAAATCATCTTATCAAAAGATTCTTTTTTTTAAAACTTCTTTCAAAGAAGTATATGGTTTAAAGAAAGATATGTGAATGTTTAACAAATAACACATATTGTAATTTTTATATCCTTTTCAAAGAAAAATTTCATTTTCTTCTCATGGTCCTAATGTATTATTAAATTTTATGATGTAATGTAAATCACCTGAAATTGTCTAAGATTTAGAAAATAAACGATATAGAAAATCATAATATATTTTCAATAGACAGTCAAATTATAAATATACTTTCTCTTAAAAACTAAAGTCCTTTTAAGTTTCTCACTTATTAGAAGACAATTTTCATGTAGGTTCCCAAGTACTAAAATGGTATGTCCTTGGAATGTTCTTATTTGTAGAAGGGGTATTTGTTAAATATACTTGTTTTTCAGTTAGTGGAAACAGCTGGTAAAAATCTCCATCATTATCCACTCTGTCATATTTGTTTTTCTCTTAATTAAAACAGAGAGAATATGAATCTGTTTTAAAAAAAAAAAAGTAAAATGAATTGATAAAAATGAAACTTTTATGGTTTAGTTGATAAAGATAAATTTCCTAATATACTATGTTTAGTAGTTTTTTTAGGTAAGTACAATTGCATTCTAGCTATCTTTAAATGTACTGGTTATTTGGAAAATAAAACTTTCTGAAAATCTTCCATTGACAAATTGACTCAATTTTCTACAAATATCAACATTATCAAATATTATTTGAAAAGTTAGGTGATAGATTTGTAGATTATTCTGTTGAGAATTATTGCCTTTTCTTTGTGCTAAAGGTAGCAGTTCTCCCAACTCTTTTTTTCTTCCATGTGTTCGCTAGCTCTGTAGTATTTTTAAAATAGTGTTTTGTTAAACAAATGTAACACCAGTGTGTCCACGCCCTTCCCTCAACAGATGGTCGACAGCAGATGGTACAGATGATTGTTCATATATTTTCTTAGAACAGAATCAAGAAAAAATAGTCCAGGTGTGTTCATTTGTGACACTACATCCACATTTAAGTAATTAAATACACTCAAAAGAGTCTTCTTGAATTTAATCCCACTTATATTACCCTAAGAAAGATATTTACTTATTGTCCTCTCTTGATTGATTCAGCCTGTTTTCTTATTGTTTTCATTCTTAGAAATCTATGATTTTTCCTTGGTAATTTGAAATATTTCAGCTTTTAAAAGTTGGCTAATGTATTAACAGAAAAAAAAAACACATGAACAAAACAAAAATGATACATTAGAGTTTAAATGAAACTTCCATTTTATTCCCAGTCTTCCTTACATGTATCAAGAAAAATACTGTGTGCCAATAAACATATATACACATTAATAAATATGTATATGCATTAATATATGTATACATACATATATTAATGCATATACATATACATTTATAGAATATATGTATACATATAGTATATATGTATACATATATTAAATACATATATATTAAATACATATACGTGTGCATCATAAGTAACTTGCATATCTCTTCATAAGCACACAAAAACATATGCATCATTTCCTTGCTTCATTGTCCAGTTAATTTTAATATTCGCTATTTTCTTTATTAACATTCATACATGAGAATCATTTTGTGTAGTTATTTTGTGTGCTCTGTTCTGTAGGAATATTATAAAGGAGAGTATTATGGTACTGGAAGTTTTTCTAATTCCCTAATGTCCTACCCTAAAGAAAGTAAAATAGTATCATCTGGTGGTATTCTTGAAATTTGGTAGACTTATGTAAGTGCTTATAGTTTTTTCCCTTTGCTTTAGCAATTTTAGCAGACATGTGTTTGTGGGTGTATAGTGTTTATTCATGCAGTGACTATAACTTACCAACTTTCTTTTCAATGGCAGATAGTAAATTCATTTAATTTTTTCAGTTTCATTTGATTTCATTGTCTTATGTTTTAATGAGGAAACATGTGTTTTAATTAAGTAATATATAAATCACATTAAATAATATAATCAGCATAGCCAGTGCACTACTCAAGTGAAACTGATATTGAATTTTCCTTTCTAAGTTAAAAAAACCCAAAATATTATAAATGTATCTTATACCTTCCTTCTTTTCTCAGAAATAAACAAAATCCTGAAGTCCATGTTTTTATAAATTATATTGACAATTTTTTTAAGAATTACAAATATTTAAAATCATACATAGTACCATAAGATCTAGTTTCCTTATTAAATAGATTCATTTCATTTCATTTATTTTTCTTGTATAATGTTAAAAATATCTAATCTTATACTTTACATTTTATTAATTTCTAATTTCATCTTTATATGTTACTTTTATTATGTTATTCTTTTATTTTGTAACATTTAATTTAAGTTCAGTTTGTTTCCTGTGAAACTTGCTGAGTCTCTTATGGTTTGTCTCCTTCTCTAGTTTTGTCTTATTTCATTTTTTCTTACTTTCCCCTATGTTCCTCTATTTTGTTTCTTAAAATTCCACATTTCAGTGAGATAATATGATAATTGTCTTTCTCTGATTGACTTATTTCACTTACTGGGGTGACTTATTTCACTTATTTCACATTATTGAAAATGACAACATTTCATTTTTTTGATGACTGTGTAATAAATTCCATTATATGTATATAAATACCACATCTTCTTTATCCATTAATATTATCAGTGGACATCTGGGCTCTTTCCATAGTTTGGGTGTTGTGGACGTTGTTGCTGTAAGACTGGGGTGCAGGTGCCCCTTCAGATCACTACATTTATATCTTTAGGGTAAATACTGAGTAGTGCAATTGCTGAGCCATAGGGTATCTCTATTTTCAACTTTTTGAGGAATCTTCATACTGCTTTCCAGTGTGACCGTACCAGCTTGCATTCCCACCAATAGGGTAGGAGGAGTACCCTTTCTTTGCATCCTTGCCAATATCTGTCATTTCATGACTTGTTAAATTTAGTCAATCTCACTTTTGTGAGGTGATATTTCATTGTAGTTTCAATTTGTATTTCCCTGATGCCTAGTGATGTTGAACATTTTTTCTTGTCTGTTGGCCATTTTTATGTTCCTTTTGGAGAAATGCCTGTTCAAGTCTTGTGCCCATTTCTTGACTGGATTATTTTTTTCTTTGGGTATTGAGTTTGATAACTTCTTTTTTTTTTTTTTTAAGATTTTTATTTATTTGACAGACAGAGATCACAAGCAGGCTGAGAGGCAGGCAGAGAGAGAGAAGCAGGCTCCTGCTGAGCAGAGAGCCCGATGCGGGACTCGATCCCAGGACCCTGAGATTATGACCTGAGCTGAAGGCAGTGGCTTAATCCACTGAGCCACCCAGGCGCCCCTGATAACTTCTTTATAGATTTTTGCTATAATCCTTTTATTGAAGTCATTTACAAATATCTTCTCCCATTCTCTCGGTTGTCTTTTTGTTTTGTTGACTGTTTCTTTGCTTTTTATCTTGATGAAGTCCCAAGAGTTCATTTTTGCTTTTGTTTCCCTTGCCTTTGATAAGTGTCTAGCAAGAAGTTGTTTGGCCTAGGTTGAAGACGTGGTGTTCTCCTCTAGGATTTTGATGGTTTCCTGTCATACATTTAGATCTTTCACCCATTTTGAGTCTAATTTTGTGTATGGTATAAGGAAATGGTCCAGTTTCATGTTTCTGCATGTGGCTGTCCAATTTTCCCAAAAGCCATTTGTTGAAGGGACTTTTTTCCACTAGATTTTCCTTCCTGCTTTGTCGAATATGAGTTGACTATAGAATTGAGGGTCTATTTCTGGCCAGTTCTCTACTCTGTTCCTTTGATCTATGTGTCTGTTCTTGTGATCTATGTCTTGATGATTACAGCTTTGTAATAGAGCTTGAAGTCCGGAATTATGATGCCACCAGTTTTGGTTTTTTTTTCAACATTCCTTTGACGGTGCAGGGTCTTTTCTGGTTCCACACAAATATTAGGATTATTTGTTGCACCTCTGTGAAAAAAGTTGATGATATTTTTATAGGGATTGCATTGAATATGTAGATTGCTCTGGGTAGCATAGACTTTTTAACAATATTTGCTTTACCAATCCATGAGCATGGAAGTCTTTTCCATTTCTTTATGTCTTCCTTAATTTCTTTCATGAGTTTTCTATAGTCTTCTGAGTATAGATCCTTTACCTCTTTGATTAGATTTATCCTAGGTATCTTTTGGTTTGGGGTGCAATTTTAAATGGGATTGATTCCTTAATTTCTCTTTATTCTGTCTCATTATTAGTGTATAAAAATGCAACTGATTTCTATGTATTGATTTTGTATGCTCCCACTTTGCTGAATTTCTGTATGTGTTCTAGCAATTTGGGGGTGTAGTCTTTTGAGTTTTCAACAAAAGAGTATCATGTCATCTGCAAAGAGTGACAGTTTGACTTCTTCTTTGCTGATTTGGATGCCTCTTATTTGTTTATGTTGTCTGATTGCTGAAGCTAGGACTTCAAGAACTATGTTGAACAGCAGTGGTGTGAGTGGACATCCCTGCTGTGTTCCTGACCTTAGGGAGAAAATTCTGTTTTTCCCATTTGAGAATGATATTCTCTGTAGGCTTTTCAAAGATGGCTTTTATGATATTGAGGTATGTTCCCTCTATCCCTGCACTGTTAAGAGTTTTAACCAAGAATGGATGCTGTGCTTTGTTAAATGCTTTTTCTACATCTAGTGAGAAGATCATATGGTTCTTTTTATTTCTTTTATTAATGTACTATATCACATTGATTGATTTGCCGATGTTGAACAATGCTTGTAGCACAGGAATAAATCCCACTTGGTTGTAGTGAATAATCCTTTAACAAACTGTTGGATCCTATTGGCTAGTATCTTGTCAAGAATATTAGTCTGTAATTCTTTTTGGTGGGGCCTCTTTCTGGTTTTGGGATCAGGTAATGCTTGATTTATAGAAAGAATTTGGAAAGTTTTCTTGGATTTATAGTTTTTAAAAAAGATTCAGAAGAAAGGTAAAAATTCTTCTTTACCTGTTTGGTAGAATTCCCCTGGAAAGCCATCGGAATCTGGACTCCTGTTTGTTGGGAGATTTTTGATGACTGCTTCAATTCCTTGCTGACTATGGGTCTGTTCAGGTTTTCTGTTTCTTCCTGTTTCATTTTTGGTAGTGTAAATGTCTTAGAAATGCATCTATTTCTTCCAGATTACCTAATTTATTGACATTTAGTTGCTCATGATATGTTCTTATAATTGTTTGTATTTCTTTAGTGTTGGTTGTGATCTCTCCTCTTTCATTCATGATTTTGTTAATTTGTGTCCTTTCTCTTTTCTTTTTTATGGGTCTGGCCAGGGATTTATTGCTCTTATTCTTTTAAAGAACCAGCTCCTAGTTTCATTGATCTGTTATACTGTTCTTTTGGTTTCTATTGCATTGATTTCTGGTCTAATCTTTATTATTTCTCTTCTCCTGCTGGGTTTAGGCTTTATTTGCTGTTCTTTCTCCAGCTCCCATAGGTGTAAGGTTAGGTCATATATTTGGTACCTTTCTTGTTTCTTGGGAAAGGCTTGCATTGCTATATACTTCCGTCTTAAGACTACCTTCGTTGCATCTGAAAGATTTTGAACAGTTGTGTTTTCATTTTCGTTTGTTTCCATGAATTGTTTTTTTATTCTTTAATTTCCTGGTTGACCCATTCATTTTCTGGTAGTATGCTCTTTAACCTCCATGTGTTTGAGTTCTCTCTAAATTTCCTCTTGTGACTGAGTCCAGTTTCAAAGCATCATGGCCTGACAATATGCAGGAATGATCCCAATCTTTTTGGCACAAGTGGAGACCTGATTTGTGACCCAGTGTGGTGTGATCTATTTTTTTTTTTTTAATTTTTTAGAGAGAGAGAGAGAGCACAAGCAGGGGGAGTAGCAGGCAGAGGCAGAAAGAGAAGAAGGCTCCCCACTGAGCAGGGAGCCTGATGTGGGACTCTATCCCAGGACCCTGGGATCATAAACTGAGCTGAAAGCAGATGCTTAACCTACTGAGCCACCCAGGCATCTCATGTGTGATCTATTCTAGAGACTGTTCCACACCCACTCAAGAAGAATGTATATTCTGTTGCTTTAGGATGGAATGCTCTGAAAATATCTGTGAAGTCCTTTTGGCCCAGTGTGTCTTTCAGAGCCCTTATTTCCTTGTTGATCTTTTGCTTAGATTATCTGTTCATTGCAGTGAGGGGTGTGCTAAAATCTCCTACTATTATTGTATTATTATTGATGTGTTTCTTTGATTTTGTTATTAGTTGGCTTATATATTTGGCTGCTCCAATGTTAGGGTCATAAATATTTACAATTGTTAGATCTTCTTGCTGGATAGAACCTTTAATTATGATATAGTGTCCTTTCTTGTCTCTTAGTAGTCTTTGGTTTAAAATCTAATTTTCTGATATAAGGATTGCCACCCCAGCTTTCTTTTCATATCCATTAGCATGATAAATGGTTTTCCACCCCCTCACTTTAAATCTGGACATGTTCTTGCATCTAAAATGAGTCTTTTGTATCAATGGGTCTTGTTTTCTTATCCAATCTGATATCTTGTGTCTTTTGATTAGGGGCAAGTAGCCCATTTACATTCAGTGTAACTAAAGATATGAATTTATTTCCACAGTATTACCTCTAAAGTGACTCCTACTTCATATCATCTTCTTTACTTTTTGGTCTTTGTTACTTTTGGGTTCTCTCTTTGCTTAGAGGATCCCTTTTATTATGTCTTGCAGGGCTGGTTTGGTGACCATAAATTCTTTTGGTTTCTGTTTGTCCTGGAAGCTTTTTATCACTCCTATTTTGAATGACATCCTAGCTGGATAAAGTATTCTTGGAGGGATATTTTTCTTTTTTAATACCCTGAATTTATCATGCCAGTACTTTCTGACTTGCCAGTCTCTGTGGATAGGTCTGCTTCCAATCTAATGGTTCTATTGTTGTAGTTTATAGACCTCTTGTCCCAAGCTGCTCTGAAGATTTTCTCTTTATCTCTAAGACTTGTAAGTTTTAGTAATAGATGATAGGGTGCTGACTTATTTTTATTGATTTTGAGGGGTTTCTCTGTGCCTCCTAGCTTTTGATGCCTCTTTCCTTCCCCAAATTTGGGAAGTTCCCTGCTATAATTTGCTCCAATATACCTTCTGCCCCTCTATCTTTTTCTTCTTCTTCTGGAATCTCGATTATTTTAATATTGTTTCATCTTAAGGTATTACTTATCTCTTGAATTCTCCCCTTGTGATCCAGTAGTTGTTTATCTCTCTTTTTCTCAGCATCTTTATTCTCCATTGTTTGGTCTTTTATATCACTAATTCTTTTGTCTGCCTTATTTATCCTAGCAGTTGGAAACTCCATTTTTTGTTGCATCTCATTAATAGCTTTTTTTAAAATTTCAGTTGGTTTAGATTTTAATTCTTTTATTGCTCCAGACAGGAATTCTCAAGTGTCTTGTATGCTTTTTCTTTTTTTTTTCAAACACAACTAGTAGCTTTATAATCATTATTCTGAACTCTATTTCTGACATCTCATTTATGTCCATACTGATTAGGCCCCTGGCAGTCAGTTGGTACTGCCTCTTGTTTTGTTTTTTGAGTGAGTTTTTCCAACTTGTCATTCTGTCCAGAGAAGAATAGATGAACAAGAGAACAAAATACTAAAATAATAACAATGACCCCAGATAAATATACATTAAACAAATCAGACAAGACTTGAAGCTGGGGAGAAGGAAAAACAAAAAAGAGAGAGATATAATATAATCAGAGAGATGAACAGAACAGAGCAATACACTATCCCTTGAGTGTATGTTGGTCAGCATGTTAGAGGAAACTACATCTCAAAATAGTAAAGAAAGAATGCTTGTATATACAAAAATAAACAAATACATTGAAAGGATAGAATATAACTCTAAAAATAAAAATTAAAAGAGTGTAACAGAACAAAACAAAACAAAACAAAACAAAAAAACAAGAAACCAAAAAATGAAAAAAAAAAAAAAAAGGAACAACAAAATAAAAGGAAAAAGATAAAGAAAAAAAAATAAAGAAAAAAAACAACAACAAAAAAGAATATGACCAGTCAGGTGAAGAGAACAGAGCGTTACACTGGATTTGGATTTATTCTGGTTTATTAGAAAAAACTGCATCCCAAAATTGTAAGGAAAGAAAAACATGTATATATGCAAAAATAAGATTAAATACAACGAAGGGATGACTGTAACTATAAAATGAAAATTAAAAAGATTTTAAAAAGGAGTTAATAAAATAAGAAATTGGTTGAAAAAGGAAAGAAAAAAAATTAAAATTAAAATTGAAAGACTAAAGAATAATAGGAAAAAAGCCATGAATTCTATGTGCTCTATTCCCCTGGCATTGGAGTTTTGCAATTCTCATAGATGGGTAAATGTGGTCTTGGCTGAATGCTCTTTGTTGATCTTCTGGGGGAGGGTCCTTTTGCATTAATTCTCAAGTGATCTCAATGATCTCAAATTTCAAATGATTTTCATTTGCCCCAGGTGGAATTTTACCACCCTTGCCAGTGACCAGGCTAAGTAATCCTCTCCAGTTTGATCTCCATGGCTTTTGTTCCCTGAAGGCTTTCCAAGCAGCTTTAGAGGAAATGAGAATGAAATGAGAATGAGAGAATGAAAATGGTGGCATCCCAGTCTCTGGCCTAGGGCCAACAGCTTGGGCCCTAGTCCTCTGTGAGCCCTTGGAGAAAATCACTCAATCCCTCCTATCTCCCTGGTCTTTGGCCACACTCCATGCTTACCCACCCTGTGACCCAACATTTCTATCTCTGGTACACAACCCAGTTTTGAGTCTCTAAACCCTGCAGACTCCTTCAGCATGATCCCAGGTCACCCCTCCCAGGGAAGGATGGGGAGGTTTCTCTAGTTCTGCCACTGTTGAGTTCTGCCACTCTCTAAGCAGGGGCCCAATTATGCCACATTTCATGGTTTATGACTACCTCAAGTTTAGAACCCACTCCTGGGTTCACTCTTTGCAGCCAACTTCCCCACTCTGATATCTGGGAGCTCTGCTACACTCAGGCATCCCTGGTCTTCCTGTGACCCTGAAAATTCTGAGACCATACTCGCCCAGTTAGGCTTCCACCCCAGCTTAGCAGCCTGAGTGACATCCCTCATGAAAGTAGGCCTTTAAATATTCTGATTTTGTGCTCCACTGTTATATCACTTGCCGATAGCTGGCTGATGGAGGCTCCCTCCCTGTGCTGTTTGTTTTCCCATATATTGCTTCAGATTCAATTCTCTGTACCTCCTACCTTGCAGAATGTGGTCACTTTGCTTTTTGTAGTGTTGCAGGTATCTTTTTCTAGATCTCTGGTTGAGTTAGATCTCAGAATGATTTGACAGCTATCGAGCTGAATTCCTGGGACCAGATGCAATTAAGATCTTACTCCTCTGCCATCTTGGATTCTCTCCTCCTATTTTTATTATTTTGTTATAATTTTCCTTTTGTTACTGTTTCACTACAAGATATTTGAAACATTCTTTTTACTTATTTTATATAGAGATTCTTTAAGAAGGAATTCCTCAATGCATTGCTTTATTTTATATTGTGGCCCATGAGTTTTTCATTGTATTTGTTTTAGTAACATTTGCAATTTTGTAATTTCGGTTTTGACTTTTTATGACAATATTTTATCTTTTATGTTAAAATTTTTTGTTAAAATTTCTAGAATTAGTGTTTTACCCTATTTTATGATTCATACTCTTTACTACATTGAGATTAGGGACTGGTCTTTACTCTCTCTTATTTCTATGGAAATTAACTGAGTTTTGTTTCATGGTCTAGTTCATGACCATTTTTAGTTAATAATTTTTTCAATCAAGTTAATGCATTTAAGAGTTCTTTCATATTTTGTTTCCAGAAAATAAAATTATCTATTTACCTTTTATCTCTATTTGTATCTCTATATCCATCTATATATAGCTAGTTATTGAAAGACTGCTGCTCTGTGGGATTCACATAGAAAACATTATTATTTTTTCCCTGATATCCATTTAAAACCATTTTATGAGTCTGGTTTTTCATAATTCCTTGAATGAAAATTCAGATAGTTTCCATAACTTTTTAGTCATCCTCAGATAACATAATAGTCCCTACAGTTTGGATAAAATTTCTACTTTATTCTAATGATAAAGATAGCAAACTTCATGTAAAAAACAATTTACTCTCTCCTAGCTTGGGAATGCTTCAAGCTACAAAACGTTCAGTGAAGGAATGGCACATGCTTGATTTGTTTTATTTCCCTCTTTGTGTTTTTCCCCCATCCATCTCCAGCTGGACTACCTCTAGTTCCTGTAGGGATCCAGATATAAAAGAAAAGAATGTTACTGGTCAGGAAATATCTGCTTGACTAATATTGTCTTTATATGTCATCGGTAGGTAAGGGTTTAAGAGTTGCTGTAATTGATTTTCCCAGGATGCTCCTCCATAATTTCCTCAGAGACTTCTTCTTGCAGATGTCTAATTGAAATAGCTTTGTTGATAAAGCTAAAGCTGTCCTTTTTCTAATCATATAGCTGCTATCTCAGCTATAGTACCTACCTACATTTCTTCAGTCTTTACAGACTGGTATCACTTCTAGCAAGAAACACTTTGGTTGATAGTGCATTAAGATAATTCTCAAGCCAGGGGCATCCTGATAGCCCAAGTCTAATTTCAATGTAATATTTAACTATTACATTGAACCTCCAGAAACTAAATACAGTGTTATCATAAAAGAAACATCCTCCATTCCCTTTTTAATACCTATAAGTCTTCACACTCATTCTTCTTTTGTCCCTAAATGAAACCTGAGCTATTTTTAGAGCTCTTAGAAAATATTACATTATTTGCTACAGAAATAGTTTCCCTTTGGTAATTAATAAGTTTTTAATCCTAGAATATATCATTACATAGTGATTTTAGACCTTGGGCTCGCCATAGACATAGGCATCTCACATAGACAGTTTGCATGTGCTCAAGTCCCAGTGTCAATGTTTAATAAACTTTGTGACTTTGAAAATACTAACATATATATACTTTTTTTCTTATCATAAAATAAGATGAATAATAGCAACCACATCATAAGGCTTTGTGCATGCACTGTTATAAATGACTGTTCATAAAACTTGGATTATCTAAAATATCCAAAAGAGGGCTAATCCAAGTCTAAAGACTTAATTGGGAAGGTGTGGGGGTACATTAGGTGCTTTATTTCCATTTCCACAAATTCCATTTTGCCCTCCACTTCCAGTAGATAACTAGTATTTTTTGCCAAGTTCTTGGATCATGGCAAAAGAAAAATAAGAGAGTAGAGATATCATACCTGCTTTAATTTTGCATTATCAGTTTTTGGTATTGGCATGTATTTATTTTGCCCTCATTGTGACTACATAACTGTAACTCTTTTGATATTTTTTCACTGAATGATAAAGACCATGTTCTTAAACTTGTGAAAATGAGATCTTATGATGATGAGAGTGTATATTGGTTAAATTATTTTGGATAGAATTTAATTATACCAGAAAGTCAAAATGCATGTACTCTATGACCTTTTAATTTCATTTCTAAGTGTCTACTCTCAAGAAGCTCACACAGGTGTACAAGGAGAGTGATATGAGAATGTTTATTGAAGCACTCCCTGTAATAATGAAAAAGAAGGAACTTCCTAATTAGCTTTCAATTGATAGTTAAACTAGCTTATTCTCATATGTTACCTGAACTCTCAATATAACTAGTCAAAATTTTTCCATTAATTTTCATAACCCTTCTTTCTATACCATTTCCTTGGAAAGCATTAATGCATTTAAGTTGTAATGTCTTCCCTATGTTTGTTTTACTTACCCAGTATATGGCTGTAATTTTTAATGAAGATTAGAATTCCAGTTCCCCAGTTTTGAAGGCTGTAATAACACTAAATAATGTTTATCTCAAATGACTATTAAAATAGAAATTTCTAGATTACCTTGTACAACAAAGTATTGAAGCATATCATCATTCCCCATACATTTACTACAATAAAAAACATTCAATTTTTTTTTTTTAAGATTTGTTCATTTAGGGGCACTTCGGTGGCTCAGTGGGTTGAAGCCTCTGCCTTTGGCTCAGGTCATGATCCCAGGGTCCTGGGATTGAGCCCCACCTCAGACTCTCTGTTCAGCAGGGAGCCTGTTTCCCTTCCTTTCTCTCTAACTGCCTCTCTGTCTACCTGTGATCTCTGTCTGTCAAATAAATAAATACAAAACAATCTTTAAGATTTGTTCATTTACTTGAGAGAGAGAGAGCACAAATGGGAGGGACAGAGGGAGATGAAGATAATATCAAGCAGACGCTGCACTGAGCATAGAGCCTGACTCGGGGCTTGATCCCAGGACCATGAGACGACGACCTCACCCAAAACCAAGAGTCAGACACTTAACTGACTGTGCCACCAAGGTGTTCCCAAAACACTCAATATCTTTTTAATGCCTTTAACACAACCCATGAGGTCCAACACGCTTTGACTCCATCCTGGATTCTTCATTTTTATATAACATACTCTTTATAGTATCCTTCTATGGCTTTCTAAGTGGACTTTCTGGGTTTTTCATGTCATAGTCTAAAAATGCTTTTACATGCCAAAGTTAGCATCCCCATATTTTTCCTCCTTCATCTCTCTTTTTCTTTCTCATTCCCACACATCCTTTCTCAAACACATACAGACACACACACACACACATACACACACACACACACACCATGTACATACTTAAAACCTTAATAGAGTCTGTACAATACAAATTTTATGCCAGTGTTTAACATTACTTCCTTAGGGAAGTCTCCCTTGATGACATACATGGCCATAAGCTCTCATTGCAAACTACAATCTGTTTTCATAGTTATCATTACAACTACAATTAGATAATTATGTTTCAATTACTTTTGTTTTATATCCATTTCTCCCACTAGACTCTGCACATATTGTTAAATAAATGGTTGAATGCATGCATGAATGATTGAATGGATGGAATCAGGCCAACCTAAATTAGAACATGAGATTCAGAACATCTCCAAACATGAGAACATGAGATTCAGAACATCTCCAAATTGGAAATGAAAAAGCAGAAGGAATATGCAAGTAATAGTAAAGTAATGCACAGTTTATAGGATCTGAACAGCACATACAAGAATACTGATAATAGTTTCATTTTGAGGAATTATTTAACTTTGGTAGATAAAATGAAATTCCATGATTTTTACTGAAATACAGTTCATGTTGTCATAATGTAAAATTCATAATCAAATTTGAAAAAGATGCTGACAACAAAATAGTATCAGGAATTGAAAACTATTTCAGAGTTGTCACTACACAAAGATAGTTAAAATGCCTTAATATCTTATAGCTCATAAAATAAAAAAACTTGAAGAAGCTTCCCTATGTTTGACAAATCTGAAAATGTATACACTAAAGTTGAGATAAATTTCTTCAAGCCATCAATACTAAAAGCAATATTAGTCAACTATGCTAAAGAAAAGTTTGGATTGTCTTTCTTTTTTCTCTTTAGAATATTATTTTAAAAATGTATTATCATCTGAAGGCAAAAATAAAAAAATACATAATCAAAATATAGATAAATATAGTTATTTTAGAAAATTAATTAGTGTCCTTTGTTTTCTTCTAGATTACATGTTTGTGGTATACATGATACTTTCATAATTTATAGTTTGTTGTAATTTATTATTTTAAATATGCATTTTCACAAGTAGCATTCATAATTTTGTAAATTATTATATATAATTTTTTAGTCCCACAAAATTAAGATATGGTCCAGTGTGGTGATAGATTTTTAATAGATTTTTACCTTTCACTCATTCGTATAACATGTGTCAAAGCATGTGACATAAACATATATGTATCAAAATGTGTACAGAAACATGTAACCTGTATTTATAAAGTAATGATAATGTACTTTCCCTGTATCTGTAAACAGTAAGATATTATAGAGCCCACAGATGACTTCAAAGTGACTCAATTCTCAAAGCACACATTAAAAAGATGTATACCTGACTCTTGCTAGAAAACTCCCATCAGTCTGCAACTACAGTGATTAAAAAAACAAGCAAAAAACAAAAACAAAAAACCAACCGCCCTTCCCCCCAAAACTAAGACCCTGGATAATGGTCAGCACATTTATGAGATCTTGAAACCTGAGAAGGTTTAGGGATTTGAAACTGATGGTGGAGGCACAAAGGCCACGTGATTACCTCTCAAGGAAGAGTTGTGTTGATTTTGACAAATATGACCATAAGAAAACACCACTGATGGCAAGTTTGCCAGATTAGCAAAGTATATTAATATCACTCTAACCAAGGGGACTTGGGGCTCCTCTTTTCTCAGTGAAGGCACCTGATTATGTCCTTAACAGCATCACCAAACTTCATTGTCAGGTTAGATAGAGCTGCCCTCTCTGTCAGGATTATTGTGTCTTCATCATTAGCGTCAAGTTGGAGGCAAGAGGAGGAAGGTTTAAGAGAAGAAAAGGGCATGGGGAATGATGAAGAGCATGTATTTCTTGAATTCCAAATCGCTGAAGACTTACCTCCATCTTGTGTTAGATGAAGAGGTGAGTTTAAAATCAAATATGAAACCTAATCTTTAGAATACAAAACACGTCATTTTATGTTTTTTTTTTAATTTTTAAAACATACCATTTTAATAACGGAAAATATATAGAACTACCCTGAGTTATCATTTTAATCCCATTATTCTGTGGAAGCAAGTACGTGATTTCTCTATAAAGTATAGTATGTTTTAGCTACGGAAGGAAAAAAAAAATCTGTGTTTAAGTCAATAAATTAACAGCAACAATAAATACCTAATACAAATGTGAAAATATTTTAGGAATCATATACTTAGTTGGAGACTCAGATTTCTAGTCTTTGGATACTTACCTTATAAAAACAGTAAACCTGCTTCAAAATGTTATTTTGTAAATGATTATGTGTTAAATATTCTGGTGGAAACACTGATAAATTTTTATGGCATCTTAGGGGAGGGAGATACTTTTTTAAGTTATGGCTATTATAAGAAAGTCTGTGGATATCAACCTTGAAAAATTAGTAAATTTTGAATTCCTAGACAGATATAAAATAATGTAGTCTTTATCACAGATATAGTTTGTGTGGGAAATTAATGTCATGAAATATGCCTAAATTTACTCAACACAAATTCATGATAGTATTTATTGCTTTGTAGTGTAAATTATAGAATTCAAATTCTGTATGATTGGGGTGCCTGTGTGGCTCACTTGTTAAGCATCTGCCTTCGGCTCTGTTCATGATCCCAGGGTCCTGGGATGGAGCCCTGCATCCAGCTCCAAGCTTGGCATGAATCCTGCTTCTCCTACTCCTACTCCCCATGCTTGTGTTCCCTCTCTTGCTGTCTCTTTCTCTGACAAATAAATAAATAAAATCTTTTAAAAACGCTGTATGATTCTCTCAAACAATGCATTTTAAATGCTTATGTTTTTTTATTACACCATCGTAAAAGAATAAAGGTAAAGTTTTATATATTTTATTTTTGTGTTCTTTTTGTTGCTATCTTATTCATAAAGCAGCAATATGTTTTCTAGAAACATCTTTTTTTAATAAATTACTATAGACCACATGGCTTGCTCTTCATCTTTAAAAAAGGACATGGAATCAAATGACAACTACACAGATGATCCTAAAATGAAAATGATATCAACAAGGTCATATATGCCAGAAAAATTTAAATCATTCAACTGCTTAAAATGTTGCCTTCATTTCTCCCTGTTAGATAGAAACCAATCTGACCCCCAGGCAACACAAAAGATAAATTGTACCTTTTCTACTTACTTCCTTCATGGGATATTAGAAGTTTACTTAAAAGAATCCCTGGGAACAAACAGCAAGCCTTCTCAATTATTTTCTAAACATATACATAAGAAACTTCTGTAGGGTAGAAATAAACTGTGCAAAACTCCTCTTCCTTAAAAACAATCCTTAGCTGGAAACAGAGGGAAATTTTCTATGACAAAACCACTTTGTAACAAACCCAAAAAGGAAAGACAGCATCTTAACATAGTCCCTTGTGTTGATTTAAAAGTGTTTCATAGGCATCTTGGACATTATCAGATACTGAAAAATAAATTTAGGCTCTTCACCCTTGAGATTTTAATGAAACCTTATGAAAAGATAGATCAGTATCAAAATACATTTTACTCTCACCTTGAGCCAAATGCAAGCTTTGTTTTTTCAAAAGTTGCCTTTATACTTCATAGTATATGTTTAAAAATGTTAAAGATCTTGTTTCTCTAATTTGCTTTTATTATTGCATAGTAAAGAAGGAGAAATTTAGGTTAAAATGTTAAAATGGTTATGTAGGCTGTTTATATGACACCAATGCATTTGTGTAGAAAACAATAAAATTATGAGACTAATGTTTATATTACATGATAGATACGCGTCAATGGATATCTTCTGTTTTGTGCAGTTAGGTTAATGTACATATATTTCATAAAGAGATGTCACAGTTTTGTTTTAAGGGTATAATTTGTGTAAAAACTGTATAATGTATACATATAGTTAATGTAATTCCCTTGACAGAACTTTGAGTTGACAGACTTTGACTACAACATAAGGTGGAATAGGATTTCATGTGCAGTTAAGAGATAACAAGTAGGGGGGGCACATGAGCGGCTCACTCATTAAACATCTACTTTCAGCTCAGGTGATCATAGAATCCTGGGATCGAACCTACACTGGGACTCCCTGCTCAGTGGAAAGCCTGCTTCTCCCTCTCCCACCTGCCCTGCTGTGTTCTGTCTCTCGCTGTGTCTCTGTCAAATAAATAAATAAATCTTAAAAAAAAAAAATTAACAGGTAATAAGTTTACATCAACTTTAACCAAAGATCATAAATTGCTGAAATATGCAAGAATCTCATGCTTACCAGAAATCAGAGCAGCTTTCAAAGTAAAACTTTTTTTAAAAGCAACAATATAGGGGTGACTGGGTGGCTCAGTGGGTTAAGCCTCTGCCTTCAGCTCAGGTCATGATATCAGGGTCCTGGGATTGAGCCCCACATCGAACCCCGCATAGGGCTCTCTCAGTTTCCTCTCTCAGACTTAGCTCTTTCATCCATTTGAGTTAATTTTTGTGTATGGTGTAAGAAGTGGCCCAGTTTCATTCTTCTGCATTTTGCTATCTGTTTTCCCAACACCATTTGTTGAAGAGACTGTCTTTTTTTCATTGGATATTCCTTCCTGCTTTGTTGAAGATTAGTTGATCATATAGTTGTGGGTCCATTTCTGAGTTTTCTATTTTGTCCCATTAATCTATGCATCTGTTTTTGTGCTATGACAACTTTAAATATTGTACATTATTAATTGTTTTGGATTTCATCAAAATGAAATTATACAATTCTTATGTTGTTCTTAGTATCTGTCTTCTTTAGCTCAGTTTTCTGTGGAGCCATCATATTATCATATGTAGTGATTATTATTCCCATCTCTTATATAACATTCTATAGAATGAATATATGAGCTTATTTCTCCACTTTATTGTGAATACACTTAGGTTATTTCTAGAATGAGGCTAATATAAATAGTGCTATAATAAACATTTTGGTATATGTCTTTTGGTAGATACATATATGAATTTCTGCTTGACATATTTGGAAGAATGAAAATTCTGGGTCATAGAATATAAATATTTTGTGTCTTAGTAAGTATTGCCAAAAAGCTTTCCAAATTGATTATACCATATGTATCTGGCTGACTCAGTTGGTAAAGCACACCACTCTTGATATCAGGGTCGTGACTTCAAGCCCTATGTTGCACAAGGAGCTTACAAAAAAAAAAAGAAATGAAAACATACCTCGACATAAGTTGGTTGTACCAATTTACATTCCCATATGAATGAATTTGTTTGATTATTAGTGGTTGATGGGTATAATCTTTTCATGTGTTTTTAAATTATTTCAGTATTTTTACCCAAAAGTCTTGACTCAAGTCTTGTCCATGTTTATTAGAATCACCTATCCTTTTGTCATTGATTTGTAAAGATTTTTTTTTTCTAATTCAGGACACAAATCCTCCGTCATAAAAGATACACATATCTAGTATCATCTCTGGCTCTGAGGCTTACTTTTCATTCTCTAATGGTGTCTTTTAATGAGCAAATACTCTTCATTTTAATGTGACTTACACTGTGAATCTTTTTGTTAATTTTTTTTGTGTTTGTCCTATTTGCAATTGTCGCTCTCGGCCCGCAAGAACGACTCGGAGACTCACGTAGCGGCGAACCTTCTTTAATCGCTTTTTTTCTTCTTCCCTCTTTACCCTCGGCGCATGTGTTTTTATACAGGCAGTGTTACCCAATCACAATGCAGTGCTCATGCACCTCCCGCGAGAGTGGACCTAAATGAACAGCCAATCATATTCAGTCCCTTACGGCTCTGAGAGTAGGCCTCCTGTACCGGCTCCCGACATCTCCCCCTTTTTTATTTATTTATAATGGCTGAGATCGTGCCTGTCTTAGGTTGCCAATCCTCAGCACACATGCTTACCCGTCATCGGGTACTCTCCCTGGTTGAAGAGCCCCTGTCTTAGGTTGCTATGGTGTGGGATCAGTCTTACCCGTCTTTGACTACCGATCTAGCATACTTAGCCATATCTGGGGGGAGGTACCAGCTTCAAGAGCCATCATGGCTTGAACCATGAGGTGTTATTGTCGTTGATTGCGACGGACACGGCCACACACCCAACGTAACATTAGTATGTTAGCTGTGATTAAGAGAACAGCCATGGCACCAAGTCCGGCCCACTGTTTGAGGAACAAAACAGATTGCTGTAACATTTTTTTCCACTCACTAACAGGTGCAATAGTTACTTTGGTAGAATTTATGGATATAATTTGAGCTCGTAATTGCCTAGTTAAATTTTGAAATTGACGGTTCCAGGTAACATTAAGCATATTTCCTAACTGTCTAGAGAGGTTAGCTGCTAAGGATAAGTTGTTATGAGCTATAGGGGTGATACAAAGTCCGGCCATATTATGTATGCATCCTATCGACACAATTGACTCTAGGATATCAAGTTGTTCCTGTACAAGATCAACCCTTTGATTTACAATAAGGATCCCAGCATGCAAATGTCCGTTAATTTGTTCTTGCGTAGCCAATGCTTCAGTGACCATTCCTGTGACGTTGTTGAGCATGGCGGCTGTCTGTACCGAGGTTGTCAACGCTACCACAGCAGCAGTAGCAGCGGCGGCGGATGCTGCGATAGCTGCAATAATGGCTGCTGTTATTCCAAAGTCTCGTTTATGTCGAAGCAGCACCGGCAGGTTGTCGGGGTTCACCTGTACTGGCATCGGGATATACGTCGGTATCTTGGCTATTACTGCCGAGTCTCCCATCGAGGCGTTCCAACATTCTGATAGCAGACAATTCTGGGACTCACAAGAGAGACTGGATGACTGTTAATAGTAGAAGCATTAAAAACTATGAAGAGAAAGGGAGCTCTAACACAGACAGGCGTTGGTGAGTAACTTATGTGCTTAGCTGAGGTGCAATTGCAAGTAACATTTGTTTCAAATTGAGAGCCTACGTGATAGTTGTACGTACAGTTACGCCATGTAGACCCATTAATAAAGTGAAGGCTTTCCAAGCCTGTACATGCCTGTGCAGCGTTGCAGAGCAGCCACCTATCTAGAAGGTGAGCTGACGCGCCTTGCGCCGGGTCTTGGTAGGTATAATTATAGCCAAAAAAGGTGGAGTTAGAGTAAGTGGGGATTTTAGAACTGAATGAGAATCCTGTTCCCACCCAAACTCCTGAGAGGCTACTATGGCAGCCATTCGTGCGGTGCAGCTCGCACAATAGCAGGCCTTGGTGCAGCAAGGTTTATACGGAGGAGGCCCCTTGTAAGGTGGCGCTGTTGGGGCTGGGCGCGTGGGCATAGGATCTAAGTTATCTACCACTTCCGTCTCTGTTTGTAACTGCGCCATAGCTCCTTCTTCCGCTTTTAATTTCAGCTGCACCATAACTTCCCCCTGCATTTTGAGCTGCGCCATAGCCTTTTTTAGCTCTTCCTCCTTTTTTGCAAGCTCCTTTTGCATCTTGCTCACCTTTTGGCTTTTGGGCGATTTCCCTCCTCTGCCCCTTTCATCATCGCTCGAGCACTGTCTGAGTGTCCGTTTGAGCTTTCACTCTCAGAGCTAGTGCCCTTCAAGGAGCCTTTACAAGATTCCTCTCTCACTTGTTCTAAGATCTCCCCTCCCAGTTGCACCGCCTGGCATATGGGCTCTCGCGGGGATTGCAAACAAACTTTCACTAAAGACCAAATGGCCAGGGTTCCCGGCGTAGTGCGCGGATCATGTCTAAGGTCTTCTCCTAAATGCTCCCACTGAGGGATGTTTAATATCCCTTCCTCCAAAAACCAGGGAGCTGTTTGTCCCACTTCTCTCAAAAACAAATGAGCTGTTTTATTTTTTAAAGGAGTACCAATTGCTTTAAGGATATCAGAAAGCGGCCCCAGCATTTTATATGTGGCCATCTCGTTTCCCATACCGGAAAGCTTTACTCTCGTCCTTATCCTAGGAACTTTGCAGCCATCTCGTTTCCCATCCCGGAAAGCTTTACTCTCGTCCTCGACTTGAGGAACTTTCCCTGTCACTAGACAGAAATAGGTGCACTCTTTACCTGATCGTCGCCGACTCCGTGCGTCTCTCACGATGAGAATCCCGGGTTTCGGCACCACTTGTCGCTCTCGGCCTGCAAGAACGACTCGGAGACTCACGTAGTGGCGAACCTTCTTTAATCGCTTTTTTTCTTCTTCCCTCTTTACCCTCGGCGCATGCGTTTTTATACAGGCAGTGTTACCCAATCACAATGCAGTGCTCATGCACCTCCCGCGAGAGTGGACCTAAATGAACAGCCAATCATATTCAGTCCCTTACGGCTCTGAGAGTAGGCCTCCTGTACCGGCTCCCGACAGCAATCATAAAATTATTTTCTTTTGTTATGTTCTAGAAAATGAGGTATTTTCACATTAAATTTAAAATCTATCTGAAATTAATTTATACATGTAGTGTGAGGTAGATTTCAAGATTCACTTATTTTTCAAATGGATATTCAGTTGACCTAGAACCATTTACTTAAAGATTATTCTTTTACCCACTGTATTATGAGTGTTCATTTATAAACTCTGTATTCCATTGGTCAACAATTATTTGTGCCAACTTCACACAGGCTTGCTGAATATATAATTCTTTATGCCAGTTATACACCCTCTAATTTTTTTTTAATTTCTAATGATTACATTGGCTATACTTTTGCTATCTATCTATCTGAATTGTCAGATTACACAAAAATCTGCCTTACTCACAAATGGAAACTCACACATACACACAGAGAGGATATATACTCCTCCATTTGCTTATATCTTCTTTAACTTCCTTGTTAATGACTTATGGATTATTGTTTTATTCCTAGGTATGTGGTGTTTTTGATGATATTACAATTGGTGTCAATTTAAATGTGCTCATTGCTGTTGTATGCCAATACATTTGATGTTTTTTCAAGTTTTAAAATATTATTGAAGTATAATTTACATACAATAAACTGCATATATTTAAGATGTAAAATCTGATGCATTTTAACCTTTACCAATATCCATAAAAAATCACCAGAATCCCAGAATCAACATTTTTATCACCCACAAAATCTCCTTTATATTCTTTCAGAAATCATTTCACCCACTCCTTTACCATTAACCCAAACACTGAAATGAATTCTGTCACTATAGATTAGTTTGCATGTTCTAGATGTTTATGTAAATGAAATCAAATAAATGCTTTTTATTGCCTGACTTATTTCACTCAGCTTATTTATTTGGGTATTCACCTATTTTTGTTGCATGTATTAGTAAATCATTACTCCTAATTGCTGAATATCATTTATCAGTATGACATTTAATTTATTATATGTATATATCATAAATTTTTCATCCATTCACCTGTTGATGGACATATGGGTCATGTGAGATTTGACTAATACAATAAAGCTGCTATAATCATTTGTATTCAGGTCTTTATGTAAATTTATGCTTTTTTTCCTATGCAATAGATCAATAAGGTCAATAATAAGATCAGTACAAATAAAGCAGTAGCTAGAGTATACGTATTTCTCTTTGTACTAAGCATATGATTTTTTTTTAAAGATTTTATTTACTTATTTGACAGAGATCACAAGTAGGCAGAGAGACAGGCAGAGAGAGAGAGAGGAGGAAGCAGACTCCCCACTGAGCAGAGAGCCCGATGTGGGGCTCGATCCCAGGACCCTGGGACCACCCGAGCTGAAGACAGAGGCCTTAACCCACTGAGCCACCCAGGCGCCCCGCATATGATTTTTTTAAAGCCTACTGATGGTAAATTACAATGACTGCTTATGGAACGTGACAGCAACTTTCACTCCTAGGATAAACCCAACTTGGTCATGGTGGTTTTTTTTCTTTTAGAATATTGTTGGCTTCTACATGGAAAAATGTTTTTATCTATGTTAATGATTCATATTCGTGTGCATTTTTTTCTTGTCAAATGCATTTTTCTGGTTTTGATATGGGTATGATGCTGGCCTAATAAAATTAGCTAGAAAGTGTTCCCTTCTCTTCAATTTTCTTGAAATAAGTCCCATAAATGTTGATAGAATTGACAAGTAAAGTCATTTGGGCTTGGAGTTCAATATTGAGAAAGTTAACTTCAAATTTGAATTGGGAATTACAAATTTGATTGGGGATGCTATTTCTGAGGTTGGATATTGGTTATTTCTTTTGTCTCTTTTTACTTTGATCATTCTGAGGTTAGATATTCATCAATTTTATTAATCTTCTTTAAGAACCAGTTTTTAGTTTCAGAGATTTTCTTTTCCTTTCTTTCTTTCTTTCTTTCTTTCTTTCTTTCTTTTTTTTTTTTCAAATTTCTATTTCTGTTCTACTTCTCGAATGGATTACTTTTCTATTTTCTTTGCAGTCTTAAGGTTGGCTGAGGTCACTGGTTTGCAACCTTTGTTCTACCCTAAAAAATGTATTGCTATAAATTTCCCTCTAAATTCAATTTTATTGGTAGCTTACACATTTTGGTATGTTGCCTTTTATTTTCATCTAATTTCAAATGCTAATTTCTCTTTTGAGTTATACCTTGTTACATGAATCATATATAAGTGGGTTATAGTAGATTTTTAAATTTCTCCTTCCAAATCATTAGTTCTTGGGTCATGTGTTTCTGATTTTGTTACTATGTTCATAAACATTTAAGAATGTTACATCATGGGACATCTGGGTGGCTCAGTGGTTTAAGCGTCATGATCCTAGAGTCCTGGGATTTAGTCCTGTATTGGGCTCATTGCTCAGCAGGAGCCTGCTTCTCCCTCTACCTTCCTCTCCCTTGTCTTGTGCTTACTCTCAATCTCTTTCTCTCTCTCTCTGACAAATAAATAAAATCTTGAAAAAAAAGGATGTTACATGATCTTGATAAATTGATCTCTTATTAATTATGAATTGACTTTCTTTTTCCTATGTAATAGTTGCTGGTCTGAGATTTACCTTGTCTGATACTAAGATAGCCAATTGGCTTTCTTTTGATTAGTGTTAGGACGATATATTCTTCTACATCCTTTTTTTTTTTTTTTTAAATCTCATATGTGCTTAAATTTGTATCAGCAGAATATTTGAGTCTTTCTTTTTCATCTAATTTGACAATTTCTGCCTTAAAATTGGGTGGTGTTTATACCATTTACATCTAATAGGATTATTATATCACTTAGGTTAAATCTACTATCTTTCTATTTTTTTTTCTATGTAGTTTTCATTTTCCCTTTCCTTGTGTTTTCCTTTATTGGAGAACAACTGAGTATTTTTTATTATCCACTCTTTTTTTTTTTTTATGACCAACGATATATAACTTTAAGAGTGTGCACATATGTGCATGTGTGTGTATGTGTGTGTGTGTGTGTATTTAGTGGTTTCTTTAACATTTAGAGTATATATCTTCAATTAATCAAAATCTGCATTTGTTATTAAATGTGAGATAGTGTGTATGTTGTACCTTAGTTATTAGTTTTTTAAATTATATGTTTACCTCTCATTTATCCTAGCTTTTGCTATGAAGCCATTCAGTTGTTTCAAATGAGCTACTAATATATTTATTAGGACTTTTCTTTTGAGGCTCATAAACTACAGTTTTTCTTCTTTTAACACATTAAAACTGAAAAACATATCCACACTAATCTTCAACATCTTTGTATCCTATTTATTTAGTCAGTTAGATGGTTTTGTGCAGTTCACAATTTACGTTCTCAGGGAGAAAACCTGAAGCTTGTCAGAATTATGTCCTTGTTCCCTTTCACTTACTAAAATTTTAACTCATACAGGCCATGCCTTTCTTTTCTTTCTTTTTTTTTTTTTTTTAAGACTTTATTTATTTATTTGACAGATAGAGATCACAAGTAGGCAGAGAGGCAGGTGGGGCGGGGAGCAGGCTCCCTGCTGGGCAGAGAGCCCAATGAGGGGCTCAATTCCAGGACCCTGAGATCATGACCTGAGCTGAAGGCAGAGTCTTAACCCACTGAGCCACCCAGGCTCCCGGCCCTGGCTTTCGTAATAGCCCTCTTCCAGCACCATCAACTACCATGTCTGCTGACTTCTCTGACTCTTCGTGTCATAACCTTTTCTGGGGTTATCAGCCTTTCACTATGAACCAAGTATTGGCAAATACTAGTAGGAAAAGTTTAACTATAGAATATTAACTTACCTCTCTGTTCCTTCATTCTCTCTGGGGTTCTATTTGTATTAGCATTACTCCAAAATCTTCAATCAGAATAATTATTTCATTTGTTTCCTATTTTTGGTTTTGATTTGCATATAAGCTGGCTTTTTTAGTGTTTCTTGATGGGTGCATTTTTCTTTAAGTTATTCCATCATAGGTGTAAGTGGAAAATTGTGTGAATATACCTTAATACTCCCAGTAAGATATTAATCTTTGTATAGGCCATTTAAAAAACTAAACTAAAATATATATTTACTTCAACATAATTTTTAGATGCCCATTATCTTCTATATCAGTAAATCCTTGCACCACAGACTAATCCTTTAATGTCTTCACTATCGTCTAGAAAATGAATTGCTGAGAATAAGTAGACAAACCGTGTGTGAGTGAATTTGTATTTTCCCATATATAAAGTCATTCCGTCATTCAGTATTTCTAGCTATGTTTCATAAGTTATTCCTTCTGTTAAGTGGCTACTTCACATGTTTTAACTCTTCAGCTCTGTTTTCTACAACCATCCTTGGTTACAGTATCCTCTCTTTCACCCAACCTGTCTCAGAGAAACAAAGGAATGAACTCCTTCAATTCTTGCCCTCATTGAAACTTAACTTGTTAATGTTTTCATTGTCTTTAGGCTACTGAGTCTACTGGTCTGTCTTTTAAGTTAAGAGTTTTAGCTTCCTCTCAACATTTCATATTCTCTTTTCCTGGATATTGTCACCTCTCTTTTTTCTTCATCCTTTCTCTACTGCTCTGCTTGAGTGTATCTTTCTTACCTTCCATTCTTTCCTTGTCTCTTATTTAACTTTTATGTTCTCCCGCACTTCTCTAGTTATTTCAGTTGAAGGACAGTATGTATCTTAATGACTTTATGTTCCACCAAGCCATTAGACATATTCTGGTACTGAAAATAATGAATTTATCTTTAAGTACTGACTCTTTTAGTGATCTCTTTATATTTTGAATGCCTTTTCTCTCTTGACTTCCTTCATTCTTAGCACAGGTGATTTTGAGCAGCCTTCACCTATTACCTGTTTTGCACAGTCTGTTTATATTTCTTCTCCCCAACTCCACAGTTGTCTCCTTGAAGCTGAATTCTTATCTTACTGAGTCTAGACTAGCCTTGACATATAATTAGGTTAAAAATACATGTTACATGGCAAATAATGGATTGATTGATATCTGAATAATATGTAAATTATCACCTTTTATCTATGATCCAATTTCTTTTTTCTATTTTTTTACTTGCATGTTAATATTTACACCATCCAGAAGTCCATCTTTGGAATTCTTTTCTCACTTTATACAAACCACTTTAGTTGTATTATCTTGGGGCATGGCTTATTATCTTAGGGCATGGCCTTGACTAATATGTATACATTAGTCCATGTTCTTCAAATATATACTTACATAGCCACATTTTAATGTTTACTGGTCTCCCTTGAAATTTTCTAAATCTGTTTGATTCAACAAGTTCAAATTTTCATACATCTTTTCCCATAAGATAGAGGGGAAGCCAGAAAGCCGGCAATCTTTTAAATTTGTATTATTAATTTTATTTCTTACCACTATGTGCAATGGGTTACCACATCCTAAGAATGATGAAGTAAATTCAGTTTTTCTTTGACTACAAACATAATAAATATTCTTAGTGAACTATTTTGACAATAAATTTAAAAGAAAAAATATAAAATAATTTTATGGTCTGGAGTTAAAACTTTAGTCTTTGATCAGTCTCTTTTTTCTTAGGCATATTTTTCAGTAGGTTTGATCTTATAGGCCATGTAATCTTGTATTTGCTTTATATTACTGAACATATATGTTTTAAAAATTGTACACTAAAAATATTGCTTTCACTGAATTGAATGTTTCGGCAATTTCCATTTATTTTACTATTATAAGTAATGTTTTATTGAACTTCTTTGTGCAAGACACTTTTATTTACAGTTATTTCCATATGATTGATTCCTAAAAGTGGAATAACTGTCAATGAACATGAATAATTTGAAGACTCTTCATACATATTACCAACATATTTCCCAAAAGAGATATAACAATTTGTACAACCTACAGGAGTGTCCATTTCCCTCTACCCTGGATAGTATTGACTATTTTCATTTTAAAGAGAGTAAAACATATCAAAAATAAAATTTATACACCTTGATATATATGTTACATTAATTCTACTTCTTAACAGTTTCTCAAATCAATACACTCCTCTGTTGCTACTGCAGCTGGCTTGGATTTGGCTCTTATAATTTGTCTGCTGCGTAGCATTTGCCTCATAAATGGCATTTCAGCCTTTGTTAAAATCTTCCTCCATTCTTTTGTCAACATTGTAAAGAATGAATTTCTAAAATTCTAATTTAGTTCTGTATCTCTCAAGTGTATAACATAATTTCTAAATGATTCTGCATGCACAATAATACACAATAGAATCTCAGCCTCATGATACAGAATTCAGAAGAGATCTCGTTTCAACAGAAAAACATTTCTGGCCTTTGAATTCTGCAAAAAGCTATCTTGTATTTATTTATCAGAGTTGTACATTCTCACACCATGTTTTTTATGATTATTTATTTAATACCTTTCCTTTACCTACAATTCTCAGCCCTTTCCACTTTGACTGTAAGCTCTGTGAAGACAGGGACATGTCCATCTTACTTGTTCCCATATCCCTAATACCAAGCCCCATGTATGTCAAAGACATGGCATAATTATGTAAGTGGGTTGTGAATGAATTATCTTTATTTTCTCTTCCTTAACATCTCAGTTTCATTCCCCCAGATTTCTAAAACAAATATTAATGATATATTATCTGTTATTTACTGACATGCAGATAGTTTCTGGGGTATATTATGCTTTTTCGTTTCTCTTTTCTCTGAATTTGCTTTTTGCAGTTCTATGTTCAACAAAGAAATCACTTCTTACAATGAACTCTTAATATGAATTGATCCTTCTTACTCTGTAAATTTTTCCCACTACCTGATCACCATCTCAGGAAGGTTTGGAGGATCCCACTCTATAGTCTCCATAAAACTTTTTGAATTTCTATTTTAGCAACTAGCTAGATTCCTTCTATCTGTTTTTGTCAGTTTCTTGTCCTTACTGAGATTTCCCTGAGGAAATAAATTTGTGAATCAATTGCTGTTATAACATTATTTGTTCCATTAGCAAAACAACAAAAATTAACTACTTCAAGTGTTTTGTAAGGAGATTGATTAATAAGCTTAAAAAAATAAGTGACGTGCCCTACAGAAGCAGAAGCTGGAATGAGCACTTCCTAGATACATGCTGTAATAGATAAGAACATAATTTGGATGAACCATGGAACCTAGTTCATATTGTTATATAACATAAGGCTTTTATACAGAAACTGTTTTTGTTTATTGCACTAGGTTCAGGTGAATGAGAGGAATACCATGAAGCATACTATTTGTTCATGAAAATAACTTAAAATTGCATGCTGCATCACCAATCACAGCAAATCAAATCACTATTTGAATATTTTGTCCAGGTACAAACACCTGCTATTTAAGTCATGAAGACTAAATGAACTTTACCACTAATCCTTGTAAAATTTGGCCTTCTGCAATTATTTCTGAAATTGTATTAAATTAAAACTGAAGACCTTGTAAGAACTAACTACTCTATCCACCATATCTTTACCTGACTCTGTGAATCTAGCTTGTGATCTTGCTACCTAGCATCACAGTCAAGGTCTCAGGTGACCAAATGGTTCTGATGTTAGTCTCTTTTTAGGATTTTAACTAATTTTATTGTTAACAATTTGAATTATTCTTCTGAAGTTGATGCCTACGGCCATATTAGTTAATTGAGAAATTCAATTCAGTCCAATCAAGCTCAGTGCCACGTAATTCTTTATTTGGTTCTATAATGGGAGTGCAGAAGATGGGTAGGGAGAAAAGCTGACTTTATCCAGTATCAACTCAACTCCTTATTAATTTCCCAATTCGAAGGCTATGTCTTAGACTGCCAGAGCAGAGAAGTTGTTCTAATATTTTTTATAGGTGATTAAATATCACTTAAGGCAACTTTGAAATTTCAGAGATGATAATATATGCAACTGAAAATAATAACTATTAATTATAAATTTAAAACAGCATTTTTATTTGAACAGTACTAAAACCTATGGATCACTTTTAATTTTTAAAACGTTTCCCTAAGAATATTTAGAAACTGTAGAAGATGTTAAAAAATAATGCTTCTTAAAATAATGGGAAATAAGCAAAGCTAAGATATGAGAACATAGAAAGTAAATGATGCTGCTTCCCAGCAGGGATATTGATATGCACATTATTGTGTTACTGGAATAGGACCAGAAGCAATGAAAGAATCAGCATGAATCTGGTCCCATATTTCAAGCATCCTTTTCTGTTACTGAGAGAGCAATATATAAGCATGCCTCAAAAACCACCCTTGAACTCTTATTCCTCTCAGGTTTGTTTTTCCATATCTTTATCTAGGATATACTGGCTTTAACTATTTTTATTTCAGAATACTTGTCTTTATGGTTTTGATTATTCTCAATAATAGAGAACCTTGCATTTCAAAAAGTAAAAATTCTGTTTCATGGCAAATGCATATTTTGCGAGAGACACACCAGAGTGCTAATCCCCATTAAATCCTAAATCACTTTACCTGAAGCAAACACTTAGAAGAAAGTACTGCATTAGGGTTTAATTAGAAAATTCACCTGCCTATGGAAGATTTCGGTGATTCTATCTTATATTATACCTTGTAATAGTACCTCTGTCTATAGTACCTTATTGCTCATGTCTTCCTTCACATTTCAGGCACTTTGGGACTATAATATATTAAGGAAATTTCAGACAAAAATGAATTCTAAGTAGACACAGGAATGTTTTCTAATGACCATGCAAATATATTACATGGATGTACCCTAATTAATAAATTTATCTAGCTTTTAATCTGCAGATATAAAATATTTGAATACTTATAGATGTTAAATAGTTTTGTATATATATTTTAGACATAACATATGAAAGTATTCTCATGCTAATTCAAAATATATGCCAACATTTTGAAGGTCTGGAACATAGTATGATCGCCCTTATGAAATATTTGGTTCTTTCATTTCATTATTCCATTGTCAGTGTAAGAGGAGGTTAATTTTTTGATATAATTATGCTTAATATTTTTCTAAATATCCTATAAGTTAAAATCTTAAAATTTTGTCTGTAACCATTTTCACAAATTTTATTTATGCATATAATTTTTAAAGAAATTCCTTAGAAGAGTTCCTTAAGAAATTTTAGTTAACTTTTTGTTTTAAATAGTCAGCATTTATTTATATGTCCTTATATATTGATCTTTATTATGGTCTTCATTTCTTCTTGCATGGAAGTATTGTTTCAAGGGAGAATTGTTCTTTTTTCTATTATAAGTACACATGCAATCAGGTCTGCTAGAATCAGCTCTGCTGGAGACAAACAAAACTTAACTTTTGTTTGTAAGAAGAAAAAAATATATATATTATTACTTTGTCTTTTAAAGTCAGGTTTATTAGGGTGTAATTTGCATGCAGTAAACTTCATGCTTTAATGCGTACTCAATTCAGTGAATTTTGGCAAATCTTTTACAGTTAGGTAACTACTACCACAATTGGAAATCAGAATATTTTTATCACTACACGAAGTTCCCACCCTCATGTGCCTTGTAGTGAGTCTCTTCACCCCACTTCCAACCCATAGTAAACCTGGATATGATTTTATCTCTATAGTTTTCCTTTATCAGAATATGACATTTGTATTTCTACCAGAAATATATGAACTTTTTTTAAAAATATTTTATTTATTTATTTGACTGACAGATCACAAGTAAGCAAAGAGGCAGGCAGAGAGAGAGGAGGAAGCAGGCTCCCTGCTGAGCAAAGAGCTCAATGTGGGCTTGATTTCAGGACGTTAGGATAATGACCTGAGCTGAAGGCAGAGGCTTTAACCCCTGAGTCACTCAGGTGCCCCAATATATAAACTTTTTACTGATTCTTCTTTTTCATGAATATTATGTATGTCAGATACTGTTGCTTTTGTCCTTGGTTTTGTAAATTTTACCATTCCAGTAAATATGAAATCATGTCTCGTTATAGTTTAAAGTTTTATCTACCTAATAGCTAAGTATTTTGATTTTTCATGTGTTTATTTGACACCTATTTTTCTTCTTTGGAGCATTGTTTGTTTAAACGTTTGCCCAATTTTAATAAATTGGCTTTTTGTCTTCTTATTTAATTACAAGAGCTTTTAAAATTCTGTTTATTGATCCTTTATCAGATGTAGTTTTGGAAAAATGTTCATCTTCTCAATAATTTATCTTTTAATTTCTTAACAGTGGTTTTAGAGAGCAGAAGTTTTAAATTTTGCTGGGGTCCAGTATATTGTCCTTTTTTTTCTCTTGTACTTATTGTACTATATTGTATCCTAAAACAAAACAAAACAAAAGCAACTTGGATTGCCCAGTGTCACAGGATTTTTCTTTTTTTTTTCCTTTAGAATAAAAAAAAAAATCATGTATTTTTTTCTTATGATGTTGGGTAAAAGCTAAGAAATACTTTAATTATTTTTGATTATGAGATGTTCAACTATTCTTGTGACATCTGTTGAAAGGACTATTTTTCCAATTGCTTTTATTATAAAATTTGATCAAAAAAATCATGGGTGAAAGTACTTATGCATTATTTTTTTTAATTTTATTTTTTTCTTCCAGCGTTCCAAAATTCATTGTTTGTGTACCATACCCAGTGCTCCATGAAATATGTGTCCTCCACAATACCCACCACCAGGCTCACCCCACCCTCCACCCCCCCTTCTAAAATTCTCAGTTTGTCTCTGAGTCCACAATTTTTCATGGTTTGTCTCCCCCTGCGATATCCCCCAACTCACTTCTCCTCTCCATCTCCCAAAGTCCTCCGTGTCATTCCTTGTGCTCCACAAGTAAGTGAAACCATATGATAATTGACTCTGTTTTTTTCTATATGTCTGTCTTTATGCTAAAAATAAACTGCCTTGATCACTGTCTTACTTTATATAAGTTAAATCATAAATGTTTGTAAATTTTCCAACTTTGTTTTTCTTTTCATAAAAATTAATTTTGACTAGGATGGCATTTAAACTATACATCCATCAATTTGAAAAAATTAACACCTTGAAAATATTGAGTCAAAAATATTGAGTCTTCTATTTATGAAGATGGCTTATCTCTTGGTTATTTACATCTTCTTTCATTTCTTAATCAATCTTCTGTAGCTTTTAGAATATGTATATTAGATTACTTTGTTAGATTTATTATAAGAACTGATTCAGGACTGTGTCAACAAATTAATTTGTTGGTTGACTCTTTTTATGATTATTGTCACAGATATATAATCGACTATTGCACTAATCTCAGAATTTTTGACTGTTTTAGCACTAATAATAATTAATATTTATTTGGTGCTTATTATGTACTGAGTTGTTTTCAGAGTGTTTTACATAAATTTTCTCAATATTGCCAAAAATCCTTAAAAAATGGGTGCTATCATTATTTTCTTTTATAGATTGGTAGGTTGAGATGGGTTCTTATATATTGTATTAAAATAGGCTGACACATACCTGTATCTGTGTATGTACATAAATATAAGTATATATGCACATATATGTATATACACAATAAAATTAACTAAAGCAGAATCAAATTGATAAATTGGATTTCATTAAAGTTAAAACTACTATTTTCAAAAACTTCCATTTAAAAAAAAAGGAAAAGGAAAGCCACACTGGAATAACATGTGTACAATAATTCATATTGAATATCTAAAGAAAGTTGTTTAAGTCAATCATAAGAAGAAAAGCAGAATAAAAGTGCTTAGAGAGTTAAAGTAGCCATACATAAAAATGGATATACATAAATGTGGATATACTAATATGCCCAAGAAAATTGTTCAGTATCTTAGTTATCAGGACAATAAAAATGCATGTTAAAATGGCAATACCACTATACACTCACTAAAATAGCCAAAATTTAAACAGATGGGCAATCCTAAGTTTTGGAAAGGATATGAGGATGTGTAGAAACCAGACTGTTAATATGTTGCTGGTGGAAATCTAAAATTGTGCAACCAATTTGGAAAGCAATTTTATAATTTCTTATAAATTTTAATATACAATTATGATATGCCACAGAAATTCCAATCCTAGATATTTACCTAAGAGAAATGAAAATATATGTCAACAAAAATTAAAAGATTGTTCATTGTAGCTTTACTCTTAACAACCCAAAATTAAAAATAATTCAGATGTTCATAAATGAGAGAATAAATAAACACATGTGTAATACACATAAAGTGGAATAGTATACAAGAATTAAATTTTAAAAATGACAACAGATATCACATCAATATAAATTAATCTCTAAAATATAAAATTGAGTAACTGTATGGTTTTATTCATATCACTTTTTAAAATAGGCAATACTAATCTTTTGCTATCATAGTCAAATCAGTGATTTTTCTGGGATAAAGAATGGGGAGTTGGCTCCAGGTAGATTCTAGGGTTGATGGGAGTGTTCAATATATCAATTATGGTAGATGTTACACAGCTTTGTCAAAACCCATCAATTTGTACATTTATAATACGTGCATTTTATTGTAGGTAAGTTGTATTTCAATGAGCTGATCTTTTCAAATTTTAAAGTAAACCAGGAGTGAGATAGAGTAAAATCCCAATATGACAGTCTTTCAGTAAGTCTAGAAATCAATTGGTTCATACTAGAAATAAGTCAGAGATCTCTAGGAAAATTGTCTTCACATGATAAATGAAAGAAAAACACAACATATATATATATATATATATATATATATATATAGTCAAATATACTAATATAGATTATGAATCTGAAAGCATTGACTATAGCTTATTATATATGAGAATAAGAAATGATCTCTTTAGTTAAGCAAGAATATATAAAATAGGTTACAAAATATACACAAAAATATGTACAAATTTAAACACATTTGAGGGGTGCCTGGGTCGTTCAGTCATTATTGTTTCTTATAATCACATTAAGCAAGTTGTGATTATAAGAAACAATAGTTTTTAATATGTCTGTGTTGAAGGCGTGAAGCTGAGACATAAGGGAAAGGAATAGGTAGTAAAACATTTCTAAAAAGTCAAGCTGAAGTGTGAGATAATAATTAGATATAGCTTAGAATTGGACAAATTTGAACTTTTAGATACTTCTTGAAGGCTTTTATATCAAAATCTCTGATCCACTGAGGCGCCTGGGTGGCTCAGTCAGTTGAGCTCCCAACTCTTGGTTTTGCCTCAGGTCGTGATCTCATGGTGGTCATGAGATCAAACCCCTTGATGGGCTCTGTGCTCAGTTCAGATTCTCCTGAAAAGACTGTTTCTCCCTTTCCTGATGCCCTTCCCCACTGCTCTCTCTTTCTCTCAATAAATGTAATTATTTTTTAAAAAAACAACAACTAATTCACTTACATGCTCCCAGAGAGAATATTTATGTTTAATTGTCAAATGTTTATCCCTAAAAATATAGTAAGTAACCAGTTTCCAGTAATAATCTATTGAGTAAATGCATAGATGAATTAATGAATAAGAACTTACATTTGCACATATAGGCATATATACTTCTAATATTCTTCCTTCTCTCTTCCTTGTTATATAAATGATGCCTATATATTCTTATTGAGGCTCTTGCCTACTTACCCTTCAGCTATCAGCTTAGAAATCATGTTCTTTACATCAGTTTACCACAGACCATCCTAGACTGGGCTAGGTGATTTCCTATGTGGTCGTATATTACTCCTCACATTATGTTTTATTGTCTCTGTGTCCCTTGCTAGCCTTTGATAGCAGGGAAAACCAGGCACTCTTATTCTTTGAACATAAGCCTGAAAACATTACTTGCACATAGTAGGCTCTCAAAATATATTAGTTGAATGAATACATTAAAATTTTTGTGAGTCACGTTGTCGATCTTGACTTCTTTGAGATCTGTTACGCTAGTATCAGTTCCCTTTCATGTTATCATATTTGCCTGATTCTTTGTGATGTGGGTAGACTGGTATTGGTGCCAGTGTGTTGAAAAGAGCAAATGCTTCTTCCCATGTTTAAAGACTGGTTTCTGCAAGTTAAGTCCTCTTTCTCTCTCTTTTCCCTGGACTGATGGGATGATCTCCAGAAACACAGTTATGCAGTGCTGGAGTCAGTTATGTAGTGTCATTGAGCCACAGATGGGAGTGTCTTCGGTCTGGTCCTTGTTCCAACAGACCTGCTCACAAACTGTGACTGAGAAGGGCTGGTACTTAATAGAAGTCTCTTTCTATCTGTATCAAGGGATGCAGATTGAGTTTTCCCAACTGGGAATCTGGACCCTCAGGATGACTGGCACAGTGGCAGACTGTAGCGATCAGGAAGCTGAAGCTATGTATAAGACTCTTTCAGCATCTTCAAGGATGTAGACAGAGGTTTCTTCTTCCTGGCCCCTATGCCAGCAGGCCTCCTTGAAGACGGTGGCTGGGAGGGAGCTGACACCCAGTACAGGGCCCTTTCAGGGCTCCAGCAACACAGGTGGGAATGTGTGCTGCCTAGTTTCAATTCCAGCAGGGCTGTTCATGGACTGCAGCTGAGATGGACAGGACACTTTCAGTATCCTCAGTCGAACTGAGTTTGGCAGGTTCACTTACGGGGGCTCCTCAACCATGGCAGAGAGGGATTAGAGGCTGTTCATGGGCCAAGGCAGGGTCCACAGCCAGGACCAATGTCTGTATGCCTATTACCTGATGCACAGGTGGCCATGACTACCCTCAGGTTTTTACACATCTGGTGCTGGTGACAGACAAAAGTTAAACAGAGGCATAACTGTTCTCAGGAGTGCAGAGCTGTGTCCTGGGTTTGTAGCCAGGATCATGGCCAGTGGGTCAGCCATCTGGGTGAGTAACTATCTTCTCAAAATGGCTTTCCAGGATCTTGGAGTATAGATGGGTTTCACAATCTTCTATCTTGATCCCAAAGCTCCCACAAAGACACTTTTGTGCATGGATAGATGGCATATTATCATTGAGGAAGGGATATGTGCAAGGGAAATCTTCTTTGGCCATCTTGCTGATGTCATTTCTTTATTTTACGTTTTAAAATGTCTTAATAGTTCAACTTAAGTTTTCTTCCAGCCTTCCGTTTACTATGGTTTATTCAATAGTTTTTAATCTCTTAATATCTATTAATTTGGAACAAACTGCAGATATCATTCATAGACAGCTTCTGCTCCTACATGCCATGTGACGCTTTCTACTCCTACATGGTCGATGTGATCCTAACACATTTGTCTATTTCAATATTTTTCATCAACATTATAGTTTTCAAGCAGGCTAATGCTAGACCTTGGTAGTGGATCAAAATGGATGAATAAAATAGTCACAAATTTTGAAATTTCATACGTGAAAATAGAAAGAGGGAAGAAGATCTCCATGAATAGAAGAAAAATACAGTGCTAGAAGTTTGGGAAGAGGGAACAGAGAAGAAGGATCAAAACTTCGAGTAACTGAGGGCTAGCCGCAGGATTTCTGCTGTTCTTTTTTTTTTTTTTTTAAAGATTTTATTTATTTACTTGACAGAGACAGAGAGATCACAAGTAGTCAGAGAGGCAGGCAGAGAAAGAGGAAGAAGCAGGCTCCCTGCTGAGCAGAGGGGCTCCATCCCAGGATCCTGAGATCATGCCTGAGCAGAGGCAGAGGCTTTTACCCACTGAGCCACCCAGGTGCCCCTATTAGCTACTTTTTGAAATGATAATTAGACGCAGTGATACTTAGGCACCAATCTTCAACAACTGTATTCTTCAAATTTCAATGCATTTCAAATTCCTTGAAAGGAATAAAAAATACATTCTATTAAAAAAAATCCTAAAAGCATCAGTAACCTTATGCAACATAATTTTCAGGAAAACAAGGACAGGCTTTTATGCCAAACCAAATTTTTCCTTCCCAATAGTACAAGAACCAACCTAATTTGGGTCTTCTATGGTGACGGAAAGAATATATGAGGAAACTGTTAAGTGTGAGTATTTATTACTATTTCTTTTTTTTAAAGGTTTTATTTATTTATTTGAGAGAGAGAGAGAGCTAGAGAGAGCTCAAAAGGGTGAAGGGCAAAAGGAGACTTCCCGCTGAGCAGCGAACCCTATGCAGACTTGTTCCTTGGATTCTGGGATCATGACCTGAGCTAAAGGCATACACTTAACTGACTGAGCTGCCCAGGCACCCTGTTTGTTACTATTTCTATGTATGGGATGTGTGTGTGTGTGTGTGTGTGTGTGTGTGTGTGTGTGTGTGTGTGTTGGTATATAAACTACATAAAGATGAAGTTTTTTTTTCTGTCCCAAGTACACGAAGGGATACAGTTATGTATTGTGTACCTGATGCTACATAGCAAGGAAAAATAGCATATTTGGGGAAAAAAATGAACTTAAAGCATAGCAATAGCCTTTAGGCAATTGTATTTGGTATCCAAAGCCAGGCAACACATGAATTTTCTACTAAATTACTAGGAAAATGATGGTTTAAAAAACCTTGGCTTTCATCAGACAGATTTGAATTTGAATCATAGTTTCTTTTTCTGTGTGTTTCCTTGAAAAAGTCACTCATGTAGCCCAGAGTTTCAATTTTCTTTCTTGTAGTGCAGGAATTAATAAACTCGATTTCATATATTTGGAACCTTAAATGGAACAAGATATATAAAGTTACAGTGTGTTTTTATAATAGCCCAAAATGATAGACATTATTTTTATTGTTATTGTTTTTATCATTATTGTCAATTGAGATTGACCCTAGAAAATAAACCCTGAGAAATAAATGATAAATTATTTTATATTAGGATTATTTAGGATTTTTCTTAGTAATCAAGATAGACTTTAGGGGCACCTGGGTGGCTCTGTGGGTTAAAGCCTCTGCCTTCCTCTCAGGTCATAATCCTAGAGTCCTGGGATGGAGCCCCACATGGGCTCTCTGCTCAGCGAGGAGCCTGCTTCCTCCTCTCTCTCTGCCTGCCTCTCTGTCTACTTGTGATCTCTGTCTGTCAAATAAATAAAAATCTTAAAAAAAAAAAGGTAGACTTTAATATGCTTAAAATTAAATGTGACATAATGAGTAATTTATACTGTTGCAAAATATTAGCTGTTTCTTCTTGGAAACAATTGTTTTGTAGTTATTTTATAATTGGTGGTTTGCTGTGGTTTTCTTAATCTGATTAATTGTGTTTCCAAGTTCCATGTTCTCATTCATAGTAGATGTTGAAGTCCACTGCATATAAAACTTTAAAAATGGTCTTTATATTTCTTTCCCTAAAGATTTTGCCTGGTCATTTTTCATCCAATAGTACTTTTCCATACTTAACACACAACTTGTCATATACAAATGAGGGGTGACCACTGGCACACAGAATCACAAAATCAAAGTTATTTCATTGTAGCAGACACTAAATCATCCAAAGGAAAGGTTATGTACTCTTTCTTCTCCCTTGCTCAGGTGGTAGTGCCCCATATAGTTTTCCTAAGAAGAATAGCTTATATATTATCAACATGAAAAATTATCTTTTTTCTTTCATTCTTGTAGCAGATATGAAACAAAATACCTATCCTATTAAGGAAAAACTGCTCACATGAACCAAAGAGTTTCTTGTGCCTAGGATATGTAAAGTGAAATTAGAAATTAACTGCATCACTCTTCAAAGCACTTAAGTACAGTGCTTGGTAATGCTGTTATTTTGTTCCTAGTGTTGACACAGTTTTAGAAACAGTTACTTAAAGTTTATATTGACATAGTATCATCAATTATGTTTCACCATCTGTGGATCTAATTAAGTTTACCCTTAAATTTGATTTTACCAGACATCATTCACAACCAAGACATGTTTACTAAACATCTTTTACACAAAGAGAAGAAATAGGAAATCAGTTAAAATAGTCCCCAAATAATTCTGATGTTAGAAAACTGTGTGTCAAATAACAGTACTTAATTTAGACTATTCCAAGGGCTCAGTGGTGGCTGGTTATCCTGGTATAGGGTGGTTGGTACAAGGTCAGGAGGAGATAACAAGAGCATTCTTGAATTTTATTATGTAGAAAGAAGGTCGAATTCGTTTTCTTTCTCCTTCCCACTTTAATGTTCACTAGAAACAATTGTAATAAATGATGTATTTTTAGATTTTTCAAAACTTGCCCCTCTTTTGAAACAATGGTACTGTCACACTTGATTTTGTGTTTTCATATATATTAAACCTGTGCCCTCAACTAAGTAGGCTCTTAATAGCCACTTTAAAAATGAGTAGTGCAGTGAATGATGAAAGTATGAAATGACCTGGTCTTTTCTTTATAGTTTATTTAAATGAATATACTTTGAAAATAAGCTTGTTTTCACTTTTAGTTTTCAAGTTTTTGAAGAAACAGGAAAGCACACAAGGAAACAAAATAGAACTTCACAAGTAGGGAAGTAGGTATGTGATTAAGCATCACCTTTCAATTAATTTGGATTGTGAAAACTATATTTCAGTCACTGTTTATCTATAGTAAAATATATTCCTCTTATAAAGAGAATATTATGAAATCCTTTTGTTCTAGATTTAAAAACCTAAATAATCCAGAAAGGAAAAATGTTAACAAATAGAACATTTTTACTTATTTAAATATAAAACTATTTTCCAAAAACTGAGCATAAGAAAACAGTAATATTCCATTTAGTGACTTTGCACTGAACCATATTTATAGGTCATCGCTGCACAGATTAATGTAAATTAAATCCCTGGAATTATTTTGCAAATAAGAGATGTGTGAACATTTTGCAGAAGGATATTCTATTCTAGTCAAGGGGCTGGATTATAGTAAAAAAGAATATTTAACCTCAGAATAAAGAAAGGTATTATCTAGTACAATCCTCTAGAATTCCTGTGAAAATTGATAGAAGAATCTCATCTCTAAACCAGTGTCAAGAAAATCTCTCAGGTGTAATTTCATGTTCAGCACATATTCTCTAGCATTCAGAAGGAAATATACAATTATGTGCAAGAAGATACTTGTGAACAGATATGTGCAAACAATGTTAATATTAAAACTAACCAATCTATGGCAAATTAGATGTTAAAAAAATCACACTACCAAAACGTAATTTAAAGATAAACAAGTTTTATAAACTTATTCACTAGTTTATAAAGTTAATCTCTTCCCAAATATACCCATGCCATCAGAGAGTGGATCTCTAATCCTCTGCTTTACACCGTCATTAGCGTAATTAAGAAATGCTAAAAATAAGAGATATTGGACTTAGTATTATGAATGTTTTAAAGGCATTAATTTCTGTTACCAATAAACTAGATCTTTTTTTCACTTTTTATGTCAGTTGATAGAAATGAAGAGTTACTTATATGGAGAATATAGTTCATAGAACTGAAATACAGCAAAGGGTAAGTATATAAAATGTTGGGTATTTGAATTAGACAATAAAAAATTCCTATAAGCCCATATTCCCTTTAAGCAAAGGGACTGGCTTCACTAATTGTGTAGTAAGTCAACCCTCATAAAATTGCCAAACAGAAAATCTATATGAAAATGGCGATGGCATGCCAAAGATGTGAGCTTTTAAAATGCCCGTGTCTAGAATGCCAGGCAAATCCATATTTCAAACCATGGACAAATAAAACAGTGTGATTAATATTATATTGAAGCCTCTTAGTATAATCCCTAAAACCTATAATCAAGTGCTAATATCTACACTGTAGTCCATGTACCCCAGAGCAGGATTTCTCAAAATGAAGGCCTAGTGGTTTATCAAGGTTTGTAAAAAGAAGGTGAAAAAATGGTGAGCTTTCTCCTGTCTTTTAGATTACAGAATCAGCCCTTAGAATTACATTGACTCTGTGTGTGTGTGTGTGTGTGTGTGTGCGCGTGCTCCTTTGTGATGTTTCATGAAGGAATGTTGGTTTCTATCTCTTGGGATTTCCCATATTACTATAGCCTTCTTATGTCATCTTTCATTGTGTTTTATTCGTGTGGTGTTACATTATTGTTATTTTAACATCTTCATCAGAGTTGGTATTGCAGAGGTTAATGGTGCCCCATGCACAGTAAACTGTGAAAATGCAGGGGCACCTGGGTGGCTCAATCGGTTAAATGTCAGATTCATGATTTCAGTTCAGGCCATGATCTCAGGATCCTGAGAACCACCCCTGTGTGGGGCTCCACACTCAACTCTGAGTATGCATGTCCCTCTTCCTGCACCCTGTTTGCATGTGTACTCTCTCTCTCTCTCAGATAAATAACAAACTGTGAAAATGCAGTCATGATATAGGTGAGAATCATGAGGGCATGAGGACTGCCGATTTAGGACAAGGGTCTGAGGATTAGCTTCTTAAGGGCAGGGATCCACAAAATAGGTAATATGTTACTTAATCTTAGACTAGCCTCTTTGTTAAAAAACAGTTTATTCAGGTATCAGTTTTGTTTGCTTTCTGTCTTGTCTTGTTACTCGGTTTTCAAATGTCAACTTTTTTTTTTTTTTTTTTTTTTTCCCTTGAGCACTTTGAGTGTCACAGTTGTAACTTACACTGTACTTCTGGAATTGAAAGCAAAATACTCATTCACTACAACCGTTTACAACAGGCTACAGCATGTATCCTTTCCAAAAGTTTTTATTCTTTAAAGCCATGTCAGAATGGCATTTAGCAACTCTGCTTCCTGTATAACAAGCACTGTTTTCGTTTCTTTGATTTATTATATCCAAATTTCCCAATAACCTGATGAATCAGAAGCAATTTTGTGCTAGGAAATGTGCTAAAATTAGATAAATTATCTTTATTTTGTTCCCCTACCTACCTATGTTACACATGAAAAAGATGGAAACACAGGTCTTTCTTAAACACACACTAGTAAGTAGCAGAGCTAGAATTAAAGCAAGGTTGCCTAATTTTAAAATATATGTGTCAGTCAAATACAACATCATCCAGTCATTCTTTCATAAAGGACAGACAACAGTTTGGAGCAGGGAAGGTGAGTGGGGATCAAAGTTAAAGCTCTTTGCTTCCTTCCCAAATAAAGAACATGCTGGTGCTCTTACTTCTGAATTCTTCATTGGTTGATACGGAACTTGTGAAACCTGAAGGTGAAAATGCCGGAGAAGGAGAGGGACCCCGATAGCAGTAACACCCAGACAGTGGCAAAAGATTTAGCAAAATGTAGTTTGGGGGATCTTAGCAGAAGTGGCAGAAATCAGATATCTGCCAGTGATGGCTAAATGAGATAGTGAGAAAGAGAAAATATGGAATTCAGACTATTTAGGGAGATTTGGATGAAAATGGGGACAGTGTGAATAGCAGCTGGAGCAGAACATGAGTCATGGCAATGAGATCGTAGGCTCGCTTTATAAGTTTGAAAAGGACACAGGAAGAGTTTCGTAATGAAGCACTGGGTAGCTTGATGATCTCAGAATGAAGTAAGGATATTGCATGGTGTTTATAGATCTTAAATAGAGGCTCAAAAATTATAATCCTAGTATAAATAAATACTTTCCTATTCACATGTTATGCCTAATCAAACTATCCCTTTGGAAGCTTAGACTGGTGGAATCATCAGAGACCCTTTATGTGGTATTGTCATTCTCAAATGCTTTGTTTTACAAACATCAAACAGATATATCATTATCATCATCATTATTATTATTGTTAAAATTCTAAATATTATGAGGAAATAGTTCATTGTATCATGCAAATTAAGGGTATATGAATAATTTGGTCATTCTGAATGAGGCTTGAACGGCCCTGTCTGTTCTGTTGAATGAAACTTATGGATTCAAAATGAAATTTCTTGAGAGCACAATTTTCCCAGAAGAAACTGAATTGGAAACAAAAGTCAAATATCACTAGGGTTATATACAACAAACTGAATAGTGATATTGGTAAATAAAACTATAGGGTTTTGAGCAACTGCCTAAATAAGGATACTGACAGCAGTGAACATTTTATTATGCATCTGTATATGCTGCTGATGAAATTCTTTTGTTTTGTTTTGTTTTTTTTCCCCTCTAGTATTTTAGGAAAGAATGTTGGTGGGGCTTAACTTTACGATTTTTACCTCATGACTAATCAGACATTGAGTGGCTGCCTTTGGACCTGGGGTGAGAGGTGAAGATCCTGAACTTTGAGAGGGATACTGTTGACTGATAGCATAGTGTGTCTCCCCTTATTTGGGGGTGTAAACATGTAAATGAACTACAAATAAAAGGCTTAATTAGTTAGCTAACATGGATGTCCACCCCAATTTTCAAGTGACTTCAGGATTAACTATATGACTAATGATGCTGTTGAGTTCTCTTATTTGGAGACTATTATTTGTTTAACTTGAAAACATGCAAATAATATGTTGTAAATGGCTGGCTATATAAAATGATAAGATTTGTTTTTGTCTTTGCAGTATCTTAGTGGATTGACTGTGAAGTATATCATATTCTGGTTCAATGCATATTCAATAATGCATGTTTTCTTTCTTGTCTACCTTTATCAAGAGGTTTTTTAGTTTTGGAGGAGATTTTGTTTTTAATTATATTTTCCCAATAGGGAATAAGGTGAGATGATATCATTTTGTGCAAAAGCTAATTGCATGCTGATAGGTGAAAGTGCAGACTTTTGTTTTGTGAAACATTGGTAGAGAGGTTAAAATACTTGCTGATTAACAAAATGGGTAGAGCCTGGCTGTTAAGGCATTAGGCTTTTTGTTTTTGTATAGCTTTCCTACGTCACGTATTTGCCAACTACATTCTGTTGATTCCCTTGCCAACTGGTTTCCTATGAGTTTGGATGATAAAAAAAGTATTGCCAGAAGATTGGAGAATAGGAGAAATGAGAAACCCTGGATATTTCTTTCCCTGGTTCTGTTGCTGGCAGCTTCTGTCAAGGATGGCTGCCTCTTCACTGACTCAGCTCCTACTAACCTACCCCAGTATTGGGCTCTAGTACAAAATTCCCTCAGCTTTAAGGGTATGTAGTTACTTAGCTACTTCAAATTCAAGGGTATTTAAGATCTTCCAGCTCTTGCTAACTCTGGGATTCCTCAAAATTCTGTATTTGACTTGGTACTTATTATATCATTAAAACTGATTTTTCTGAATTAAAGTTCTATTATACAACTGGTTTGGACTCTCTTTAGTCTTGCACATTTAAAACTCTTATGCAGATTTTGACTATCCAGTATTTATAGTTTTCTACTTTAGGGGAGGATGTTTCTCTCATATTAAGAGCAGGTTGTCCATGGGGCACTTGGGTGGCTATCATTGAGTGTTTGCCTTCAGTTCAGGTCATGGTCCCAGAGTCCTGGGATCTGAGTCCCACATAGGGCTCCCTGCTCAGCGGGAAGTCGGCTTCTTCCTCTCCCATTTCCCCCTGCTTGTGTGCCCTCTCTTGCTGTCTCTCTCTGTCAAATAAATAAATAAAGTCTTAAAAAACAATAGGTTTCCACTATCAATATGTATTTTAAAAGAAATCAGTCTCAAATGAAATAACCATTGTAGATATATATATACATTCATATGTTAAAAAGGGATCATTATATAATAGAAGTGGCATGTCTCTTGAGTTTTAGGAAACACAATACCTGAACATTTTTAGCTATATTAAAACTATATGATGAATTTTTAGTATCATTATAATATTATTCACTTACAAATATAAGTTATAATCAATCGCTTGTTTGGGGCCACCATTTTTTTCAGTCATTTATATATTACACAAATACACATCCTTTAACTATAATATTGCCACTAAAATTATTTTTGGAATAATTTTATCCTTCTGACTATAAATAAATAAACATCTTTCTGACTATAATATAACCACTTAAATTACTTTTGGAATAATTTTTAGATATGTTGTGCAGAAAAGGTTTACAACATGAAATTGTCTTGTTATGCAGTGATAAAAAGGCTTCATTTGGACAGACTCTAAGAGAATATATTTTTTAAAGTTTTATTTATTTGAGAGAGAGAAAGAGAGCACACACATTCATGGGCAAGCATGGGGGGTGGTGTGCAGAGGGAGAGAAAATATACAGCTAATTCTGTGTTGAGTGCAGAACCCGACCTGGAGCTCAGTCTCGTGATGCTCTCATGACCTGAGTGCAAACCAAGAGTTAGATATTCAACGAGGTATCCCAGACTCTAGGAGGATATTAAAAAGAACTGATAATTGCAAATATACTACAGATTTAAATTATTACATGTGGTTCAACACAGAAGGCTTCATATTAATGATATGCAGCTATTTATAAATGACAGATAGATGATAGGATTTTTCTTAAAATTTCTAAGTGCTGCTCACCATGAAAATGTAGAGATTCTTATTAAATAATTCTATATTTTGTGGATGTTTGATTTTGATTTCTCTTTGTGTTGTTTTGTTCGTGTTATGCTGACATATTTCCTATATCCAAAACTGTTTTCATGGTCTGCTACACAGTATGTTTTTACAATAGGGCTTTAATTCACAATCACAGATCAAGTAATAGCTCAAAAACCAGCTCAAGTACCAAGTTATCACAGAAAGAATGTACCCAAAATTAAAAATCATATGTTTTGAAGTCAGAATCAATTTTCAAAATAAACTATACATTTACTAGTAATTTGGGTGTTAATATGCAAGTTAACTTAGTATTTTATACTCATTTACTATGTCACATGTATATTCTCAAACTTTCAAGTATGGAAATTGTAGATATAAAGTTAACTTGACAATGCAGATAAATAAATGGGGTGTTTATTCCCATGTCTACAGAAAGTGGAGGACTAGACCCCATGTCAGAAAGTGAATTCCCTGTTATTGCCCATTTTAGAGAAAAAAAAAGTGATACAATTGATATTCTTTGGATTTGCAGCACCATGAGTCAAAAGGAATATGCCATTTAAAAAATATATATTTTATTTATTTGAGAGAGAGAGCATGAGCAGGGGAAAGAGCAGAGGGAGACTCAGACTCCCTGCCGAGCAGGGAGCCTCACATGGGGCTCCATCCTGGGATTCTGGGATCATGACCTCAGCTGAAGGCAGATGCTTCTCTGACTGAGCCACCTAGGTGCCTCAGGAATCTACCATTTTATATTAAGAATATTCTTCATGGATGTTTAAACTTCAAATGTTTTAAAGTTCATCCTCACGGATTAGAATGGTACACACAGTTATCCCAAGTGACAAATGGGTTTATTCTGGTACTTTCATCTTTCTAGGTATCTGAGGAAAGTCAGGGAGTTTACTGGATACCTAATATGGTATGACAAAGTGATATAATGCCTTTAGGCAGATAGGATAGGAAAAAAAAATGACCTCACCAAATTCTCCTGGTGGTAGGTTTTTAACAAATAGCAGGGAAGACAACTTAAATTAATGTAATGAACAAACAGGTGAGCAGCACACTCTAAAAAATCCTTTAATCTAGTTTCAGAAGAGATGACAATTAAGTAAAAACCTGCAGAGCATGATCGCAATTACACAAACCCCCTGCCTTGCAAACTGTCTGAACTTAATCAGGCATGATTTCTTGCATAATAACAGAAACAAGGAACATGTTAAGTAAGGACATGCAAATCCCAGAGAACAAAGTGAAAAGCTGAAAGACATATCCCATATATGGTATGTTACTATACATAATAATTGTGCAGACAATTCTTATGGGGCAAAACCAAAAAAGACAGGAGATTATGACTATGTATACACATACTATGATGATACATTTCTTTTTGAGAACAGCAAATAAAACAAAATCCTCTATGATATTTTCTAGTAGAGATTAAAGATAATGAGCTTTGTTCATGAGGGCAGATAATCTCTATTCGTTATTTAAGAAATGTGAATAACAGGATTTTATACAATTATTTACAAGGGTACTTATGAAATAAACAGAATACTATGTTTTCTTTTGCCAATTCTCCTAAACAAACGCTGAACAGCAGGCCAAGAAATTTCCAATTAAGGAAAAGAACCCTCTTATTAATAAAGGACTGTTATCATCACAGATGCAGGCACATTAGGGATACAAAAGGCCTCCTAATCTATCCCTCTGCCACATCTGGATCTCCTTTTTACAAAATGATGCAGTTTATCCGGTGTCATTTAAAATTTACAGGACAATTTATCTTCACCATATAGTTTACATTAATCTTAATCCCTTTACTTAACTGGTTTATGTGATGAATTCTAAATATATAACCTAGGAAATATAAACATTCAGTAAAAGTTTACAGAAATATAACATTTAGTATATACTTTTCTTATTTTTATAGTGTTTACTTTTATTCATTTTTAAAATGTAAGACATAAAAGATAAATAGAAAAGGAAAAGTATGCCAGGAAGTGAATTTACAACTCTGAGATTACTGTTGCTGACAATATCAAATATTGACAAGGTTGTAAAGTAATAAGAACATTCACACTCTATTGGTAGGAATATAAATTGGTAGAACCACATTGGAAAACTGTTTGATGGACGTATTGAAGTTGAGCATATATATGACCTATGACACTGGTATTCTACAACAAAATGTATATCCAAAAGAAATTCACAGGTATGTATGCAAGTGTATTCATGTATGTATGTAATGCATGTGTGCTTATGTATATAAGTATATTGTATGTATCTTCATACATACTTATGTATGCATGCATGTTCATACTTACATACACATAATGTATGTAAGTATATTCATAAAAGTATTATTTAGAAGAGCCATTTTGATACAGTTGATATATCAAAGTTTTCAAATTTTCTATCTTTTCTCATTTCTGTTTTTTTTTGTATTAAGGTAATAAAAATACTCTATGTTGTTTTGTATATTGCTTTTAAAATTTAAATATTAAATACTGACCATTTTATGTACTATTGAATGTATTTCAAAAATAATTTTATTCTGTGAATATGCAATACTATACTTAACTGAGTTCAATATTCTGGTATTTATAAATTTTTCCTATGTCTTCTTGTTAAATGAACACAAAGGCAATTGCTCTTCTATTTAAATATACTTTGCATCTCTACTTTTTTCTCTCTAAAGATTAACAAATGTAGAAATGGTGGTCATCGATACATGAATACCAATAAGAATACTCAAACACAATGCAAAATTTCTTTCCATAAAGCTTATTTAGATTTCAGATTCCAAAATAAACAAATAAATAAATAAATAATGCACAAGTATGTTTACATAATAAAATGTCACCATTGCTTATTTAATATGATTTAATAAGTGTTCACAAATTTTATTTTATTATTTATTTATTTATTTATTTATTTTTAGTTTTTAATGTATTTATTTGACAGACAGATCACAAGTGGGTAGAGAGGCAGGCAGAGACAGAGAGATGGTTAAGCAGGCTCCAGAGCAGAGACCCGATGCGCGGCCTGATCCCAGAACCCTGGGTTCATGACCTGAGCTGAAGGCAGAGGCTTTAACCCACTGAGCCACCCAGGCGCCCCAGTGTGTTCACAAATTTTAATTCATAATAAAACCTACTAAAAATTTAAAGCCGTACTAAAATGAAAATAAAACACTGACTCCCATAATCTCATTTCCTCCTGGTAATGATGTAACTATTTAGCTTATATACAACATATTTTACCTGTTTACCTACACATTGACAGTTCCAGGAAACATGTGATTACATCACTGAGTTGTATAAATGAATCAAAATATTAAAGATACATTTGTGAATCTAAAATAGTTATATATCTATGAAACATAGGGGTGCCTGGGTGGCTCAGTCATTAAACAACTGCCTTCCATTCACGTCAAGGTGCTGGGGTCCTGGAATCAAGCCCTGCATTAGGCTCCCTGCTCTGTGAGGAGCCTGCTTCTCCCTCCCCGACACCCCTGCTTGTGTTCCCTCTCTTGCTCTATCTCTCTCTGTCAAATAAATAAATAAAATCTTAAAAAAAGAATCTATGAAACATATGCTCTATAGAATATATTGAATAACTAACAAGATGACCCCTGATTTATTAATAAGAAAAGAATAAGCGTGTTACTCACTTTTTAATTGATGGTATGGATTATGGCACATTTTAAATTAAATAATATGCTTAAATATGAAAAATAAAATTACTTCCTTTGGTATATTTCTGTTCTCTTGTCTGATTTTAGAATTCAAAAATTAAAATGTGGGTGCCTGGGTGGCTCAGTTGGTTGGACGACTGCCTTCAGCTCAGGTCATGATCCTGGAGTCCCAGGATCGAGTCCCACATCAGGCTCCCATCTCCATGGGAAGTCTGCTTCTCCCTCGACCTTCTCCTCGCTCATGTTCTCTCTCACTGTCTCTCTCTCAAATAAATAATTAAATAAATCTTAAAAAAAAATTAAAATGTAAAGTTAATTAAAATAATCACTCTGGCAATATCTATTTTTTTAATTTTCCATTTATCACTGACTTACTTTTTTGGATCCTTCCTCATCATATCTTTAGTACCACTTCACATTTATTCTCTTTGTTTTCTCCTAAAATTAATAATATAGGTACTGCATCTTTTGTGTGATACTGAATACACATTTTAATCTCTTTACCTTCCGCTGTGTTTACAGAGTGAATTACAGAAGGTGCTTTAACCCACCAAACCATTTTTAATAATATATATTTTAAATGTGCCATATCTGTTAGGTCCATGGTCAAAGGAGCTAAACTGATACAAAGCGAAGGTCAAGCAAAGCTTTATTTCGCGCCAAGCATTGAGAATCAAGCTGACCAGCCAAGACAGTCTCTTTCAAAGAGACGACCCCTCCCAGCCTCCCAGACTAACTTTTATAGAGTAAAGGCCATGTGGTTGAGCTTGGCCACACACAGGTGGCCAACTGAATTACAATTTACCCTATAGTAGTTATTTGAGCTGGCCTACACTCTGGTCAGAATTGGTGCCCAAAAGGCAGGGCCCACATTCTTGGGTGGTTGAGGAGGTGCTTTCCTGATTAGATGTCTCCACCTGGCTTTGCTCATTCTTGTATTCTGAGCTCTGTTACCTCCTCTGACCTGACACGTCCTGGTATGTGGGCTCTGTTATCAGGGGCTGGTCAGTCATATTTTTCTGGTTTCCCAGACTTGTTTCTAAGTAAGTTCCTCTTGTGGGAGGCAGGGTCAATCTAAGTTTACTACATAAACAACAAAATGGCTTGCTCTGGCTAAGCAGGCCCTTACAATATCTACTGAGAATTTTGAGAAATATTCTTTATAAATCCACCTAATAGATAATAAATATTTCTTAAATATATAGATGAACTTTTTTTTAAAGATTTTATTTATTTGACAGACAGATCACAAATAGGCAGAGAGGTAGGCGGAGAGAGAGGAGGAAGTAGACTTTCCGCTGAGCAGAGAGCCTGATGTGAGGCTCTATCCCAAGACCCTGGGATCATGACCTGAGCTGAAGGCAGAGGTTTTAACCCACTGAACCACCCAGGCGCCCCTAGATGAACATTTAAACATTAACCACTGCTGAGCAACTGCAAAATTAGAAAAAATTCTTAAGATATGTTAATTAACAAAAAGCAATGTACAGAATATATAGCATGCTGATAATTTGTTTAAATAAAAGAGAATTTCTGGTTTTTACAATATATAAATGGTTTGGACATTGTCACTCCTGTCCTAAAAAATAAGAAACGAAGTTTTTTTTTAACAAAGTGAAAATCAAGAACATTTCATAGATCCATTAGCGAGTTAAAATCATAGCCAGTGGAAACTTAGGAAGACGGGCAAATACAGAGGTCAAAATTGAGATCAACTTACCTCAAAGGATCCACTGGAGCCAGTAACTGATAAGAACATTAATTGGTCACTTGGCAAATTTCTGGAGACTAGGTATAGACTCTCTTGTGTGTTAAAATCTCCTGGGGGCCCTGTTTTTGGAGTCTTCTGAACTTTATAAGGTTTTGTGTCTATGAACCATACTAGGTTTTCGTGATGAAATTCTGAACAATAGCCTTTTACGTTTTCAGGTAACAAGAAGGGGAAAAACCTTCCTGAAATAAGCCAGGAGTGTTCTCCATAACAAAGACTGCCCCTGGAAGGGAAATTTACCAGATACTTATCTGTCCTAGAGTAAGGATACTTAAACCATTCCAGCCGTCTTTAACCTACTTATCCTAGGTAAAGGAGGGGAAAAGACTAAAAAAGACACTCAGAGGTCACAGCTTAGGAAGTCATGCACACCAATAACTTTAATTAATCATAAGATTAGAAAATATTTCCATGTTCAGTCTCTTACCACCACATTAATAGAAAAAAGTAAAAGAGAATGCTAGAAAAAAAATACACTGTAACAGAAGTAAAGAATGCCTTAATGGTCTCATCAGCCAGTTAGAACCAGGCTGAGGTTCTCAGTGGGATTGAAGATAGTGTTAGTAAAAACTTCCCAAACTGAAATGCAAAACTTAAAAAAAAGATGAACGAATGAAAAAAATTAACAGATTATCAGGGAACTGCGGAGTAATTGCAAAAGTAATAACATCCTTTACTAGAAAAACCAGAAGGAAATGAGAAAGGAACATAATAAATATTCAATTAATAAGGGTAGGGAATTTTCCAAAATTAATGGCATATCAAACCAAAGAACTCAAAATTCAGAGAATACAAAGCAGGATAAACACTACAACCCTACACCTAGGCATATTATGATATTGTGTTGCAGACAACCAAAGACAAAAGGATAGTCTTGAAAATAATCATGACAAAGAACAAAATTGGGAGACTGACTTGACCTGAGTATAATGCTAGTATAATCAAGATGCTTTGATCATAAGAGAATATAATTATAAGAGAATAGACAAATAGATCAATGAAACAGAATAGAAGGCTCAGCAATAAAGGAGCAAAGGAAGTTCAATGGGGCACCAATAGCCCTTTCAGCAAGAGATACTAGAAAAATTGGATCTCCATATACAGAGAAATTAATCTAGACACAGAACTTAAACCTCTCACAAACATTAATTCAAAATGGATCATATACCTAAATTAAAATATAAAACTCTGAAAGTTCTTGAAAGTAACATAGGTGAATATAACTGATCTTGGAGTTATAATGAGTTTTTAATACAATACACCAAAATCATAATTCATTAAATAATTGGGGTTGGTCTTTATTTAAAGTAAAACCTTTTCTTCTGTGAAGGGCACTGTTAAAGGGAATGAAAAAAATAAGCCCCAGACTGATAGAAAATATTTGCAAAACACAAATCTGATAAATTACATAAAAAACTGTATAAAGAAGTCTTAAAATTCAACAATAACAAAACAAATAATCCAGTTAGAAAATGGGAAAAGCTGCTGAACAAACATCTTGCCTGGTAGATATGCAGATGACAAGCCTAGAGAGGATGAGAATATATGAGAACATCGTATGTTGTAAAGACATTATATGTTGAAACAATGAATATACCACTTCGCTTCTATTAGAATGGCTAAAATCCATAAATTTGAAAATACCAAATGCTAGTAAGGATGAGAGCAAAATAAATTCTCATTCATATCTGGTTGCAATTCAAAATTGTACATCCATTTTAGGAGACAGCTGGCAGGATTTTTTTAGAAAGCTAAACATAGTCATCTTACCATATGATCCAGCAATAGCGCTCATAGGTATTTATTCAATTGAGTTGAAAATTTTTGTCCACACAAAAACCTGCACACTGATGTTTATTCCAGCTTTATTCATAATTGTCGATAATTGAAAGCAACCAAAATGTCCTCCATAGGTGACTGGAAAAACTATGTTTACCATTCAATGGAACGTTTTTCAATGTTGAAAAGAAATGAATCTATCAAGGCATGAAAAGACAAGACATGAAACGATTTTAAATACATATTGCTTGTGAAAGAAGCCAGTCTGAAAAGGCTATATTCTGTATGATTCTACTATATGGTATTCTGTAGAAGGAACAACTACATAGAGTGAAAATAATCTGTGGCTGCCAGAGTATGAAGGGGGAGAATTCAATATGTGAAGCAGAATTTTTAGAACGGTGGAGCTATTCTATATGATTCTATAGTGGCCAAATCATGACATATATTTTTCAAAAACAATAGAAAGCAAAATACAAAGAGAGAACCCCAATGTAAATTATGGAATTTAATTAATAGTAATGTATAAACAGTTACATTTTTTTTGTAACAAAATACCACATTACTCTACAATGTTAATAATGGGGGAAACTGTGCTGAGGGGTGGGAATATTATATATGAAAACTATATTTTCTGCTCAATTTCCCCTAAATCTAAAGCTCTTCTAGACAAAAGAAGCCTATTAATTAAAAAGAGCAAAAAGTATGTATCTAAAATATCAGAATTTTCATATAAATGAACAAAATCTTCTTGGAATAATTCAGAAGAAAGTTATAACAGGTTGCTTTGGGTAATTAGTAGCTGTGGGACACTAATGGAAGGCAAATTTTACTGATTTCCTTTTATAGATCTTACATTTTGAAAGGTATGAATGACTTGCAGTTCAAATATCATTAAATTATAATAAAAATAGGAATAGTAACATTTCTGAAATGACTTCAGCATTATCCTAACCGCTTATTGTATATAGTTCAGACTTGGAGAAGACTTACACAAGACATATGCTAGCAGAAGTTGCAATCTTACCAGTCCCTTTGAAATTTGTCAGTTTCAAAGAAAAAAGTGGAATAACTACACATTAGTATTGTAAAAAAGTTACGTGTTAATATCAAGAATTTATTTCCCAGTCTAATTAATTTTGCCCTCTCTCATGCCCTCAAATCACTTATTTGATTTGAATGTAAAATAGTGTCTAGAATCCATCTTTTTCTGAATTAATATCAAGTGACTCTGTTACTGCAAAAGTTAAAAAAAAGAAAAAAAAAGCATCAAAGTTAACAGAATGAAGTCACTTACTTAGATATTTGTTCCAGGATATTTCATTGAGTAATCTGTTGGAGCAAAATACATTTCCTTTGTATCTCTAAACAGCAAATAAAGTCGACTAACTTGGAAGTTCTCTTGAGATTGCTTACAATTTCCTATGTTCCAAATTTTGTGTATACTTATTTAATTAGTTTATTTATTTTTAATGTTTTGAATTTTTATTTATGTTCTAGTTAGTTAACATATAGTGTTATATTAGTTTCAGGAGTAGAATGTAGTGATTTATCACCTACATTTAATACCCAGTGCTCATTACAAGAAGTGCCCTCCTTAATACCTGCACTCATTTGGCCCATTCCCTGAACCCACCTCCCCTCCAACAACCCTGTTTGTTCTTTATAGTTAAGAGTCTCTTTTATGGTTTGCCTCCCTCTCTCTTTCCATATCTTTTTCTTTCCCCTATGTTCATATGTTTTGTTTCTTAAATTCCACATATGAGTGAAATCATATAGTATTTGTTTTTCTCTGATTGACTTATTTTGCTTAGCATAATACATTCTATTTTATAAATGAATAAGATACATAATTTTCAGAGAAACATTAGAAAATGAGATCCTCAGTCAGGATCTCTATATAATAATCTTGACACCTTAGCCATAAGCAAAATATCTGGTAGAGGCGCTGGATTTTTGTTAGACATATTTACATTATTTTTCTTTCTTTGTAGTATCCTGGTGTCCAGCATCATTTTAGAGAAAACATAATATGATTGATAATTCTGTTTATTACTCTTTTTTGTATTTATTATTCCTTAAAATATATTTGTATGAAAGAGAAGACAAAAAAATATTTTGTCTCATTTAGACTTATTCTTTTTGCTCTTTTTTCTTATAAGTTGTCAATATGGCATGAATGGCAATAATGTTAGTCATTAAAGAGCCCATCTGCAATTTCATTAACACATTAACTTTTCCAAGTGAATTTTTATTTGTTTAATTAGTTTACCTATATGTAATGCCAGGCCCAAAGAGGTACAATTTATCTGTTACATTTTTTCTATAACAAAATCGTAATTAGTTTCTTTCCTGATGAACTTATTTTAATGATCATGAGTAATTTTAATACATCATTTTTTAAAAAAGATTTTATTTATTTATTCGACAGAGAGAGATCACAAATAGGCAGAGAGGCAGGCAGAGAGGGGGAAGCAGGCTCCCTGCTGAGCAGAGATATGGGATATGGGATTTGATCCCAGGACCCTGAGATCATGACCCGAGCTGAAGGCAGAGGCTTTAACCCACTAAGCCACCTAGGTGCCCCTTATTACATAAACTTAAAATTAATTGTTTTATCTCAGTTGGGGTACTATTTTGAAGTTATTGAAATTCATTGATTTTATGCTTTTTTAGCATATGTGACAGCATATATAGTTTTGACAAAAAATGTTTCTAGTTTTATACAATAATAATCATATAATTTGATGATAAATATAAAGGAGTTTATTTAACTGGTTACTTTCCTATTTCTAAGAAATTTCTTTAATGTACATATCAGTTTTTTTTTCTGGGTTGATTTATATTACTGAGTCATAAATGACATACAATGATTTGTGAATAAAGTGTGCAATTTAACAAATATCGCCAATATTGTTAGACTCCTTTTCACATGTACAGAACCATCAATGCTACAAACAAAATAATGAGCATATCTATTTTTTTTTTTTTTAGATTTTTTCTTTATTTATCTGACAGAGATCACAAGTAGGCAGAGTGGCAGGCAGAGAGAGAGGAGGAAGCAGGCTCCCTGCAGCACAGAGAGCCCGATGTGGGGCTCGATCCCAGGACCCTGAGATCATGACCTGAGCTGAAGGCAGAGGCTTAGCCCACTGAGCCACCCAGGTGCCCCGATAATGAGCATATCTAGACCCTTCAAATGTTTCCTCTTGTCCTTAGTTTACTTTCTTCCTCCCTACCCTGTACCCATTATAGACTCATTACATTTTCTAGTGTTTTACATTAATGCAATCATACAGTATATATTCTTTCTTTATTTTTACTCAGCATAATTATTCTGTGATTCATCTGTGTTGTGGTGTTTTACCAGTTCATTCTTTTTATGGCTAAATAATCTTCTGTTATGTGTATATACTGCAATTTGTTATCCATTACCTGTTAAAGGATATTCAGCTGTTTCCAGTTTGGGGCTATTACAATTAATACAACTATAAGCATTTTCTTTAAGGAAGTCTTTGTATGGACCCATGTTTTCATTTATCTTGTGAAAATACTGAGGAATGAATGACTGGATAATATGGTGAATGAATGTTTAATTTTTTTAAAAAAGATTTTAATTATTTATTTGACAGAGAGAGATGACAAGTAGGCAGAGAGGCAGGCAGAGAGAGAGGAGGAAGCAGGCTCCCTGCTGAGCAGAGAGCCCGATGTGGGACTCGATCCCAGGACCCTGAGATCATGACCTGAGCCGAAGGCAGCGGCTTCACCCACTGAGCCACCCAGGTTCCCTGAATGTTTAATTTTTTAATTAAAAATACTGTCCAAATAGTTCCAAATTAAGTCTTTCACTTTACACTCCTTCCAGCAACTTATGAGTTTCAGTTTTTCCATATTCTTACCCTCCTGATATAGTCAGTCTTTTAAAATTATAACTATTCTAATAGTTATGCAGTAGCATCTCTTTTTGTTTTTAATTTGCATTTCCTTAATGAATAATGATGGAGAGCACCTTCACAAGTGTTCAGTTGACATACAAGTATCTTCTCTTGTCAAGTCCTGTTCTAATCTTTTTCCACTTCCTACTGAGTTGTTTATTATTGAATTCGAGGACTGCACATATAATTGGATTTTATGTTGTTTATTGAGTATATGATTTTCAAGCATTTCTTCCCAGTTTATGGTGATCATTTCATTCCCTTGAAATTGTCTTTCAAATAGCATCTGTTTTTTTTTGATGAAGTCCAGTTTGTCAATTTCTCTTTTTATGAATAATATATTTGGTATCTTTTAATAACTCAATTCTTTTTTATGTATTCCTCTAGACATTTTATAGTTTGAAGCTATAACTATGACTCATGACTTATTTCAAATTATTAATATTTTGTTTGTATGGTGTAAGATACTTGTTGATGTTCACTGTTTTTCCATATGCATATTCATCTAATCAAGCATGACTGCTGAAAAAATTTTTCTTTCTCCATTTACTTGCCTTTTAACCTTTGTCAAAACTAAGTAGTCTCTATGCAAATAGGTCTGCTTTTATACTTTTTTTTTTTCCATTTATCTATGCTCATACCAGTACTAAAAAGTTTTGGATGCTTTAACTTTTAAGAGTCCCAAAGTTAGGTAGGAGTAGTAGGTAGTAGTAGTCCTTCGATTTTGTTTTTCATTTTCAAAGTTGGCGTTGCTGCTCTAAGACCTTTGCCTTTCCGTATGAACTTAGGATTTTGTTGAACCTCCAGATCGGTTTTTAGAGCACTGCCACATGAGAAATATTGAATCTTCCAATTATTGAATACAACATATCTCTATTTCTCAAAACCTAATCTTTAATTTCTTTCTGCAGTGTTTTCTATTCCTTCAACATACAGATTTTTGGTATTCTTGTCAAAGATACCCCTAAACAGTTTGTTATATTAATTCTATTATAAATCATTTTTCCTTTTATTTATTTTTTTTTATTTTTTTTTTAAACATTTTATTTATTTATTTCACAGACAGAGATCACAAGTAGGCAGAGAGGCAGGCAGAGAGAGAAGAGGAAGCAGGCTCCCTACAGAGCAGAGAGCCCGACATGGGACTCGATCCCAGGACGCTGGGATCATGACCTGAGCTGAAGACAGAGGCTTTTAACCACTGAGCCACCCAGGCGCCCTCATTTTTCCTTTTAATCTTTACTTTTCATTTCTGCTAGTATATAGAAACACAATTGTTTTTTGTGTATCGACCATGTACTCTACAATCTTGCTAACTTTCATTAGTTCTGGTAAGATTTTCAGATTCCATCAGGAATTCCACCTAAATAATCCTATAGTCTGTGAATAAATGAATGAATGAATAAATAAATAAATAAATGCAGTCTTTGAGTCAAATGAACATTGTTTTCATTTCTTTTTCTTAGATTATTTTGCTAGGTTGAACTTCCAGGACAATTTGAGTAGATTTGTGGTCAGAAATCTTTATCTTATTCCTTTTTTAAGGGGAAAATACTCAAACTCTCACAATTAAATATAGTGTTACCTTTAGGTTTTCATGGATGCTCTTTTATTGGGTTAAGAAATTTGTTTCTGTTTCAAGTTTACTGAAAGTTTTTATTTAGAACTGATGTCCACTTAGTCACAATATTTTTCCTACATTTGTTGAGATGACCATGAGGTTTTACATTTTGTCTCTTAATGTTAATATATCGATGATTTTAAAATATTATACCAATCTTGCATTTGTAGGATGAACTCCCATTTGTTCATGATGTGTTATTATTTTACATATTGTTGAGTTTGATTTGATTTTTTAAAATTTTTAAGTCATATATATGTATATATAACTATATATGTTGTTATTAATATCTGTGCTTTGGGCAATAATCTACTAGTTCTTTAGATATTTGTTTAAATTCTTCCTTTCAGCTTTGGCCAGTAGGATGTGTTTCAGCTGGATCTTGTGCTCATTCATATGCCCCATCAATGTGTGTGTGTGTGCGTGTGTTTATTTTTTGAACACTTCCTTTTTGCTGACACTGTGAGATGACCCATGCTTGTTGGATGTATTTCCTGTCCCCATACTAGAATAAAGTATTTCTGTAAGGAAGACTGATTCCTCTCACTGAAGAAAGATATTGAAAGCTAAGATGCAGATGTTAGTTTGCTCTTCTTGGACTCTCATTTCTTTTTGTCTTCTCAGCTGAAGGGCACAGAAAAATGTGTGTGTATTTAACCATGTGTATGCATGTATCTATAAATATTCTTATATATATCTATGTAATTAAGCTAAACATAATTTTTTGTTTGATATCTCAGACTCTAACCTATTACCACATGGAGCTATTACCACCTTCTTCTTGCTTATCTATAAATTACCACTCTAACAGTGAGAAACTTAACTTCCACCATCTATCATCTATTTATTTATTTATTTTTAAATTAGTTTATTTTTAAAGATTTTTGTTTGTTTTTTAAATTTATTTGACACACAGAGATAGAGAAAGGGCACGAGCAGAAGTAGGCAGAAGAGCAGGTGGAGGGAGAGGGAGAAGCAGGCTTCTGGCACAGCAGGGAGCCTACTATGGGGCTCCATCCCAGGACACTAGGATTATGACTTGAGCCCAAGGCAGACACTTAACTGACTGAGCCATCCAGGCTCTCCATCTAGATTTTTTTTTTTTTAAGATTTTATTTATTTGACAGAGGAGAGAGATCACAGTAGGAGAGAGGAAGGGAAGAGATCACAGAGAGAGGGGAAGGGAAGCAGGCCCCCTGCCGAGCAGAGAGCCCGATGTGGGACTCGATCCCAGGACCCTGAGATCATGACCTGAGCCGAAGGCAGTGGCTTAATTCACTGAGCCACCCAGGCGCCCTCTCCATCTAGATCTTTTTAAATTCAATTCCACTATTCCATGTATAGTACCATTAGAATTGTAAACCTGTGCACCATGGGAAGCATTTTATCAACTGAAAAGCAGTGCATATATGCTTTTAGTCTTATAGATTCCATTCATTTCCAAAGTTAATTTGGCCTCCACTCTATCTCCTACTCCCCTTTAGATAATTTTCTTTCAGTATGTTGTAATAAAATTGGATTCTCTGTTTAGTCTTTATTCCTTTCTGGTTCCCCAACCTCTCAAGTGATTTTTTTTTTTTAATTGCACACATTAAGGTCCACTATGTATGCCTTTATGTTCTATGGAATTTTACAACATGCATAATGCCATGCATTCGGCATTACAGTATCCAACAAAATAATTTTGCAGCTATGAAGTTTCCATGTGCTTTAAGTATTTATCACCCTACCCCCCCAAGCCACTGGTACAACTAGTGATCTACACTTTTTCCTTTTTCAGGATGCCATATAATTGGAATTATGGGCTATACAGACTTTTCAGACTAAATTCTTTCACTTAGCAATATTCAACCCAGTTTCCTTCAAGTCTTTTTGAGACTTGAAAGCTCTTTTTTAAAAATTTCTGTTGAATAATATCCCATTGTAAAGATATACTACACTTTTTTTTCATCCATTCACCTATTAGAGGATTATCTAAGTAGTTTCCTAGTTTTTGGTGACTATAAATTAAGCAGCAGTAAGTAGTCTCATGCAGAGTTTTAGTTTTAAAGGCAATTGAATAAATACTTAGAGACACCTTTGCTGGATTCATGATAACACTATTTAGATTTGTAAGAAACTGTCACAATACTTACCAAAGTGGCTATAGCATTTTACATTTCAACTAGCAACAAATGAGAGTTTTGCTGTTCTACATACTTGTCAGCATTTGGTATTTCTGGGATTTTAGCTATTCTAAGAGATATGAAGTGGTATAATATTGTGCTTTTATTTATACAGATGACAATGTTGAGTAAGTTTTCATAGACATTAAAAATCGCTGTATCTTCTTTGGCTAGGTGTCTGTTTAGATCTCTTGCCTTATTTAATTATTTTGTTTTGTTTTGTTGTCTTATTTTGAGTTTTAAGACAAATCTTTATCTATTTTGGTTACAATTACTTTTCAAATATGTACTTAAAAATGTTTTCTCCCATTCTCTAGTTGTCTTCATTTTGTTTTAATGATAATTTATAATCTTTTTTTTTTTAAGATTTTATTTATTTATTTGACAGACAGAGATCACAAGTAGGCAGAGAGGCAGACAGAGAGAGAGGGGGAAGCAGGCTCTCCATTGAGCAGAGAGCCCTATGCAGGGCTTGATCCCAAGACCCTGAGATCATGACCTGAGCTGAAAGCAGAGGCTTTAACCCACTGAGCCACCCAGGTGCCCCATAGTTGTCTTCATTTTTTAAATAGGGTCTTTCAAAGAGCAGTTTTTAATAAAACCAATTTATCAGTGTTTTATATCATGAATTATGATTTTGTTTTTATATTTAAAAACTTACTGCCATTCTTTAGGTAACTAGTTCCTCACCTATACTTTTTCTACAAGTTTTATAATACTGAATTTGAAAATTACTCCTATTTTCCATTGATTTATTTTGTTTTTATTTTGTGAAAGTTATAAGGCCTTTGATTAGATCTATCTATCCATCTATTTTTTGCTTGCAAACTTACAAGTTAAATTTTTTTTTAGAACTTTTGCTGAAAAGAATATCCATTTTCTATTGAGTTGTCTTTGTGCCTTTTTCAAAGATCAGTTAGTGTGAGTCTATTGCTGGGCTCTCCATTCTATTCTATTGACCTATTTGTCAATATTTTTTGCCAATACTAAACTGTGTTGTATGGTAGCTTTATAGTAAGTCTTGAAGGAGGTGGTATCACTCCTCCAGTTTAGCTATTCTTACTTTAGGTCCAAAGAGTACTGGGATTTTAATTGAGATTATCTTAGTGTAAATTTTTATTTTAATCTGGCTAGGTATTAGGCTGTTTAATGTTTCTTGTATTTGTATGTACCAGAGGCTTAAGATCACATTTTCTGATTTTTTTTCCCCCTGTTGTCTTTGGATTTCCATAACTCTTTTTCCTCTTCAGATAGAGTTTTTTTTACCTTCCCAGTCTTTTAGCTACAATCCAGTTATACTGAAGTCCTATTGACGTGGTAGTAAGTATGTTTTGGGGCAAGTGAAATGTTTTATAATCTTATGATTAAATCTCAGTTCTTCTCCTATCCCCTGGTCATTCACACATGTTTCTCATCACTTGTTTACTGTCTTAGTTAAAACTGGAGGGTTAATGTGTGCTAGAATAGGATGATTTTATTTTAACCAGGTAGAATAAGATTCAAATTAAGTGTTTGCCTTCGCTTGATTAGACCTTTGTTATAGAGAGGGATTTTGGATGATTTCAGAATTGCTCCTTTCCCCTTCCCTCTGCCAGAGGCAACAGGGCTCTTGTCTCCTCACTATGCGAGCCTGATCATGCCTGGGCAGTTTAGCTCCTTAGCCATGGTTGCTCAAATATGAAACTTAACTGTTAAATTTAAATTTCATGAATACATTAAATAATGTTTTGGGTAACAGAATGCTAAACTATATTGTAATTTATAATTTGTCTTATAAATTAAAGTCCTGTTTTTATCTCACTCATACCTATTTTCAAAATTTGATTAGAAATTAATCTATTTTTGTCCTCCTTACCCAGGATTTTCAAAATGCTCATAATTCTTTATCTATGTTTATTTAATAGTTTAATAATTCTCCCAACCTACTTGAAATACTCTTTTACAACATAATATTTTAGCAAAAGGCACTGGTATGTTATATTGAAACACCAATGAAAATATCTATTAAAATAAAATTCTCCCAAATTATTCAGATCAGGGATTTCAGCGTGAATAACTAAGTTGATTATTTTTTAATTATTGATCATTAATTTTTTTCCATCGTCACAGAAATTGATGCATACAATTTTAAAAAATAAATTATTTTTATTCCTATTTATAATCTCTAATGCACCAAAGCAGTTCACAAAAGAAAGTAATTACATATATGGAAATAGCCATAAGAATTTTCAAGGGCTCAGTGCATGTCAGTACATATCACGTATGCATAAGGTCATTTGTCACAAGAAACCTGAATAGATTTAATTTAAAGATAATAAAATTGTGTAACATCAAACAATGGCTCTCCAACACAATTTTCCCAAACTAGACACTTCTTTAGCTAGGTAAAAGTATAATTCTTTGAAAATAGTTACATCCTTTAACTATGTTCTAACCAGTGGAATATAACTGTTAGCAACACGCTAAAGTTGCTTAAAAGGAAATTGTTCACCCTCACATCATTCTTTGTAACTCTGCAGGTTGAGAAGTAGACTTTATCAGGTCTAATGGTAAACATGAAGAATAGGGCAATATCTAAGTGAATAAAAAAATAAAAAGATTCTCCATACCATGATAGACATTACCCACCCAGAAGTCATCCTGTGGCTGCTCAATTCCAAAATTTTACATAACTGAGAAGTAATCTTCTTAGTTAAGTCACTGCAATTTTGTGTATGTTTCCCATATCTTAGCTTGTAACCTAATCTATTGCTCTAGTTTACCCAGCTAGTAAGTGAGAAAAGTAGAAATGAAAAATCAAAACATGGAAATTTGACTGAAACACTGGAGTTCTTAATCAATACAGTGTATTTTCTAAAGTGATGATAAACAAATGATAATTCTTCCCATATTTCTACATTTTGGCTCTTTCCAATGCCACTTTCCATGCATATACTGGCTTCTAAATAGACCTTAAAATTAGCTTCTAAGCAAAACCTGATGTCAAAATCATAGGAGATTGGGGGGGAAATATAATCTTTACAATATTAGAAATTCCTAAAATACTTCATTTGTGGTTATAAGTCAGTTTCACTTATAATCATTTTTTCTGATTATGTAACATTTCTGATTATTCAGAATACAGAAGAGATTTATGGTTTTCTTACAATGATGAAAGTATACATCCAAGTCAATTTACATTCTACAGATATGGAGTTAGCAGGTGCAAGAAGTGATTTTCTTTAAATTGGCATTATTGCTAAAAATTGGCAATATGAAAAATGATTTCTTGAACATATGATAAAGGCAATCCCACTGGAAGAAATCAAACTCTACAAATGCATAACAAATGAGTTTGTGAAATATGCCAAAGTAAAACAGAACCTGATGTAGAACTTTTTACTTTTAAATCAAAGTTCAAACTTTTTAAATTTTTTTGTATGTCTGAATATGAGCCAAGTTATAATTTTTATGCAGAATAATATGAAGACTGGTGAATAAAAATACATATCATGATTCAAGTAAATACTATGTTCTTCAAACATTCTGTTTAAAGAATAAAAAAAGGGGCGGTGCTTGGGTGGCTCATTCATTTGAGCCTCTCACTCTTGATTTTGGCTCAGGTCATGATCTCAGGATCATGGGGTGGATCCCTGTGTTGGGCTCTACTTTCAGCACAGAGTCTGCTTGTCCTTCCTCCATGTAGTTATTTTATCAATCTATGTTTTACTATGGTTATATTATTGTTTAGACCATGGCCCAGCAATTCAGCAATTAAAAAATCCAGTTATCAATATTTGGGTTCTGCAGGCCATATGATCTATGTTGCAACTACTTGATTCTGCCGAAGTAGTGTAAAAGCTTCCACAGACAATACATAAATGGATAGGCATAGCTATGTTCAGTAAACTTTTATTTACAAAAATAAGTGATCTGTGAATCATAGTGTGCTGACTCTTGATTCAAATCAATGTTGTCCAATTGAACTTTCTGCAATGATGGAAATGTTATATATATGTGTTGTCCAATACGGAAGTCAGTAGCCACATTTGATTATTGGGCACTTGAAATAAGTGTCATGTTACTGAGAAACTAAATTTTTAATTTTATTTAAATCAATTACTTTAAATATGAATGTAAATAACTATATATAGCTAATGTTCAATGGACCACACACATTAAAACATGCATATTAAACATTAGTGAACAGCCACATTGTTTTTCCTTATTAGAGTTATTTCCATCCTTACTTAAATAAAGTTTATAATCTTCTATTTCTTTACATTGCAAAGGTGTTACAATCCCTTTTAAATTTATAGATCTTTGAATTCTATGAACATTTAATAGATACTGTGTATCAACTGTGGATCACATTAGTTTTGGGATTTTGCCTTTTTCTGGAAACCAAGATATTTTTATGCTATAGAATAATGTCCTCGTGGACAAAAGCAGTTGCAAAAAATTATGTTTCATTGTGATATATTTAAAATGTGCTCAACCTTAATAACAAAAATCCAACTGAAATTTCTCTAAGCACTATCAAAATTCTAGAAGACCTAAGGTTCCGTTATGAGTAATGCAGCATTCAACATTATTTTCCAAGTTCCAGGTTCCTTCTGTTCTTTCAAATTACCCTTCTCAGAGTGTTCTTTCGAGGTAACTTTTCTCAGGGTTTATAAAAGGAGCTCCTGCAATAGTAGGAATCGCATGTAAACCTGAAAATATCTAGTCATAAGTGGAGTGTATTCCATAATGAACAAGGAAAACTACTCCCAAGATTCTTCTCAGTATACTTCCCTTATTTATAATGCCCAAATTGTTGCATATACCTTGGCATATTTTTTCACTCCCATGTGAAATTGGACTTCATGACATGTCTAAACAAAACCATAATCTCATCCTTCTGCTGGGAACAGGATTACACATATCCTGAATCCAGTGAAGTTGGGATACCTGAACAGACTTTAGATTTTGTTAATTAGAAAGAGGGACAAAAATTTGTTGATGATCAATGAAAATTATTTTCAACAACTGCATATTTAAGAACCCGAAAGACTTGGGAAAGGAAAAGACAGAAAAGCTGTACTACGTAATAAAAATCAGTATAGGAAAAGGTTTGGTGAACAATGTCAGAAAAAAATAGATTACTTATTTTGATATAATTAGTGACTAGTGTTAATTCATTTGTTGTAATATGAGTTGGTTTTAATAAATCAGTTGGCACTGTGTTTCAAAAATCTTACTAAGAAATTAATTGAAGTTGGCTTGGATATGAGTACTGTCTCATGGACTAAAACTGACTAACAGACCATAAATAAAAACTGATGATAAATGGCAACCAGTTGAGGGGAAAGCATGTGGGAAGTGTTTTCAGTTTTAAAAATGAATATCTTTATAAATACCGTGAAAATGTTTTTTATTAATGTGAATTAAGATTAAGTTTTTTCAAAGAAATTATAAATGCAGGTAAATAAATTCAAAGTTTTTACATTGCTTTTTATTGTTCACTCCTTTTTGGATGCTTGAACTTGTGATAGAAAAGAAGCTAATGAAGGATTGCACACAAAGACTTTTTTCCCCAGAAAATAACTGCAGCTGTGAACATCCATGAAGGCTTAGGTTTGTGGCATTTATGGCTTGAAAGACATTTCCCTTAAACGGATTTTCTGGTGTAAGTCAAAGTGTTAGCATCTTTTAATGAAGAGGTTATGTAAATGTATCAATTTTCATTACTTGAGGTTGTTTTTGTTTACTTACTTTTTCATCTTGAATTGCATTTTGGTTACTTAATATGTCTGCACAGACTATGTGTCTGTTGGATCTTTATTATTCATTTAACTCGCCATAAAAATCACTGAAAAAATTTAAGTGAAAGATAATCTCTGAATTCATGGCAATTATAGACAACTGAATAAACAGTTTCTTGGAAAAATTTCTAACTTTGTTTAAATAATTTATTACATAGTATGTTTTATTTGTCTGACACTGTTCCATGTGCTTTACAATATCTTGTATATGGATAAAAAGAATAATTATATTGATATTCAATGAAAAAAAGTATATTCTCAATGAGAACAATTCAAAATTTCCAAACATTCTCCATTATCTCCCTAAACCTTCCTAGATGGCTTAGACTTCAAGAGTTAGTCACAAAACTGCTGGACAAATTACTGAAGCCATGGTGGCCAAAGACAACATGGAACCATCATACTGGCCAGACAACTTCCCTATTTTTATGTTAGAAATGTTTTCATCCCACTAATATTTTAGTTTTGGTTATATGGAAGAAAAAGTAATACAAAATACACATATTTTCAAAAAGGAGTATGTGTTTCAAACACATACACATACATGTGCATGCATCCCACACACATGTACCCATAAGCACACAGTCTAACAATACCAAATTAAATATTTAAAGATAAGTGGAATTATTTGATGGATGGTGTCTATCCCCCCAAATCACTTCATGATCCAAACCTAGGTGAATACCAACTTACCATATCTGAATTACATTCCTGAAGAATGTAAGGAAGAAGGATGAAGGGGTCGATCCCTTCTGGCTATTAGCTCCCTTTAAGTAACCCTTTCAGTGTCTTAAAAAATGTTTTGCTTTCCATTAATAAATTATAATTCTATCACATAGTCACACATAAAAGAGATTGGCAATGTACTCTTTACTCTGGAGGCATTTCCTAGCTAAAAAATCAGAGCTCTCTCTAGGAGGAAATGACAGAAACAAAGGATCTCTGAAACCAAACAGTATAGGCTGAAATGAAAATTAAGTTTTGTAAGCCTAATAATCATATTAAAGAGCATATTTTCCTAAAATATAGATATGATTGTGTATATTTTAGAAAATCTCTGCCAAGTTGTTTTTTTTTCCCCCAGTATTTATTTTTGCCTAAAGGATTGGATCCTAAATAAGTTTAAAAAAAAAATTTTATGATCAATTTTATCACAGGCTGGAAGCACAATGATCTTAACTCGAACCTCAGTGTCTCTGTGTATCTTTGGAATTCCTCTTAATCTTAGACTTTTAAAAAGCCAAATAAATTGTAACAGAAATACCACATTTATAGACAAAGATGATCACTTTATTATACTCTCAAAACCTTCCTGTCTCTATTCATGGCCAGTTTAAAATTATAAAATACTAAACTTCCTTCCCCTCTGGTCATGTCTTTTTTTTTGAGTAACCTAAATGATAAATGAGCAAGCAGCCCACTCAATCAAGGGATTTGCTTTACACATGAATTCCTGAAAACCATGAAATCAGGTGTGATCAAATCTAAACTTCACTTCTCAGGGAGACTTCCATACAGATTCTGTAAGCTTAAATTCCTCAGTCTTCTTCCAATATCTGCATCTCTTCTCTGATACTGCATTATTACCCCCTTATTTTTGCCAACAACAAGAGGTGTAAGAATAGTATTTTGAGATTTGGAGATGTTTCAACTTTTCCATTTTGCCAAGTCTCTTAATTCATCTTTTGATATTACAAATTTGTTGCGATTAAAACCATGGGCACTCACAGTTAATCTTCTTAAATTCTGGAGTTTACTCTTTGTCTCTGTCACACACACACATACACGCAAACACTTTTCGCACAGAAACACAAAATTTAATCAATACAAAATAAAATCCTTCAAATCATATTTTATTTTCTTCTCCCTTACTAATTTAATTGCAAATCATACATTGAATACCTGCTTTGTGCATATCCATGCACAAAGTGCTGAAGAATAATTTTAAAAATCAAAAGTATTATGTAGTTGTTTTTGTTTTGTTTTGATTTCTGTGTTTTATATTTGTTTTGCTTTGATCTTCTTTGCTTTATTCTAAAATAACTTCCTCTGTTTTTGGATAATTAACATAGACACAAAACATTTTGTGAACAAAGCTAATGCTGATGTTAAAATACCACAAAGCTAAAGTTAATCATACTGTTAGGTAAATGTAAGAAAAATATTGATAAAAGCGTATAATGGATAATAAAGAATTAGATCTAATTCTGTTCTGCTTATAAGTATTCTACATGGAAAACTGTGAATTTTATTTTTGATATCTTTTCAGTCTAAATTAACCTTTAATGAAACATGGTATTTGTTATGTCCCCTGGAGGTATGTGTATGTTGTTTAAGATATTAATTAATTTGGAGTTTATGTAAAATAAGAGAGAACATCATGTAAATCTGTACAAGTGTGCCCTGATTTTTGTTAATAATTTCAATATCCTCTTTTTTTATAATTAACAATCTTTTCTATAAGATCTCAGGGGCAGCGGGGCACCTGGGTGGCTCAGTGGGTTGGACCTCTGCCTTTGGCTCAGGTCATAATCCCAGGGTCCTGGGATGGAGCCCCACATCAGGCTCTCTGCTCAGCGGGGAGCCTGCTTTCTCTTCTCTCTCTGTCTGCTTCTTTGCCTACTTGTGATCTCCATCTGTCAGGTAAATAAATAGAATCTTTAAAAAAAAAAAAAAAAAAGGTCTAAAAGCTAGAATGCCAAGACAAGTCATTTAAAAGAACAAGCAGGTACGCCTGGGTGGCTCAGTGGGTTAGGCAGCTGCCTTCGGCTCAGGTCATGATCCCAGCGTCCTGGGATCGAGTCCCACATCAGGCTCCTTGCTCAGCAGGGAGCCTGCTTCTCCCTCTGCCTGTGCCAGCCATTCTGTCTGCCTGTGCTCGCTCTCTCCCCCTCTCTCTCTCTGATAAATAAATAAAATCTTAAAAAAAAAAAAAAGAACAAGCAAATACCATTTCCATCCTTAAACCATCTTCTTCTAAGACCACAATTGGGGGGGGGGTCACATCAAAACAAGAAATATATACAAAATCAGAAATAAATTTTCAAGATTTTCCTAAAGAAAGCAAAACAAGATTATTCAGAATAAGGCACTATACAATGTTATTTCTATAATTGGGAAATTGTAATAGTTCATCACTATAAGATTTTAATTCTGATATTAATACACTCATGCATAAATACACAAAGGATAAAACTGAAGGGAGCCTAGAAACTCTGGTGTTTCATGTTATACACATTAGGATACAAAAAGCTTTTAGTTGTTTTGAGTTTTTAGTGAATAGGGTTTAAGAATGCTGAAATCTTATTTTTTTCCATTTAGATGGATAATGAAAAATGAAGAGAATATTAATAATGGCAAAAACCTACCAGAGATCTAAGATAATATTATTTGAATAAACTAATGATGTTTATTAATGCATTCTAAATATTTATGTACTTTTCTTTGATAACCTATAAGAATAACAATTTTTTTAAAAAAAGATTTTATTTATTTATTTGGCAGACAGAGATCACAAGCAGGCAGAGAGGCAGGCAGAGAGAGAGAAAGGGAAACAGGCTCCCAGCTGAGCAGAGAGCCTGATGCGGGGCTCAATCCCAGGATTCTGGGATCACAAGCTGAGCCAAAGGCAGAAGCTTTAACCCACTGAGCTATCCAGGCACCCCTGGAATAATAAATATTTTTGTAAGCTAAATTATGTCCATATATTTTTAAGGCAGAATATTATTTTAAAATTAGAAGATTATTAAGTGGGGAAAGTGTCATAGCTGTAACAGTTTTTAAGGATTACAATCCAGTTACGATGGCAACTGATAGGTTAAGAGCAAATACCGAAATGGTAACTGGTGATGTGAGTTTTGAACCAGAAATGTTCAGTTACTGACTCTGTCTAATGATGTCTTCTAAGAGCAACTTGTTCCATGAACTAGTAAAAGGTTTTCTTCATACCCTATGGATGAGTTCTGCTATTTCAGTTTTTGATAATATTTGCAGTGAAATTCAATCTTTCATTATTTTGATGAATATATGCTAAAGTTAACACATCTCTGGCTGAAATTATAATCTAGGTTACCGGAAATCATTTCCCCAGTCTTCCAAAACATAAATTCATAGAGTCACTTAATATCTTTAAGCTGATGTTGTTTTGCCTTCCTATATACCTCTAGCATTTTTTTATTATGTTCAATTAGCTAACATATAGTACCTATAGCATTTTTAAAAGGTTTTATTTATTTATTTCAGAAAGAGAGAGATAGAGATAGAGAGACATTATGAGTAGGAAGGTCAGACAGAGAGGGAGAGAAAGAATCTCAAGCAGACTCCACACTGAGTGTGGAGCCCAATGAGGGGTTCATTCCAGGACTCTGGCACCATGACCTGAGCCCAAACCAAGTCAGATACTTAACCACCTACACTGCTCAGGTGCCCTCTAATATACATATACATATACATATACATATACATATATATATATATATATATACACATATATATTTAATACTACACATATTCATGCTTGAGAATTTTAAAGATGGCACAATTTACATGCATTTTTATTATTTAATTACTTTGTTAATTTTTTCAAAAAAATTCTATGAGGCTATTTCATCATCAAGGATTTTTTAAAAATTATTTTGTCAATAAGCTGATATTTATTTGACACAGTAGCCTCAATATATGATACTTGAATTAAATGTTTTCTTTAGGGACACTTGGGTGGCTCAGTGTCTTCCTTCATTCAGCTCAGGTCATGACTCCAGGGTCCTGAAATCAAGTTCTACTTTGAACTCCCTGCTCAGCATGGCACCTGCTTTTCCCTCTGCTGCTTCCCCTGTTCATGCTCTCTTTCACTCTGTCTCGATGTCTGGTAAATCAATCAAACAATCTTTAAAAAAAAAAAAATGCTTTCTTTAAGACACATAAATTATTTAAGTTATGCTTATGACAAAACCCTCATGAACTATTAACTTTCAGACAGAACAGGTAAACATTAAAGAAATGATATAAGAAAACTTGGCACATTTTACCCAGGTGCTCTTATATCTGCTAAATTAATTACTGTTCATACCTACTAATCAAGTACTGATCAATCAATATTGAACACACTTTGTATTTTTGATTTCAAAAAATAAGTACTTTCTTAATTAAAGGAATATGACATATATATAAATCAACAATGAAATATAGGTAAGATTTGGCAAAACATATATCTTTAAAATAAGGTTTTGGATACATAGCCAAATGAAGGAATTTTCAGGAACACTATATCATTCTTAAATTGTTTTTACAATTTTTATATAAACATACCCATTTAAAAATGTATAATACCATAAAAGTTATGCATAAATATCAACCATACCAATCATCCCAGCTGAAATTACAGTAAAGATATCTGTTGCCTTAAAAAAATAAAATAAGGTAAAATTAAATGAGAATAATTTGGATTGGATACAATGGAGTAGAACAGTTTGAGGTACAAAACTATAATGAGACTCCAACACTGAAAATAACAACATTAATTTAGATAGGAAATGTGAATAAATTCCTTGAAAAAACAAAAATGTTAAATCTTACTCAAGAATAATTTTAAACTATTAAAAATAATTTAATTTGTAATTAAAACTTTCCCACAAAGGAAATCTTAGATTCGGATAATTACATCGGAAAAATCTACCAAACATTTGTAAAAGAATACTAAATCTATTCAAATATACCTGGAAAATGTAGAAGGGGTTTGTATTAGTTGAGGTTCTCTAGAAAACAGAACTGAGAAGCTCTGTATTAATAGATATATGAGATTTATTTATTTATTTAAATATTTTATTTATTTATTTGACAGAGAGAGATCACAAGTAGGCAGAGAGGCAGGCAGAGAGAGAGAGGAGGAAGCAGGTTACCTGCCAAACAGAGAGCCCGATTCAGAACTCGATTCCAGGACCCGGAGATCATGACCCGAGGCCCAACCCACTGAGCCACCCAGGCACCCTAATAGATAGATAAAAGAGATTTATTATAGAAATAATCTTATATGGCTATAGAGGACAGGAAGTCCCCACAATCTTCCATCTCTATACCAGAGAGCCAGGAAAACCAGGATATAATTCAGTCCAAGGCCAAAGGTCTGAGACCCAGGAGAGCCAGCGGGTATATCCTAGAGTCCAAAAGCATGAAATCTAACAGCTCCAATGTCTGCAGTCAGGAGAAGACCAAAGTCCCAGTCCACAAGAAGGAAATGATTTGCCTTTTCTTTGCTTTTCTGTTCCATTTGGACCTTCAAGGGATTGGACGATACCTCCTCAGAGTGAGGGTGAATCTCTTTACTTAGTCTATTGAATCATATACTAATCCTTTGCAGGAAACTGTCACAGATAATAGCAACATGTCGCCAGATATCTGAGCACCTTTAAGCCAACCAAACTGACGTAAAATTAATCATCACAGTGATATTTATCAATTCATTGAATGATGTCAATGTTATCTTTATATCAAAAGTAAATGAAGACATTATAAGAAAATAAAACTTGAATTCATATTCTTTATAAATATATATGTCAAAATTCTTAGCAAAACCTTAGCAAGATGTATTCAACAATACCATAAAAAAAAAAAAGAGAGAGAGAGAGAAAGAGGGAGAGAGAGAGAAAATGTTCTTGACTAAATGGAATTTATTCCATTTAGTTGTTACATTTGTAAATCAGTCAAATGAATCATTTGAACTTATGATTTTAATAGACTTTGGAAATTATCTCAAAGCATCAGAAAAAGAATTTGGCAAAAAATTTAATATCCACACATGGTAATAATGCTTAGCAAATTAGAAGTAAAGGGAATTTCTTTGGCCTAATAAAGGGCAATGTAGAAAATTTAGCATCATACTTAATAACAGGTCAGTGTGGAGACATGAAAAATACTGGAAGGAATCAGAAATCAGATCTGATAAAAAACTATAAAAATATAAAAATGTGAAAAAGTATACTTGAACCAATGATATACAATAAACCTATGATAATTACAAGCATAAATCTTAATTAATTGACATTGTTTTTGCAATAGTATAAACATGACTATAACAGTGATCTGTATCTTTTATACATTGTGGCCAAAATTGCCAGTTTTCCCCCAATATGATTTTTTCCTTTTTACATAGGAATAATATTTGTCTTTGCTAACAGTCAACCTAAAGGTCCCAGTCATCTTTGCTAACAGTCAACCTAAAGGGCTCAGTCATCTTTTGAGCAAAATATGCGCTGGTAGCTAATTTCTAGCTAACAAGTATATTAGGTTTTTAATATCCACATTAACTAGTGTCTTAAATTCACATGCAGAGCTTGTGAAATACAGCAGAATATTTTTATAATTTGATTATAAGCAAATAATATCCTTGGGGTTGCTCATAGCAAGTTCTTACCCCTAAGTAGACTGACAAGAACTAAATCACCTTTCATATAAGTAGGAAGTCTGCATTTTAGGCTAGGAAAAGCACACACATATTAATGTGGTGTATTTTTATAGGGGAAGGAAGCAGCTATTACACCTTCCCTTCTAAAAGAATTACCGTGGAATGGTCATTAATGGGAAGAATCTTAACATTTTGGTATGTAAATAGATATCTTCAGACTGAAGACAGGGCTATACGTTTAGGTTTACAAACTTGGGATGTCCCCATGATTGTTCATTTCAAATCCTTTGAAATATAAACAAAAACATCTGAAGTTAAGTAAATCTCTCTGGAGTCTTCACTATCTATATAGTTATATATTAACAATGAGGTCTTGTTCTTTTGGTCTGGATTCCAAGTTTAGCAAGATTGCCTTGGAAAAGTCCTAACTAGAATAACCAAAAATACTTTCTCACAATTCCACATGTGAGAGCTAAGTCATATTCTCAAATTTTGGGTTGTGACATTATGACAAGTGTGTGTCCCACACTTTGCCTTTAGTCCTTTCCTGCAAGATTGGAATGTGATGGCTGGTATGGTGCCCATCATGTGGACAATGGTATAGAAGCTTCATAATGAAGATGGTTTAAAGCAAGTTTGAATGAGTCTGGTCGCTATTCTGATTTTTTTTTTTCCCTACATAACAAACCACCCTCATACCTAGCAGATAAAATCAACCACTATTTTATTACATATCATGATTTCATGGTTCAATAATATGAACAGCTCTGCTGGCCAGTTCTGCTTTACATGATTTTGTCTGGGTTTGGTGTGTGATATTCTGCAGAATATCACACTTGACTTGAATAGAGAAACCAAGATGCCTTTACTTAAATGATTAGCAGCATGGCAGAGGGGACTATAAAGCTAGATCTAAATTTTTCCATGCAGTGTCAACATCTCTCCATGTGTTCTTTGTACCAGAAAACAGAACCTCTCACACAGGGACTGTAAATTCCAGGAGCAAATCTTTCAAGATACAGAAAATGAAACCTCTCAGACTCTTAAGGCCAGGGCAAGAAAACTGGCACCGTGTCTAACCTGCCATATTTTATTGGTTAAAGCAGTTATCAAGCCCACTTGGGTTGAAAGGGAGGAGAAGGCAACACATCACTGATGGGAAGAATATCAAAATGTTGCCATCTTTAATTTGCTACAGTCTCTGACTTAGAGAAAACTCCATATCCACTCACATGAATGTGGATTTTATGTTAGAAATAATATTTTACATTTTAAGCAGCTATAGTAAAATAGAATGTCTTTCCATAAATGGATCTTTTGTTACACAGGATCTTTGTGATGTTATTACTCTTAATATTACCTAACTAGATACCAAAGTTAGATCTAGATTGTCTTGGTTAAATGTTATATATTTACTTTTCTATCTCTAATTCAGACAACTTTTTTTTTTTAAAAGATTTTATTTATTTACTCGAGAGAGAGACAGTGAGAGAGAGCATGAGTGAGGAGAAGGTCAGAGGGAGAAGCAGACTCCCCAAGGAGCTGGGAGTCCGATGCGGGACTCGATCCCGGGACTCCAGGATCATGACCTGAGCCGAAGGCAGTCGTCCAACCAACTAAGCCACCCAGGCTTCCCAAATTCAGACAACTTTTCTCAGCCACCTTGTACACCATTTTTTCTCAAAATATCTCACTATATTTTCCTCAAAATTAAAAAAAATCACATAAATTAAAAAAATAACTTCTTGTAGGTTGGGCATTTTACTCTGAGTATAACAGGGATTGCTGAATATAACAGAGGTTAACTCTGAATGTAAAAGGGATTCTATTGCTTCCAATTTTCTCATAATAATAATGATAAAATCTCACCAATGGGTAATTTTCTCAGTGTTATTAATGACATTATATCAAAATCAAATACTAACTAACTTGATAAAAAATTTAATATATGTCTCAGTGTCTAACATATTTTATCATATTGAGTTTTAAACATACTTTTTAAAAAAAACTTTCAATAATCGTACTTTTTTCTTTTTTCTTTTTTTTTTTTTTTTGCCTAAGTTAATGCCTCACATCTCTTTTTCATGCCATATTAGAGTCTTACAAGACTTTATGCACATAAACTGTTAAGACTTATGGGACTACCTTTAACACCATGGAGCAAATGTTTTACTTTGACAGAAAACTAAACTTTGCCTTTTCCTCGAGATAGGAAATGGGAAAGTTTACAGACTTTCTCAGTTCTATTTCTATTGCAAGAATGAAGAATTGAGGTATAGTGGTGATATGGAAAACATTTATTTGGTGTAATTTGAAGAAAAACTAATAACAGATAAAAGAATAAACTGTAGTTCAAGTGAAAGTTATAAAAAGAAAGGGGTTAAAGGCATTTGCAGCACTTGAGAGAAGTAATCATTTATTTTGATTGCTTGACATTCTTGAAGAGAGAATCTTGCATACAATTTTATGCTAGTATCTGAGGATCTATTTTTATGATAAAGACATTTTCCAAGCAATCAGAACTTCAACACATAAATAAATAAATAAATAAATAAATGACTAGTGTGTTTTAATAAAAGGCATTTCCCAACATGAAAGTTTAGCTTATCCTTTATAAACTTTTTTAAAGCTAGTCCCAGAAATTTGGTATACTTTTGAGACCTAGCTACATGTGAGAAATAATATTGATAAGGCAGTAATAACTGTCATTGGTTCTTAAAGAGTGTAACTTCAGAATATTTTGTCAGGAACAAATGTACAAATGAAAACTGTGATGCAGAATTGAAGTGATAAGTGTGAGAGTGCCATGCATTTAGATGTGAAGTTCTAATCAAATAATAACAAAATCCTAAGATTGATATATAATCCTTTATAAAACAAAGCATGATAATGCTGGATATAGAGACTGAGCTATTAAAATCAGTGAAATAAGGCTGGATCTGTTTTAAATGTTGTGTTTCTTCCACAGAAAATTGTTTAATGTGTTTTATGAGTGAGTAAGCTTAAGACAAAAGCTATTTATTGTACATTGTTTTTATTATTTTTGTACTAATAGCTGTTCAGATATGTGATAGAAACAGATACTATAGGGCCTTAACACAGCAAACATAGTCAGTTATGGAATTTTTTATATAATAAAACCGGAGATTTTAGCACTTTTTCACTTTCTAAAATTTCATAATTAAAAAAATTATAATGAATGCCTTCAAACATAAAAGGAGAGAAAGTAAGTGCTAAAATGAACCATCATACATACACCATCTACACTTAAGAATTACGCATGTTTCAAACACTTGTTCCTTATTTTTTTTTACATTGAAGTATTTTAAAATAAGGCCAAGATATGACATTTCATCACTACTTCAATATAAAATTCTGAACAATAAGGACATTTTATTACATAATTGCAAAATCATTATCATAGTGAAATAAATTTGGAACAATTATTCTGCATCAACTAATTATTAGCTATATTAATTTTTCTGTAATTGCCCCCAGAATGCCTTTATAGTTCATTTGTTTTGATGGTGATCTAAGCAAAGTATATATATGGCAACTAGTTGTTTTATCTCAAATAAATTTCTTCTTTGTCTTCATCTTTGTTGTTAAAATTGCTGTTTTTCGGGGCACCTAGATGACTTAGTGGGTTGAAGCCTCTGCCTTCGGCTCGGATCATGATCCCAGGATCCTGGGATCAAGCCCGGCATCCGGCTCTCTGCTCAGCGGGAAACCTGCTTCTCTTCCTCTCTCTCTCTGCCTGCCTCTCTGCCTATTTGTGATCTCTCTCTGTCAAATAAATAAATTTTTTAAAAATTGCTGTTTTTAGCTCTACTTTTAGTTTGAATTTATATGACTCTTACTTTCTTTTTCACTTCCCTTACTCAATTATTAAATTGCAATATAATTCAGGTAACATAAAACTGACCCTTTAAAAATGTATAGTTCAGTGCTCCTTATATTCATAAAGATGTCTGATTATCACCATTATCTAATTCCACAATGTTTTCATCTTCCCCCTTAAAAAGCTTATATTCATTATTAGTCCCCTTTCTGTTCTTCCCTCCTCCCAATGCCTATGAACCACTAATGTGCTTTCTCTATGTATTTGATTACTTTAGTTTGATTATTCAATATGTGGTTTTCTTTGCTATCTTCTAATTCATAGAAAAATGCTTACAAATATCATTCAAGGGGCGCCTGGGTGGCTCAGTGGGTTAAAGCCTCTGCCTTCGGCTCAGGTCTTGATCCCAGGATCCTGGGATCGAGCCCCACATCGGGCTCTCTGCTCAGCGGGGAGCCTGCTTCCTCCTCTCTCTCTGCCTGCCTCTCTGCCTACTTGTGATCTGTGTCTGTCAAATAAATAAATAGAATCTTAAAAAAAATTACAAATATTATCCAAGTAGTATTGTGTATCGATATTACACTTTTTTTAATGGCTGAATCCTAGTCCATTGTATGGAAAATCTACATTTTTAATCCATCCATCCACTGATAGAATTTTGGGTTATTTCTTTTTGCCTGTTATGAATAATCATGTTCAAGTTTTCATGTAGAGATAAATTTTCAGTTCTCTTGGGGAATATACCTAAATTGTTAGGTCATGTAACCAAAAACACAGGCAAAACAAAGAAAACAAACAAACAAAAAACAAACAAAAACAAAACAAAACAAAGAAACAAACAAACAAAAAAACAATTGGGACTACACCAAAAGAAAAATCTGTACAGTGAAGACAACAATCAACAAAATGAAAACTCAAATGTAACTACTGAGAAGGGAGCGAAATATTTGCAAACCACATATCTGAAATCAGGGGTTAACACTGAAAATATATAAGGAACTCCTATAACTCAATGACAAAAAACCAAATACTCAGTTAAAAAGGGACAAATGAATGAATAGACAATCTTCCAAAGAAAACATACCAATGGCCAACAGGTATATTAAAAATAATACCCAACATTGGGGCACCTGGGTGCTCAGTCTATTAAGCATCTGACTCTTGATTTATGCTCAGGTCATGATCTCAGTGTTGTGAGATACAGCCCTGTAAAGATCCCTGCTGGGCTTGGAGCCTGCTTAAGATTTTTTCTCTTTCACTCTACCCCCTCCCCTCTCCCACTATCCACCTCCCTTAAAAAATACTCAATATATTCAGTATCACTAATCATCAGTGAAATTCATTTCAGAATCACAGTGACATACTGCCTCATGCCTGTCAGGATGGCTATCATCAAAAAAGTAAGAGATAAGTGTTGGTGAGAGAGTTTTGAAATTGAGGAGTCTTACAGATTTGTTCTTTTTCAAGATTGTATAGCTATTCATCTAAATAATGCTTGTGGTTACTCTCATGAGTTTTGGCATGTTGTCTTCATTTTCATTCATCTCCAAGTATGTTCTAATTTCCTTTCATATTTCATCTATAACTAATTGATAATTTAGAAACATGTTTAAAGTTCACATATCATGAATTTCCCAAATATCTTTTAATTATTATCTTAAATTATATTCCACTATAAATAAATATACGATGTATGTTGTCAATTCTTTTAAATTTATTGAGATTTGTTTTATGGCATAATATATGGTATGAGTTCTCCTGGAGACTATCTCATGTGCACTCTGGTGTACATAAATATGTATTCATGTGTTTTTGACTAGAGGGTTATATAGATGTCTGTGAGGTTTAGTTGGCTTGAAGTTTTGTTGAGCCTTCTGTTGTTTCTTGGTATTCTTTCTAGTTGTTATATCCATTATGAAAGTGAGATATTGATGTCTCCAGCTCATGAAACCTAGACTCCAATACTTCTTTTTTAATCCCCTTTTTATTACAATGGGTAGTCACATATGAGGGGGAAAAGTGTTCTAAACAGTGCCATTATAGAGCAGTGGTTTGGGGCCCAAGCTGATATGAGAACTCTTTGGTCATATCCTGTGACACAAGTACCAGAATTGAGCATAAAATTTATATGTTTTGCTAACAATTTGAGATGATAATTTTGTGTCTGCAGACTACATTGAGTTTTTATTCTATATGACTTTTATTTCCATTTTCTTTTTTTAAATTATGACTTTACCTATTTATTTTAAAGATTTTATTTATTTATTTGATGGAGATAGAGCACACAAGTAGGGGAAGCAGCACACAGAGGGAAAGGGAGAAGCAGACTCCCCACTGAGCAGGGAGCTTGACACAGGGCTCAATCCCAAGACTCTGGGATCATGACCTGAGCCCAAGGCAGATGCTTCATGACCGAGCTACCCAGGATCCCCTGATTTATTTTTCTATCTTGTCTTTTATTGTATTTTTAAAAAGTAATGATTTTGTAATAGCAGTAGATTGTAATAGAAGTAATAGATTGAAAAAATTATTTTCTTCTACATAAGCAATTTGAAAAAGATTGAGCATTAGTATTTTCATACAGTAGAACCTCTTTGGACCTTTATTTTAATTTTTAGAAAAAACACCATTCTCTTTCTACCACTCCTGTAAACCCAAGAAAAAGTGCAGGTCTCTCTGTCACTATAAGTATGTGGGGATCATAGTTAACATAGATTCGCTCCAGAAACTTTCATTTTGTGTGTGCGTTCAGTCCCACATCTCAGTTCTAAACTTCATAAGAGACTATAATTCCATACAAAAAGAAAAGGTCCTTAGGTTCTAATGGGTCAAGAATTGATGGAGAGGAGAAGAAAGAGGGATAAAGTCTGTGGACCTTAAAGGAAGATGAAGTGTCAAAAGTTGCTTGTCTTGTGGGGCAACAGGGTGATCAGGTGGTTGGGCTTCAGACTCTTGATTTTGGCTCAGATCATGATTTCAGTGTCCTGAGATAGAGCCCCGTGTGATGGCGAGTCTGCCTGAGATTACATTCTCTTCCCTTTGCCCCTTCTCTTGCTCTCTCTTTCTCAAAATAATTAATTAATTCATCATTATTATTATTTTTAAGTTGCTTATTTTGTTTGTATCAGCCTCACTGGGTCATTAGTTTTATAAAGTTTTAGAAAATGTTATAGGCTCAATGGAAGTAGTCACTGAAGATAGAGCAATTAAATATTGAAAGCAGAATATAATACCTAAAAGAACTGGGACACAGTGGAAATTAGGAGTGGAAGTTAGGAGCAGGGTGAATGGGTCAATCCTGAGTAGCAGGAAGGAAAACACATTTACTATGATATTATGATGGTGCTAGGCATAGATAGGTGTATGTTTGCTTCCTCCTATTGTTTTTTCAGGGATTATGTGAGATTTATTACTCTTAAATACTTTATTCTAAAATACATTATTCTAAATACATTATTCTTAAATACGTTATTCTAAAATTGGAGATTGGAGGAATAAAGTTTATTCAATAACATTTTCTTTTAAACTGCTTAAGCAAAATTCAGATAGCATGAAAAACTCACTAGTTGGGTGAAATGTTTACTTATATGAAACCAACCAATTATTTCAGGACATTGGTACATTATTTGCAAAAGTTGTCATTCAAGAAATGCAGCTTTTATTTACTGAAATAATTTGTTAAGTGTGCGGGAATGAACATTTTAATTCAATAATTATTTCATGTCTCATATATTCTTGATATCATCTGAAACTTTAAGGACTCCAACATATAAGGAGAAAAATGCAACTTGTGAATATGGATATGCTTTATATTTTTATATTTCCCTCTTTTATTGGACAAGTTATAATCTACATTTCAATGGTGATTATTATTTCCTAAATAATTTATTTTTTTTAAAGATTTATCTATTTATTTTAGAGTAGGGACTGCCAGAAAGAGAGGGAGAGAGATAATCTCAAACAGACTCCCCGCTGAGCAAATAACCCATGAAAATCTCGATCTCAGGACCCTGAGATCATGACCTGAGCCAAAAACAAAAGTCAAATGCTTAAGCGACTTAGCCACCCAGGTGCCCCTCTCGAGGTAATTTGTTCATCAAATATATTATTAAAGTAATTCTTAAAAATATTTAAAAAGCACTTTATACATAATTTGCCAAAAACATATTTTGGGGATGCCTGGCTGGCTCAGCCAGTAGAGCATCTGACTCTTGATCTCAGGGTAATGAATTTGAGCCCCATGTTGGGTGTGAAGATTACTTAAAATAAAAACATATTTTCTTACATTTTTTCAAGATGTTCATCATACATAGATTTATACAAAATCAAAACTATCCCATGGCTTGTTTTCTCTAGTACATCTACATCATAATTTGTCACCTCATAGATTTCTCAGATTGTGTATGTATAGAATATATAGATACATATATTATATATAATATACATATATATATACACCACATACTATACATAAATATGTGTATATTCTGTGTGTGTGTGTATATATATATATATGATTTTACAGACACACACACACACACCTATCTAGATATAGTACGTATATCATATATATTGTAATGTGTATTGGAAAGTAAGTTTCTATGGTAATTAATCGGAATGCTAAACTCCAGATAACATATAGAAAACAATGACCAATTTGGATCACAGCATTTTGGAAAAAAATTACTGATAATTTGTTATCTACTATCATGATGGGAAAAATCTTTAACTCCTGCAAAATCTGAGTATGGGGAGGACGCTTTTACAATCTTAGTATCACTGAGGCTGTATCATTAAAATGTCTTCCCATTTTCCTCCCAATTTGCTATCATCCATCAAGGTAACAACATAATATAACACAGAAATAAAATTATCGGGAAAAACAACAAAAAAGAAATTTAGGGGGATGTCCACCTACATGTGACTGTCCTTGTAGAATAATCCTTTGTGTAGATTTTTTTCCTCAGAATTTTATAGCATATCATCATTTATCACTAATCTCGTCATAAACATTGTTTCCTCTAGTAAATCCCTATATCTGTGTGTTTAATATGCTATATAAGACCCAAGATTTCTTGCCTGATATGTTCAGCATCTGATTATCAAAGACATAAAATTGTGCAATCTGCATATACCATGGAAGAAGAAATGCGAGCTTTCTCTTATATATCAACAAAAATGACAGATGATAAATAGAATAGAGAATAAAATATATATGATATAAGGGAATGAGGGTTCTAAGAACCCTCAGACAGTGTATTTATGAAAATGAAGAGGTCAAATAAAAGCTGTCAGGAAACATGCAGATTCTCGGTCACGATACAGATAAAGAGGAGCCCTATCCAAAATCTCCTGCATTTCATCATGAGCCACCAATCCTATATTTGAATGTTTCGGTTAATATTGTACTTCTATAACACTTAGAAACTCCACAAATTTCAAGATAAAGATAAAAAATGTAAATTTTTATCTTGTATTTTTTAGAATTGAGATGAAATGCATATAACATAAAAGCAACCTGAACGTTCAGGGGAGCCTGGGCGGCTTGGCCTGTTCAAATGTCTGTCTTGATCCCAGGGTCTTGGCATCAAGCCCCATGTCAGGCTCCCTGCTTAGAGGAGAGCCTGCTTCTTCCTCTCTTGCTGCTGCTCCTGCCTGCTTGTGATCTTTCTCTCTCTGTGTTAAATAAATAAAATCTTAAAAACAAAAACAAAATGTTTCCTAAAGTGAACATGCAGTATAATTTATACATTTCATCTGTTGTTCAATTCACAATTCACAATGTTATGGTGGATATTTTGTAAGTGCATTTAATCACATTGAGGCATTCCCTTCTCTTCCTAGTTCTCTGAATATTTTCTTCAGGAAAGTATGTTAGATTTTGCCAATATTTTTTCTGCATTAACTGAGCTAATTGAATTTTTTCCCCTTTTGCACTCTTAAGTATTGTTGACTCTGTTTCTTAATTGCTACATATTTATGAATTTTTCAATTTTTCTTCTGTTATTGATTTCTAGCTTTTAAGATCTATTGAGAATAGCTTTGAGGTCTGATATATGGTCTATACTGGAGAATGTTTCTTGTGTATTTGAGAAGAATGTGTATTCTGTTACAATTGGGTGGATTGTGCTGTATATGTCTGTTACATTTAGTTCACAGTTGTATTAGTTTGCCAGGGCTTTTGTAACAAAGTAGCACAACTACAGGGCTTAACCAACTAAAACCTATTCCAGCATCTTGCTGATGTCACTCCCCTCTTAAAATTTCTTTCAGCAGTGTTTATTTGTTTTAGTTTTCCTTATACATGTCTTAACATCCTTTGTTAACTTAACAGTACTTATTTTGTCCCTTTGGTTGTAACTGTAAATGGAATCGTTTACTTAAAATCTTTTTTCAAATTTATTTATTGTGGTTCCATTTAAACACAACTTATCTTTATGTTGTTCTTGTACTCTGAAACTTTGATTAGTTTGTTTTATTAGCTCTAGAATCTTTCTTGTGAATTCTTTAGATATTTAATATACAGAATTGTGTCATTTGTGAATAGAGATTGTATTGATTATATTTTCATGATGAACTAACCTTGCATCCCTGGGATAAATTGCACTTGGGTATGATGTATAATCCTTTTAATATGCTATTGGATTTATTTTGCCATGTTTTGTTGAGAATTTTTGCATTTATATTCAGAAAGGTTATTAGTTTGTAATTTTTTTTACAATTTCTTTATGTCTTGATATTAGAATAATGTAGACCTCATAGAATGAGTTAGAGAGAGCTCCCTCCTCTTCAATTTTTTGAAGAGTTGGAGGAGGATGTTGTTAATTCATCTTTAAACGTGTGGTAGCATTTGCCAGTGAAGCCATCCATTCCTGGACTTTGATTTGATATATTTGGTTACCTGTTCAAATTTCTTGTTTATTATAAGATGCTGAGATTTTCTATTTGTTATTCAGTTTGTGTCTTTGGAAATTTACCCAATTGATCTAGTTTATTTAATTTGTCAATTTACGACAGTTTATAGAATTTTCTTAAAATACTTTTCAATTTTTTAATAGTAGTAATGGTAATAGTTTAATAGTAATTACCCCACTTTCATTTCTGGTTTCGGTTATTTCCATCTTCATTCTTTTTTCTCTGTCAGATTAGCTAAATATTTGTCAATTTTGCTGGTCTTTTTGAAGAACCAGCTTTTTGTTTTATTGATTCTCTTATTTTTCCCCTATTTGCATTTCATTTCTCTATAATCTTTATTATCCTTCTTTTATCTTCTTGGTTTGGATTCTGTTGGTTATTTTTCTAGTTCCACAAGTTATAACATTAGATTATTGATTTGATGTCTTATTTTTTTTAATGTAAACATTGACAGATCAAAGTTTCTCAGAGAATACTGTCTTTACTGCATCACTTGAGCTTTGGTATGCTGTGTTTTAATTTTCATTTGTCTTCCTATATTTTCTGATTTCACTGTCATTTCTTCTTTGTCCTAGTCATTATTTAATAATAAGTCATTTAATTTCTACACTTTTGTTTATTGATTTCTATCCTTGCAGTCTTGAATAACCCTTTTTACAATTTAAATATTTTAAAATTTATTGATATTTGCACTGTGGCTTAACATGGTCTTTCCTGGAGAACATTCCATGTGTATTTAAAAATAATAAGTATTCTGCTATTTCTGACTGAAGGGTTTTATATAAGTTTTTAGATCTAGTTCATCTTTAATGTTGTTCAAACCCTTAATTTCCTTATTGATCTTCTGTCTAGATGCTGTATCCATTACTGAAAGTTATGTATTGAAGTTTCCAATAAATTGTGGAACAATTTATTTCAATTCTTTCAACATGTGCTTCATATATTTTGGGTCTCTTATTTTTTGCATATATGTCATAATGCTTTTATACTGATATTTAATAATCTCATTTTTTATTAAGTCTTTTGGGCTTTTTGGGTCTATAGAAGTTTCTCCTCTTTGCATATATATATATATATATATATATATATATATATATATTTTTTTTTTTTTTTTCCATCAGCTCCCTTGCTTCATTGTTAGTATGATTTTTGGTTGTCTTCACTGAACAAGAGGAAAAGGTCTACACAAAGGTCTGACTTAGTAGTCCATAAAGCTAATGTAGATGATTAATACATTTGTTTGAATGAATGAATGAAAGTAATGAAATATGCCTTAGCATTTATTTTACTTTTAGCAGAAATGGTTATTGTTATATTATTTATAATAATATTCAAAAGACTCAATTTTCCACATTTATAATTTATTTTATTATTTTTTCTTATTTACATATAATGCATTATTTGTTTCAGGGGTACAGGTCTATGAATCAAAAGTCTTATACAATTCAAAGCACTCACCCAGCACATACCCTCCCTAATGTCCATCCCCGAGCAACCCCATCCCTCCCACACCCCTCGACACCCGCACCCTCAGTTTGTTTCCAGAGATTAAGAGTCTCTTATGGTTTGTCTCCCTCTTTTGTTCCATCTTGTTTCATTTTTCCCTCCCTTCCTCTGTGATTCTCTGTCTTGCTTCTCAAGTTCCTCATATCAGTGAGATTACATGATAATTGTCTTTCTCTGGCATATTTCATTTAGCAAAACAAGTTCTAGTTCCATCCATATCATTGCAAATGGCAATATATCATCTTTGATGGCTGCATAATATTCCATTGTGTGTATATATTCTACATCGTCTTTATCTATTCATCTGTTGTTGGACATCTAGGCTTTTTCCATAGTTTGGCTACTATGGACATTGCTGCTATCAACATTGGGGTACACATGCCCCTTCAGATCACTACTACATTTGTATCTTTGGGGTATACATCCAGTAGTAAAATCACTGGGTTGTAGGATAGCTCTATTTTCAAGTCTTTGAGGAACCTCCATACTGTTTTCCAGAGTGGCTATACTAGCTTGCATTCCCATCAACACTGTAGGAGGGGTCATCTTTCTTCACATTCTCACCAACATCTGTCATTTCTTGACTTGCTAATTTTAGCCATTCTGACCGGTGTGAGGTGGTATGTCATTGAGGTTTTGATTTGTAATTTCCTGATGCCAAGTGATGTGGAGCATTTTTCCAATTATCTCTGTTGTCCATTTGGATGCTGTCTTTACAGAAATGTCTGTTCATGTCCTCTGCCCATTTCTTTTCTTTTTTTTTTTTTTTTAATATAATTTTTTATTTTTTATAAACATATATTTTTATCCCCAGGGGTACAGGTCTGTGAATCACCAGGTTTACACACTTCACAGCATTCACCAAAACACATACCCTCCCCAATGTCCATAATACCACCCCCTTCTCCCAAACCCCCTCCCCCCAGCAACCCTCAGTTTGTTTTGTGAGATTAAGAGTCACTTATGGTTTGTCTCCCTCCCAATCCCATCGTCTTTCATTTATTCTTCTCGTACCCACTTAAGCCCCCATGTTGCATCACCACTTCCTCATACACAATGGAATACTCTGCCCATTTCTTGATTGGATTTTTTATTCTTTGGGTGTTGAGTTTGACAAGTTCTTTATAGATTTTGGATACTAGCCCTTTATCTGATATGTCATTTGTGAATATCTTCTTCCACTCTGTCAGTTGTCTTTTGGTTTTGTTGTCCGTTTCCTTTGCTGTGCAAAAGCTTTTGATCTTGTTGAAGTCCCAATAGTTCATTTTTGCCCTTGCTTCCCTTGCCTTTGGCGATGTTTCTAGGAAGAAGTTGCTGCAGCTGAGGTTGAAGAAGTTTCTGCCTGTGTTCTCCTCAAGGATTTTGATGGATTCCTTTTTCACATTGAGATCTTTCATCCATTTTGAGTCTATTTTTGTGTGTGGTGTAAGGAAATGTTCCAGTTTCATTTTTCTGCAAGTGGCCGTCCAATTTTCCCAACACCATTTGTTGAAGAGACTGTCTTTTTTCCATTGGACATTCTTTCCTGCTTTGTTGAAGATTAGTTGACCCTAGAGTTAGGGGAACATTTCCGGGCTCTCTATTCTGTTCCATTGATCTATGTGTCTGTTCTTGTGCCAGTACTATACTGTTTTGATATTACAGCTTTGTAACAGAACTTAAAGCGTGGAATTGGGATGCCACTAGCTTTGGTTTTATTTTTCAACATTCCTTTAGCTATTTGGGTTTGGAACTTTTCTGGTTCCATACAAATTTTAGGGTTATTTGTTCCGTTTCTTTGAAAAAAGTTGATGGTATTTTGATAGGGATTGCATTAAATGTGTAGATTGCTTTAGGTAGCATAGACATTTTCACAATATTTGTTCTTCCAATCCATGAGCATGGAACATTTTTCCATTTCTTTGTGCCTTCCTCAATCTCTTTCATGAGTATTCCATAGTTTTCTGAGTACAGATTCTTTGCCTTTTTGGTTAGATTTATTCCTAGGTATCTAATGATTTGGAGTAAATGGGATTGACTCCTTAATTTCTCTTTCTTCTGTGTTGTTGGTGTATAGAAACGCAACTGGTTTCTGTGCATTGATTTAATATCCTGACAATTTAATGAATTCTTGTATGAGTTCTTTTGGGTTTTCCACACAAAGTATCATATCATCTGCAAAGAGTGAGAGTTTGACTTCTTTGCTGACTCGGATGCCTTTTATTTCTTTTTGTTGTCTTATTGCTAAGGCTAGGACTACTAGTACTGTGTTGAAAAGCAGTGGTGATAGTGAACATTCCTGCTGTGTTCCTGACCTTAAGGGAAAAGCTTTCAGTTTTTCCCCATTGAGAATGATATTTGTTGTGGGTTTTTCATAGATGACTTTTATGATATTGAGGTAGGTACCCTCTATCCCTACATTGCAAAGAATTTTAATCAAGAAAGGATGCTGTACTTTGTCAAATGCTTTTTCTGCATCTAGTGATCCACATTTATATTTTAAAATTGTGATTTTTTATAGTATTTTAACATAATTTTTAATTATTCACCATAGGAATAGTGTTGTTTTCTGCTTGATACTAAGTATTGTGTTCTACAGTAGCAGTTAAAATTTTCCCTCAGGCTAATATTGGTTTAAAAGTCATTCTAATCATTGTATTGAGCTGGTTTGTAAAAGCAGGAAAGGGCTAAAAACATAATAGAAAGCAGGATAAAATTCTGCTCTTTCATAGGTCATAGAAAACTGAGAATGATCAATAGGTTTGGATCAGTATGCCTTTCCATTCTTAGTAGTGGATTCCTGGTGCTAGGATACTCTAAAATCAAAGGTAATAAATTCAGAAAACTTTACCATATGAAAGCATCAGAGATCAGCTTTATGTTTAGGTTTACACTGACACCTATTTATGTATGATGATGATGATGATGATGATGATGACAATGATAAATAATATAGTTATGCTAGAAACAGCACCATCTTATATTCTCAACTTACAAAGCACTTTGACATGAATTAATTATTTCATCTTTTCGGTATCCCTATGAACTAGTGGAAACAGCTTGTATAGTCCTTTATGAAGCAGCAAACAGAATCCTCTGATATAGTAAATGTGTGCACGAACACACTCAAACTGCATGGAAAGAAAAATCTAAACTTATTCTTCCAACTCCTGCTTCTTTTTTCTTTATATATGCTACTCTGGCAGCATTTGTAACAATCTGTTAAAATAAGCTTGTAATCAAAAGTTTCATTATGGGGGCACCTGGGTGGCTCAGTGGGTTAAGGCCTCTGCCTTCGGCTCAGGTCATGACCTCAGGGTCCTGGGATCCAGCCCCCCATCGAGCTCTCTGCTCAGCAGGGAGCCTGCTTCCTCCCCTCCTCTCTCTACCTGCCTCTCTGCCTACTTGTGATCTCTATCTGTCAAATAAATAAATAAATAAAAATCTTTATAAAAAAAAGTTTCATTATGTAATATGAAGCAAACTAGGTTAAGTGTATCATATTGCCACATTGATTCTATTTTTAATGTGCCCAATCCTTTAATATTCGAGAGTCTTTTTAAAAAACAAACTTTAATATATGATACCGTTTAAAATACCTACATATGGGCATTGGAAGAAAGTCAAGCATTTCTTATGTTTCTGGAACTTTTTATTTCCTGAAGAAAGCAATTTTAAAGAAAGCATTTTATCTTATTTGTTTATTATTTATTTATTTTTGTTTCAAAGTTTTTATTTAAGTTCCATTTAGTTAACATTTAGTGTAATATTAGTTTCAGTAGTAGAATTTAGTGATTCATCACTTATGTATAACACCCAGTGCTCATCACAGCAAGTACTCTCCTCAATACCCCTCACCCATTTAGCTCATCCCCCACAATCCTCACTCCCAAAAACTTCAGTTTGTTCACTACAGCTAAGAGTCTGCCCCCCCCCTTCTTTTTTCACCTCTATGATTATCTGTTTTGTAAAAAAGCATTTTACAAAAATAATTCTTATTCCTTTCTCTCAAAAAAATGTAAGAATTAGAACTTATTGGTATCAGTCAAACTTCAGTGTATTCTAAAAAAGCTGTTATAATCTGTATATTTCCAGAAGTTAAATGAAAAGACAAATTAGGTAAGAAAACCTCCTCTCAGGGGGTTTGGTTGAGCAGCAGACTCTTGATTTTGGCTCAGGTCCTGATCTCAACATTTTGGGATTGAGCCCCAGGTTGGGCTCTGAGTTCAATGTAGAGTGCTCTTGTCCCTCTCCTTGCCCCTCCCAGTGCTTGTGCACTCTTTCTAAAATTAAAAAAAGAAAAAAAAATTTAAAAACAACAAAAAATAACTTCTATCATTTTCAATTAAGTTATAGAGGATTTGAGATGATAATTCTATTCGAAAGAACTTACCTGTATATCTCAAAGTGCTTTTTAAAAGATATTTTTAAAAGACAAAGCAATTAGTTGAGACTATTTATATGGATGGAAGAAATATCAGTGGAAGTATAAATTGTCATTTTTATATCTCAGAACTTGCTATTGAATAGTTTTTCTCCTAGTTAAATTATATTCCTTACGAGTTTAGGAATTCTCAGTTACAAATGAAAATTAAAGTGGTATGAAAGAATATAATCTCCATTGAGCTCTTTAATCAACTGAAGCAAATGCGCATTTTATATAAATGCACCTTATCAAAGCAGTTCTCTGTATAAGTGAATCTGTGGAAAATATTAGTTTTAATCATTATGTATCATAATATCAAAAATAGGATGGTAAGTATAGTTTACTATAATTGCAACTCAGAGGTGAATCTTAAGGGAACATAAAAAATTATGAAATAAATTATTAGGGATCTTCAGGATTATAATAATGCAAAAACCTGATACAACTTGGTAATGTCTAATATTAGATATGTGGGGGTTGTCCATGAATTAAAGCATTTTATTGTACTGTGCCACTTTTTAAGTGTAAATATTAGTATTAAATGTCATGACTTTATCTTATGGCATTTTAATCCCATTTTCTTTGTTTTTTCTTAATTTTTTAAAATTTATTTTCAGCATAACAGTATTCATTGTTTTTGTACCACACCCAGTGCTCCATGCAATCTGTGTCCTCTACAATACCCACCACCTGGTACCCTGACCTCCCACCCCCCACCCCTTCAAAACCCCCAGATTGTTTTTCAGAGTCCATGTCTCTCATGGTTCACCTACCCTTCCAATTTCCCCCAACTCCCTTCTCCTCTCTAACTCCCCATGTCCTCCATGCTATTTGTTATGCTCCACAAATAAGTGAAACCATATGATAATTGACTCTCTCTGCTTGACTTATTTCACTCAGCATAATCTTTTCCAGTCCCGTCCATGTTGCTACAAAAGTTGGGTATTTATCCTTTCTGATGGAGGCACAATACTCTATAGTGTATATGGACCACATCTTCCTTATCCATTCATCCGTTGAAGGGCATCTTGGTTCTTTCCACAGTTTGGCAACCGTGGCCATTGCTGCTATAAACATTGGGTACAGATGGCCCTCATTTTCACGACATCTGTATCTTTGGGGTAAATACCCAGTAGTGCAATGGCAGGGTCATAGGGAAGTTCTATTTTTAATTTCTTGAGGAATCTCCACACTGTTCTCCAAAGAGGTTGCACCAACTTCCATTCCCACCAACAGTGGAAGAGGGTTCCCCTTTCTCCACATCCCCTCCAATGCCACGTTGTTTCCTGTCTTGCTAATTTTGGTCATGCTAACTGGTGTAAGATGATATCTCAATGTGGTTTTAATTTGAATCTCCCTGATGGCTAGTGATGATGAACATTTTTTCATGTGTCTGATAGCCATTAATCCCATTTTCCGATGAAAAAACTACCTCACAAAAATATGATGAAAGAGTAGAATTCCAGTGTTTCTAATGCTGCATAAATGTCTCTTATGTTGATTGGCTTTCCATGCCTTATGATACATACTATATATAATGCATTTTTATTAATCTAATTTATACTTAACCAAACACTAGAACTATAATATTAAAGAAAGGTTATTTATGTATATTCACAATACTAAAAATGTGTATAATAAACATTTTCAACAATTACATATTTAAAAATAGTAAAAATTTAAAAATAGTATTTATTAATCTGCCACCATTAGCAAGTCACTTGTCTAAAACTTTAATATTTTGATTTAACTTTTTCATCAACCACATGAAATAAATACTGCTATTTCTACTTTATGTACTCAAAAGCACAGTCTCTGAGACAAGTACCAACATGTCCAAAGATGTAAGGAAGTAGAGAACTAAAACTACAGACATGTTTCTGACTAATTTCTCATGTTGTTCCTCACCAACTACTCAACAAAATACAAGCCTTTGGACATATTTTAAAAATATTTACTTATTTAGGTTCTCTGAGAAGTTCAGCAGTTAGCCATTTTTGATAAAAAAACACACAGGTGATAACAAAATCCTTTCGTTCATATAAATGTCATGTCTTTTATGACTTAAATTGCCTACTGATTTCAATGGACTTTTAGTCAAATATGATCAAATTAGCAAAATTTACTTTATTCTAAATTATGTGTATTTCCTTAATTAGAATAATATATTTTAGGATAGTATTGCTTATATGAATTCTTTGAAACTAAGATGTTTAGCTTAGAAGGCAGCTTGTCTCAGTTTTCATTACAATACCATCTTTTAGATTGGAATCTTTGAAATTTTTGCCATGTAAAATATCATACACCATCTATCAGCATGATATGTGAAATTACAGAGATGACATTAAAGTTGTACTATGATGACAGTCTTTTCTTTTTAAATGTGCTGCATTTTATTTTCAGAGGAAATTTATTTTCTATTTCTTTTGGCATTCTCTTTTGGAAGGCAATTTATCATGTTTGATCTACATTGTTCATTATTTAAGATTTTTGCTGGTATTGTTTTGATACCTAATGCAAGAATCTTACAAACTGAAAATATTATTTTTCTGTATCTCATATTCTAATTTAAACTCGTGTTGTCATATTTCATTTTTCATAGAGGAGTTTTCACTAGTGGATTTAGATATAATACAGTTGAAAATGAAAACATTTTAAAATTGGTTTATCTTTTATTATTACACCAATCTCATATTTTTGAGTGTCAAAACCATACACATCCAGACTCTAATTAAATGTATTTCTAATACCTCACACCCAAGTTTTATATGCATTTTAAGGCACAAAATAAATAGTTGTGTTGTTACTATTAAAAGAAGTTTGGTTTAATAGAAAATGGATTTCCATCATCAGGGGCTTAATTATCTATTTATGTATGAAGAGAAAGTTACAGAAATCAATGCAGGTATATTGTTGTTAAATACAGCCTTAATTTTTTAAAATCTAGCCAAAGCAGGAGAACTAGAATTTACTCTGTATAAGAAATCTATCACCCCTGCTTTCATAGTTTAGATTTCTGTGACTTTTTAACCAGTGAATTATATATATGCTTTATTGAGTTGAGAAGTTCAAGAAGTAGCAAATTTCTAACATATCCTGCATGTCATTTTTTTGACTGTTAAGAATGAAGACATGAATTGCATAGAGTGAAATTCATAGATTTTAAGTATTTTAATAGTTATGACAAATGTGTATACTCTTATAGCCCACAACCTTATAAAATACAGAATATACATCATCAGAGAGTCAATTCCCACCCAAATCCTGATAAATCATTACAAGATAGTAGACCTTCATATAGTGGAAATACAATTAGAAACACTGTTAGAAGATAATAATTTTTAAAAAATTATAACATTAACAGCAAAACATCATTTTCTTCTTTTATGCATTGTCTATGGTTTAAGGAATGATGTAACACCCCAAAATGCAACTGATGCTCTGTAAAATTTGTTTTAGTTTAAACATGTCCTGATGAATGGGAGGTAGATGCCCACATTTTTTCTTTTTTGAATATGTGATTGGATGTTTGTGTAGATATATCATTCAGATTTCAGAATCATTTTCTGTGATAAAGCCTAGGCTATCTTTCAGACTGGTGTTGGAGAATAAAACTGTTCTTTTATTTATCTTACAATTGGCTATCTTATTAAGCATTCTTAATGGGTCTGAACAGTGGACAGTTTTGTTTTTTATGTTTTTCTTGCCTGATAATCCTGTTTTTTTTTTTAAAGATTTTATTTATTTATTTGACAAAGATCACAAGCAGGCAGAGAGGCAGGCAGAGAGAGAGGAGGAAGCAGGCTCCCCGCTGAGCAGAGAGCCCGATGCGGGGCTCGATCCCAGGACACTGGGATCATGACCTGAGCCGAAGGCAGAGGCTTAACCCACTGAGCCACCCAGGCGCCCCTGATAATCCTGTTTTAAGCAAAGAATATTTAAAACATATATAAAACTAAAATTCTTTTGAAGATTCTATTTATTTATTTATTTATTTATTATGAGTGCATGCATGGTCAGGGAGAGGGGCAGAGAAACCAACACAAGCATATTCTGTGAGGAGTATGGAGTCTGGGGCAGGGCTTGATTTCAGACCTGGAGACTATGACCTGAGCCACAATCAAAAGTTGGTTACCTAACTGACTGAGCCACCCAGGTACCCCACTACAATTTTTTTTAAAGATTTTATTCATTTACTTATTTGAGAGAGAGAGAGAGCACAGGCAGGGGGAGAAGGACAAGCAGGCTCCCCAGTGAGTGTGGGCTGGATCTTAAGACCCTGAGATCATGACCTGAGCTGAAATCAGGAGTCCCATGCTTAAAGGACTGGGCCACCCAGGCACCCACAGCTACAAATTTCTATTTTAAAAAACTGAATGGAACAATTGGCTAGTCATGTAAAGTTAAATATTCAGTCTCATTTCTGGTCAGTTACTGAGTTACCTCCTCCATCTCTGAAAGACCATTTGTTCCTCATGAATTATAATGGATTTCATGGGGTTTACGACAATGATGGTATTTTTAGTTCAATATTAGTGTATTTGAGAAAAAAAATAGAGTATATTAACCTTTGACATTTAACATTTATGTCACTGTACACCATACTTGTATCCTCAAGATTCTTCCTGGATTGAACATTGTACCTTTCTTTAATAGGCAATGATTATAAACAATTTACAATAATATAGTTTACACATCACTATAGAACTAAAATTTCTGTCTGTGTAGTAAGGCAACTTTATCAAATAACAGTATGATACTTAGAGCAGTCTTATCTTCCTTTATCCTTAGAAAATTTGTAGCTAATAATCTTTTAAATAGACACAAAATAATTATGAAAATACTACCATTAGCCACCTGTAGTTTAAACAAGCTTCAGTGTTATATTTAACTAATAATGATTTATTCTAAAATCTAATGATAAAATTTATTAATACATTTTTTCTTTAATCAAATATTTATTATTATTTTTCTCTTTTGAGAAAGATGCATTCCTTAGTTGGCAAGCAAAAACATAAATATCCTAATTTTCATGACTCCTTGCTTTCCTTACTCTGTCTTAGACTTTAAATGGGAGTCTTTGAGCAACAGACAGCAAGAGACAAACGCACAAATCAAACTAAGATTCAGTAGGGCAGTGTTTTTCTGAGAAGGTCAGAGTATCAAGTATGCTCCCACAGAATAAAAGAGCTATTTGATGGGAGTAGTAGAGAGTTGTTGGTAATTCCTCCTTCTCCCTTTGGGGCATTACCTGCTGATGTTTCAATTTAGTATCAGTCAACATTCTTTACTGATTTAAAGACTGTGAGTGGAGCATTATGCTAGATTTATTCATTTTTCTTTCATCTCTCAAGTTTTCAGTTATCTATTATGCACCAGCCATATTCTAATGTCTGAGCTTATCTTTCTTATCTATCTCTGAGAAACTTGCAATAAAGTAGTGTGGGAATATTGTCAGAAAATGTAATGTGTGCTACATTACAGAAAGAGACAGAGATGTGCAACAGAGCAGCACATGGAGAACTCAGTCAGACTGTACCAGACAATCCTTAGAAATAAAAAATACTGGTTAATTATTAAAGAATGACTTAGAATTCATCAGAAGAAAAAAGGAAGGACAGTATCTGTGCTTCTGTGCTTTTTAAAGATGTGAGGGAACTCCAATTTTTGAAATTCCTTATCTTAGAAAACTAATTTAATTAAATAAATGACATGGTAAAATAAGATAAATCATCTCTCTTAACCAAGTTTCACTGAATATCCATGTCATATTCTTTTTGTAATAAAAACTATCACATGATTATACTGGTTTCCATGAGTCCTTGTCAGATAAATCTTTATTCTGATGAAGTGTTAGAGAATATCCTTTCATTTTTCTCTTTCCCTGGATCCCTGAATATAAAGCACACAAAAGGCTCAACTGATAAAATAGAAATACAGATGAACATTATCAAGTTATCACCTGCAAATGTTTTCTTTGAAATCTCAGTGGAATTTAGCAATTTTGATTATTCTCATGTACCAGAAAAACCTCTTACAGTATTCTATTTTGATATTCTCATTTGCATAATTCACATTTTCCTTCTATTTTCCAACTTTCTCATTAAGATGAACATTTTATACAGTCAATTGTTTATTTTTTTTTTAAAGATTTCATTTATTTATTTTAGAGAGAGAGACAGCACAAGCCAGGAGGAAGGCAGAGGGAGAAGGAGACTCCCCAGCTGAGCAGGGAGCCTGACTCAGGGCTCAATCCCAGGGATCATAATTTGAGCTGAAGGCAGATGCTTAACCATCTAAGCCACCCAGGCACCCCCATTCAGTTGTTTATTTGCACTCCCGTATCTATACTTCATCATGTAGTACAATTCATTCATTCACACATTCAACCATTTTATCACCTTTTACTATTTCCCCATATTTATATAGTTTCAAACCTATAGAACAGTTACAAGAATGATACCAAGAACACTCAGAACCCAGTTTATCACAGACACTATTTATCCCAGATCCTATCATTGTTAGCATCTTATCCGCTCTCTCGCCTTTTCACTCCTCTTTTTTCCTCTTTGTCTTTTTCTCCTTCTTCTTTTTTCAGGACATAGAAAGAGTTGGGGAAGAGGAATATATCTTTTATTTTTATTTTTTTTTTAAAGATTTTATTTATTTATTTTGACAGAGAGAGATTACAAGTAGGCAGAGAGGCAGGCAGAGATAGAGAGGAGGAAGCAGGCTCCCTGCTGAGCAGAGAGCCCGATGCGGGACTCGATCCCAGAACCCTGAGATCATGACCTGAGCCGAAGGCAGCGGCTTAACCCACTGAGCCACCCAGGCGCCCGAGGAATATATCTTTTAAATATGATGTTTTGTTATGCTTAGATATATTGAATGTGGTGCATCTAAAAACAAGGGGATGTTCTAATTTTATAATGGTGTAAAACTCTCCATCAGAAAACCAGCATCCCAAATCTCATTTAGATTATACCAGCTATCCCAACAAAGGCTCTTTCCCACTCTGTGCTAAGGTCCTATTCAGAAGAAACATTATATTTAGTTGTCATATCTCAAAAAATTTACTTATTTCTGGACTATTTCTCTCTTGTCTTTCCCTGTCTTCCATATCTTTGACAGTCATACACGACAAAGGCTTACCACGCTGTAGAATGATCGTGTTTGTATTCCTGCTCAATATTTTCTCGTGACCAGACTTTGGAAATACCCTCTGGGTGGGTACATTGCAAATTGATTCCTACCACTTCCAACAGCATCACATTATGTAGGTGCTATGTAGACCTTTCTAGTCCCCATTGATGTTAACAGTGATTAGTGTTTCTTGGACTTCTCCATGTAAAGTCATCATCCCTCCCTTTATATGTCATATATTTTGAGGAAGATATTCTGATAGTACTACTACTGTTTGCTAAGCATTTTCCATGCCCTTGAAATATATCAGTGGAAAAAAAATAAACAGTGTTGTTGAAAACTGACCTCCATGATTGTAAGCCAAAATATACTGCAGGACAGAGTTCAGGATAAAGAGGAACAATAGCTTTATTGCTTTGCCAGGGAAAGGAGGCTGCAGCAAGCTATGGCCTTCAAAAACTGCAAGCCGTACCAGAGGAAGAATTGGGGGTGGGGAGGGTGGTTATGGGAAATATGTTAGATCTCGCTGGTTTGGTCAGAAGTTTTGTATGTGCTCCCAGCCTTGTCAAGACATTAGAGTAGCACTGGGTTCCTGAAAAAAAAAAAAAAAAAAAAAAAAGGATAAGAAAGGAAGAGGGCAGGTTTGCTGAAGAGAGTAAGAGGGTTACTTAGCTCAAAATTCAGCTTTGCAGAAGCATTAGTGCAGCCATTTTGATTTTTGTTCAACTTTAGGTGGTTTCACTAGGGCCTAAAAAAAAATCCCTGCCTACATGAAGGCTATATTACAGTTCAGAAGAGAAGGACTTCAATATAAATAAATAAATTTGCAGTATGTTAGGTCTTTATAAGCTTTAAAAAAAAATAGTGTAAGGCCAAGATAATCAGAATTGGTAGGTTTATGACAGAGTTTGAGGGTTAACTTGATTTTTGTTTGTTAAGGCACCCTTTAGATAGAATTCATATACAATACAATTAATTGCTTTAGAATGTGAAATTTGTGGTTTTTAGTATATTCATAGAGTTGTGAAAAAATCTTTTTTTTTAAAGATTTTGTTTATGTATTTGAGAGAGTGAGAGTGAAAGATATCACAGAGGAATATGTGCATATGAGTAAAATTTCTGGTCATATGATAAGGTCTATCCTGAATTTTTTGAGGGACTATCAGATATTTTTCAAAATGTCTGTACCGTTTTACATTCCTACATACTATCTATACTGGTTTCAGTTTCTCCACATCCTCACCAATCGTTTTTATCATCTACCATTTTTTATTATATATATCCGGTGTGTGTGTGTGGTGGTAGCTCTTTGAGATTTTGGGTTGCATTTCCTAATGGTTAATGATGTTCCACATCATTTTAGGTGCTTGTTGTCAATTTGCATATTTCCTGTGGGGAATATCTATTCAGATACTTTTTACATTTTTTTAAACAAGAAATCCTTTTTATCATAGAGTTATAATTGATCCTTTTATGTTCTAGATACAAGTTTCTTATATAAATATGATTTGCAAATATTTTCTTCTATCCCGTGGGCTGCCTTTTCACTTTTTTGATGTAATCTTTTAAAACAAAACATTGTTAAATTTTGATGAAGTCCAATTTGTCTACTTTTATCTTTTTTTTTTTTTTAAAGATTTTATTTATTTATTTATTTGACAGAGAGAAATCACAAGTAGATGGAGAGGCAGGCAGAGAGAGAGAGAGAGGGAAGCAGGCTCTCCGCTGAGCAGAGAGCCCGATGCGGGACTCTCCCAAGACTCTGAGATCATGACCTGAGCCGAAGGCAGCGGCTTAACCCACTGAGCCACCCAGGCGCCCCTACTTTTATCTTTTGTTGCTTTTGCTTTTTGTGTCATATCTAAGAGGTCTCTTTGCCTAAATACAGTTCACTAGATTTATTCCTGTATTTAACCTAAGAGCTTTATACACTTAGCTCTTATATTCAAATTCATGATTTATATTTAAATTTATGATTTATTTTAAGTTATTTTTTGTGCACGGTGAGGAAGGAATTCTGTTCTTTACATGTGGGTATCAGTTGCCCCAGAACTATTTGTTGAAAAGACTATTCATTAAGGATTGAATTGTCTTGGCCTTTGAAAAATACCAATTGATCATGAAAGTTTATTTCTGGACTCTCAAAAAAAAGGTTGCTGCAAAAGCCACCTGGGATTACTATGAATTTGTAAATTTACAGATTTACAGATTATTGTATCCTAATAGTATTAAGTATTCTAATCCATAAGCATATTATTGTTTTTTTATCATAAAAGTTTGTTCCATTTTTTTCAAATGCTTTTTATGTATCTACTCTGATGATCCTATGGTTTTTGTCTTTGTTAAATACAAATATGTTTTTCTATTTATTACATGATTGATTTTAAGGTATTAAAACAACATAGAATTCTGGAATAAATCCCAATTAATCATGGTGTATACTCCTTTTTATGCATACTGGGTTTGGTAAACTAATATTTTGTGAGGACTTTTTGGTCTATAAAAGATATTGTCTATTATTTTTCTTGTGATATCTTTGGTTCTGGCATCAGAATAGTTCTGGTTTCCAGAATACTTGTTTCTTTTTTTTTTCTCTCTTATGCATTTTTAAAGATTTTTGGAGAATTAGAAGTAATTCTTCTCAAATTCTTGTTAAATATTTGGTAATATTAATCAGCGAAGCTATCTAGGTCTGAGTTTTTCTTTATGGGATTATATTAAGTCAATGTCTTTGCTGTAGTTGTATTCCAAGTCTCTATATTTTCTTGACCCAGTTTTAGAAATTTGCACATTTTTAGGAATTAGTGCATTTCATCTAGGTTTTCTAAATTGTTGGCATATTCTGTTGCTCACAGTATTATTTAGTAATCACTTTTCCTTTCTGAGTCAGAATTATTGTCCCCTCTTTTCTTCTTGATTTTGGAGTTTATATCTTTCTATTTTCTTTGGTCAGTCCACTAGGGATTTGTCTTTGTCTTTTTTAAAAGAACCAACTTTGATTTTATGATTTTCTCTGTTTCATTAATTTCCATTTTAATCTTTATTATTTCCTTGTCTCTGTTAGTTTTAGGTTTAGTTTTCTCTTTGCTTTCCATTGTTTAGCATAAAGGTTTTGTTTGCTAACTAACTTGACATCTTCTTTAAAAAAAATTGGTGTCTACAGTCTTCTTCTATCCACTTATTTTCAACCTATTTGTATCCTTTAAACTAAGTATATCTTGTATATGGAACATGTAGTTGGTTTTATATTTTTATCCTGTGGGATAATTCTCCTTTTCATTGGATGCTTTCATCCATTTACAGTTAATGTAATTATTGATATGTCATTTTCACATCTGCTATTTTGTTTTCTAAATTTCTTATGGATTTTTGTTCCTCTATAAACCTCTCCAATTCTTTTGTATTAAATAAATACTTTCTAATGTAACATTATAAATCCTTTAATGACTTCTTCACTATAATTTTTTAATTATATTCTTAGTAGTAATATTCTAAGATTTATAATATAAATCCACTCTTCTCAGAATTTTCATTAGATATAGAAATTAGCTCCTATATACCACTATTCCCTCATCTCCCTTATTATGTACTGTTTTTATACAATATTATATCAGTATATATGAAAAAACCGGAAATACCTTATTATTATTATTATTTTACATAATTTTATTAGTTTAAAGGAGATGAGAAAAAAAAAAACGAGAGTAAATACATGCTTTTAAGAGTTCCTGTACCATTTCCAGGTGTCTTCATGTGTTTCTAAGAATTTGGTTTACCACCTGGCACCATTTTCTTGTTCTGAAAAAATGTACACTCCCCCACCCCCACTGCAACTTTTTTTTTGTTTCCTTTATTCCCAACAATACATGTTGCTTTATGCTGTTATTTTATTTGAGATTCAAAGTAGTAGAAATATGCACTCATACTGTTTTATATTCAGTTCCAAGATCACCATTAATGGTACTCTCTTTTTTTTTTTTAAATGTGGAAATGTGGATTTTAATTACTGTCTGGTGTTTCATTATTTCAGCCTGAAAATTTCTATTACTATTTAGCATAGTAAAATTTTGCCAATAATGAATTTTCTCAATTTTTGTTTATTTGCCTCCATTATTGAAATATAGATTTACTATATATAAGATTGACAGGTATATAAGGATATAAGATGACAGGCTTCTCCCGCCCCAGTACTTTGAATATGATGTCTCAATGCCTTCTGGCTTCCTTTTTTTTTTTTTTTTCTGATGAGAAGTAGCATTATTTTTATTGGGGTTTGTTTGTAAGTGGTAAGCTATTTTTCTCTTGTATTTTTCAAGATTTCCTCTGTCTCTCAACATTTTTATAACAGTTAGTCTAGATATGAATCTCTTTGATTCACCTTATTTGGAGTTAGTTGAGATTCTTTGATGTGTGGATTAATATTTTCCATATAATTTTAGAAGGCTTTCATTATTATTTTTCTAATTATTTTTATTTACTCTCTCTTCTCTGATTTTTGATATATTGATGTCCCAGTTGGCTTATCATATTTTTCTGAAACACTCTTCATTTTCATTTATTCTTTTGTTCCGTTATGCAAATTGCAAAATCTCTATTGATCTGTCTCCAAGTTTGCAGATTCCTTCTTCTGCTAGCACTAATCAACTCTTGATTTATCATTTTAGTTATTGTACCTTTCAATTTCAGAATTTCCATTGGTTCTTTTTTTTGTATTTTCAAGCTTTTTATCAATATTCTCTACTCGACACATTTTCATCATACTTTCCTACACTTGTGTAAGTATGGTTTCTTTTTGTTCTTTGAATTTTTTATAACAAATAATGTCTTATTTTCTGAGTCCAACAAGTAATCATTCTCAAAGGCACTTTCTGTTGCATGCTTTTGTCCTTATTTATGGGTTACACACTTCTATTTCTTTGAATTCTCTTTTTTCTTGAAAATGGACATTTTAGATAATGTATAATTCTGTATACTGACCCACCAACTCTAGGGCTTCTTGTTGTTTGTTTGCTTATTTGTTTAGTGATTTGGCTGGACTGTTTTAATGATGTGTATTACCTCCACAATGTGCATTCTCCAGTGTTGCTTCTCACATGGCACAGATTGATGTGTGCACAGCTATCCCAGGATGACAGTGGTTTTTCTAGGGTTGTCTTTGACTGTCTTTTTCCCTGACCTTTCTGTTAAGCTGTCTGCATCTGTTGTTATCCAACCCTGTTACGTACCTCTATTAATTGCTGGTTGCCTGTTCTATGTTTTTTGTTGTTGTTTATTTTTTGGCAATGTCTTAGGTAATAAATTGCTTTGCAGTGTATTATATTTTATATAATTGCACATAATATATAATATAGCATATGTTATATACTTATCATATATTTAATAAAACAACTAAATTCAGGCTTCTTCACAGGGGCAGTATTTAAGGCCACTCTTAGAGGTTTGCTCCTATTTTGGAAAGACACTTCAGTGGTTTCTTTTCATAGTTCCTTTTATTAAATTTCTAGGTGGTCTATGCTTTGGATTTTTCATCTCATGGAGCTACCTGCCTCCTCTTAGTTGCTTATCACCAACACAGACATCATTTTCAATAACAGTCTCAGGCCTGAACTTCCCCAAACTCTGTTCCTAAAGAAGTTTCTTCCCAATGAGATGGTTGTAGAAGTCTGTTCATATGGCCTGCCTTGCTCCATGGATAAAACTGTTTTACTAGTCTCCAGACCCAGGGGCAGGCATGACAACTGCTTCTCTTGGAGTGATGCCTTACCTTTGGAGTCTCCATAAGGTGAGATTACCAGGGTTTCTTAGCTTATTCCATCCAGCATGGAGCCTCTATTTTACCAGCAAGCCGAAGCAAAATGGTCAGGGCTCAGCATTCTAAGTCTGTCATCCATGAGGAAGAGCTTCTGCTCTATACTGGTTGGAGGAAGGTATTCACACATCTTTCAATCTGTCTTTCCTGGAACAGAGCTAAGTGCTGAACAGAGAGGGAGCCCTGTGTTCTCGTGTTCTGTGATTATACATCATGGACATTTTTCAGATGTGGAGAAAGTGACTCCTATCTTAAATGGCATAGAATTTCAATTTTGTTTTATTTTATTTATTTATTTGTTTTACCAAGACTTGGCAGATTTACCGTAATAAATATTAGTTCACTTACAGTAATGATTCAGTCATATAATTCTTAGAACAATTTCCAGAGACTTTAAATGCTGCCTTTTGAAATAATGTTTTATAAATTATGGTTGTTTGGCTGGGGAGAGGGTCTGTGGAACTGCTCACATTATCCTTCTGAAAATGTCATATAGAATTTTATAAAGACAATGACTTTGTGCTTCATTTGATAAGTGACATATGAGTAAGAAATTGAAAATTTCAGGAAATTGGCTCAACAAATATGTTGAGGGAAATTCCCAAACTGAGGGAGTAGTAACCACAAAGTCCCTAAGTTAGTACCATTTATGATGTGTTCACAGAACAGAAAAGATTCCATAGAAAGGAGTGACCAACAAATATTTATTTTTCTATCATGATGATAAAATGAATGCAATTATTTAAAAATCTTCGACCACCAACTCCATATCAATATTTTCCAAACATCTATTTCTGCTTAGATAGCTCTTACTAAAATTATCTCTAATTCAATATATGTAAAACTAATATCATTTTTAAAAAACATAACTATGCAATGAGGATGACATAGAGATGAGCAAAAGTCAGTGTTCTTGTCACTGGTCCTATTCTAGTGTTTCTGTTCAAATTCTTTTTTCAATTTCTCACTTTACTGTGCATTTTTATTCATTATAATGATCATTACCCATTTTTCTTTTCTTTTGGTTAAACAAGGGGAAATTTTGTTGGTTTGATTTAATTGCCTAGAAAGTCAAAATCAGTGTTAATACTTATGCGATGGGTTGGACATCAAGATTATACTTACCAAAAATTTGGATGTTTGTAAAAATGTTCTTTTTCTGTATGTTAACTGGCATCAGTTGTCTCTATAGTCATGCAAGGATGGGGCTGTTTAATTTATGACAGATTTATTTTGTTATCTGTGGTTTCCCTCCTCTTAAATCTTATGTAGTCTCTAAAAATGTGATAGTCTGTGAAAAAAGCTTGTTCTGATGCTCCAGATATAGATGGACACTTCTCCATTCTCCATGAAGACATAATATAATTGCTTTAATGGAGCCAAAGAAATGAATTGTGAGATAATAATAGCATGTAATCCAACCTTATAGTTTTACAAATGAGATGAAACTGAATTGTAACATTTGATATTATCAACAATTTAAAACCCTTATTTCTCTACACTCTCTGAAATGAAAGGTCACTGGGGCATAAAATCTGTAGTACTATAATGTAGAAATCATAATTACATTAACATATATTTGAAATATTTAAATTAAACCCACTGTGAGAACTAGCTTGGAAATTTTACCATCTCTGTCTTACTGAGTTTTAACTCCCAAACAAGGGTAACATGTAGTTTATAACCTATTTACTTTTTATTTACTATTTACTGAATAAATAAAATATTAAAATCTATGTGTACTCTGGTTTGCATTCAGATCAATGTACACTTTTGGCGCAGAACATTCCTTTCCCCCCGCATACTCATTACATAGGGCTATGTCTTTAAAAAATACTGTCTTTCACTTTGTAGCCCTTGCCTTCTTTGCTACTTCGTTCTCTTCCTTTGACCAATTTTCTCTAGGCCTCATTCCCAAATCCCCTTTCTTAATCCCGGTAATCTGATGTGCCAGTGCTGATCACCACTCTCATGTATAGGGCCTAATGGTGTAAAATTTTAATCTATGAATCATTTTTAAAGTACATCAAATTATTTTAAGTAGAGAGGAATTCATGGTTGATAGCGGGCTCACAGTTGAATGGTACTGGCATCCCACAGTGCTGGCCCAGAATAAACTGACCCACAAACTATTACAGCTAATAGGAAAATAACCATGAGTATCTTCCCCTTTGCTATTCAAACAGTCCAAATAATGGCTGTAATCATAGGTATTTCAAGACTCTGCAGGAAGGTTGAGAATCTATTTAGGGGAAAGTTGGTTATATTATTTTATTTCCTTTCTTAATATCCAAAGCATCCACCATGATAACACACTTTATGCAGTCACTTTACGGTAAGTATTTCAAAACCATTTGAATTTAGTCAGGAAATATATTTAAAAATATGGGTTATCTAATTTTAAAAAGCCACAGCTTTGAACACTGTTCACACCTTTCTTCTAATATTCTATTTATTTTAGTTTTGTAACATCATGAGTAAATTGCTCCTATTGGGCTAAATATCCAAGTGAGCCTCATGCGGTTAAAATTTTGATAAGACATGAAGATGTATTGCAATATTTTTTCTTGTCAGCTTGAAGTAAATGGTTATACCCAATATTTTTCAAGAATAAAATCTTAGGGGTGCCTAGGTGGCACCCCCAAGTCATTAAATGTCTGCCTTCAGCTCAGGTCCTGATCCCAGGGTCCTGGGATTGAGCCCTGCATCGGGCTCCCCTCTTGGTGGGAAGCCTGCTTTTCCCTCTCCTACTCCCCCGGCTTGTGTTCCCTCTCTCGTTGTCTCTCTCTCTCTCTGTCAAATAAATAAGTAAAATATTTTTAAAGAACTATTTAAAAAGGACAAAATCTTATTATGTGCAAACAATATAAATTTATATTGAAATTGGCCTATTTATGAAAAATTGAATAAAATGTAAAAAAAATCAATGAAGGACACATATTTTTTTCTTTCTGTGTATCTATCTTATCTATTTCCCTATATTTCTGGCCTGAAGATCAAAATTATACTTACGGTGATAATGACTATTATTTGACTTATTGTATACTTAAGTTTTCCTTTATAAGACATGGAAATCCTATTAATTTAATAGACAATAAATGCATTCTATTAGTAAAGTGCTTTCCTAAAGAAATGCAGACCTAAATCTAAGGACAGATATATTACTAATGCTGATTTTTCTCATCATTAACTGTATCTTGTTTATGTTTAACTGCTATCATCCTTTTTTGGTTATAATCTTTTTAATAACGAATATATTCAGTAGAATAAACTACCGCTCAACATGAGTTAGTGAAGTTTCCACTAGTTAGAGATCTTGAACATACTTTTATAGAGATTTAATCTGATTTTTAAGTTTAAATGGTCTTAATTAGTATATTGCTTATTTTGTATATATATCATTTCATTTTTAACCCTGCTCAACAGGGAGCCTGCCTGATTATGTTCTTTTAGAATCTCTGTATCTCTGTCAAATAAATAAATAAAATCTTAAAGAAAGGGGAGGGACACCTGGTGGCTCAGTCAATTAAGCATCTGTCTTCAGCATAAGTCATAATCCTGGGTTCTGCTCAGTAGGGAAACTGCTTCTCCCTCTCCTCCCTGCTCTTGCTCTCTCAGTATCTCTGTCTCTCTCTCAAATAAATAAGTAAATTTTTTTAAAAAAATCATGTTTAAGTTTTAAAATTTTTTATTATTTCACTTGCATTACCTTGAAATAACAGTTGAGTCATTAGACTTCTAAATTTCATGTTCTTCTAAAATGCTGCAACATTTAGTTGATCTTTAGAAGAGAGCGAATAGTAAAATATATCCTGTGAGACTGGTTTCACTTATCATCAGGGGAATGCAAATCAAAACTACAATGTATTATCACCTCACACCTGTTAGTATTGTTAAAATCAAAAACACACAAAAATAATAGGTATTGGCAAGGATGTGGAGAAAAGTGAACCCTCTTGCACTCTTGGAGGAAAGGAAGTTCGTGCAGCCACTATGGAAAACAGTATGGAGTTTCCTCAGAAATTTAAACATAAGGGCACCTGGGTGGCTTAGTCAGTTAAGCGTGAGAAAATAAAATAAAAAAAGAAAAATAGATTCTTCTTATCTTTCTATCTAGTATTTCTATTATGTATCAGGGAGCTATAATGTCTAAGCATTTTCTTTGTCACTGTAAAACAGTGTGAGATATGAAAGGTATATGCACCTAATAAAAGAGCTTCAGGATACATAAAACAAATACAATGGATAGAACAGAAAAGACACATTCACATTGTTATTGGATACTTCCAAGTTTTGTCCTAATAAATGATATAACAAGTTGAGAGAAAATAAACATCATGCAGAGGATTTGAATAACACTGTCAACTGACCAGTAGACTCCATCCAATAGTGTTACCAGCAGAATATGCTTTCTTCTCATGGGCATGTATGACATTTACAAACATAAACCACAGGTAAAGTAATTCATTATATGTAAAATAATTATAGTCATATAAAAATAGGCTCTGACCACAAAAACCTAAACTACAAATGAATAATCAAAAGATATCTTGAACTTGCCAATAAATTTCTACATTCCCCATGAGTCAAGAAAGAAATAATAGGGAAATATAAAATATTTGAAATTAATAAAAAATAAAACAAAACATAACTATATATGAGTTTCAGTTATAGTGATTCTTAAATGGAAATTCATAGAATTATAAGAGAAGAAAAAAATACTCTTAAATCTTAAGTCTTAGCAATAGAAAAATAAGAAGAAAACAATTTCAGCAGATGCAAGGAAATAGTAAATATAAATGTAGAAATCAATGAAATTAAAATCATAAAAATATTAGATAAAGTCATAAAACCAAAACCATTTTCCTTGAGATTAAAAAAATTGATAATATACAGCCAAACTGATTATAAAACAAGAGAGAAATATAAATTATTAACATTAATGATGAAAAGGTGACATTTATGCAGATATTATAGACATAAAATAATTTTAGGAAATGTTATGGGAATAATAAGGGGATATTATAGATAAATGGATTAATTTCTTGAGAGATAAAATTAAAATGCTTGCTCAAAAAGAAATATATATATATATTTCATAGCTATATCTCTATTAAATTCACAATAAAATAATTCCCACAAAGAACTCTAGGCCCAGATGCTATTACTGTTGAATTGTCCCAATATTGAAAGAAGAAATGAATTTATTCAGTACAATCTCTTCCAACAATAGAAGGGAAGAGAGAACCTTACCACTCATATTTTGAGGTCAGAAATGCCTTACACCATACCCAGGCAAAGATAAAGCAAGAAAAGAAAGCTACAGAATAATATTATTTATGAATATAAATACAAAATCCTTAAATTATTAGCAAATTAAATTCAATAATTAACACAAAGTACTTCATCATCACCAATTCTTTTTTATTTCAATAATGTGCAGAAGGGGCACCTGGGAGGAGTCAAGATGGTGGAGAAGAAAAAAAAAAAAGAAGGGGCACCTGGGTGGCCCAGTGGGTTAAAGCCTCTGCCTTTATGATTCCAGGTCATGATTCCAGGGTCCTGGGATAGAGCCCCACATTGGGCTCTCAGTTTGGCAGGGAGCCTGCTTCCTCCTCTCTCTCTGCCTGCCTCTCTGCCTCCTTGTGATCTGTGTCTGTCAAATAAATAAATAAAATCTTTAAAAAAAATGTGCAGAAAAAAGAATTTGACAAAATGTTGTATCTCCTTGTGAAAAACTCTTAACATATTAAGACAAATAGGAAACTACAACTCAATATAGGATCTCTAAAGAAACTCTATGGCTAACATTATACTTAAAAGAAAGAAAAAAAAAACCCTACAGAGCTTTTCACCTAAGATCACGAACAAAGCAAAGTTGTATCTACTCTCACTCCTTATTCAGCATTATACGGGAGGGCATAGATAATATCATAAGGCAAGAAAACATAATAAAAGTCATATGGATTGAAAAGAAAGAAATTATCAAAATCAACACCCAAAACAAATAATCTAATTAAAAATGGGCAAAAGACATGAACAGATATTTCTCCAGATAAGACATCCAGATTACCTATGGACACATAAAAAGATGCACAACATCACTTATCATCAGGGGAATGCAAATCAAAACCACAATGTATTATCACCTCACACCTGTTAGTATTGTTAAAATCAAAAACACACAAAAATAATAGGTATTGGCAAGGATGTGGAGAAAAGTGAACCCTCTTGCACTCTTGGAGGAAAGGAAGTTCGTGCAGCCACTATGGAAAACAGTATGGAGTTTCCTCAGAAATTTAAACATAAGGGCACCTGGGTGGCTTAGTCAGTTAAGCGTCTGCCTTTGGCTCAGTTCATGATCCCAGGGCCCTGGGATCAAGCCCTGCATTGGGCTCCCTGCTCAGTGGGGAGCCTGCTTATCTCTTTCCCACTCCCCTCACCCCAGCTTGTGTTCCTTTTCTCACTATGTCTCTTTCTGTCAAACAATTAAAACCTTAAATTTTTTTTTTTTTTAAATGAAACTACTCTATGATTCAGCAATTGCACTACTGGGTATCTACCCAAAGAACACAAAAACACTAATTCAAAAAGATATGTACACCTGTATATTTATAGCAGCATTGTTTACAGCAGCCAAGATACTGAAGTAGCCCAAGTGTCCATCAATTGATGAATGGATAATAATGGAATATTATTCAGCCATAAAAAGAGTGGACTCTTACCATCTGCAACCACGTGGGTGGGTTTAGAGAGTACAATGCTAAGTGAAGTAAGTCACTCACAGAAAGACAAATACCATATGATCTCACTCATATTTAGAATTTAAGAAACAAAAGAAATGAGTAAAGGGAAAAAAGAGAGAGAGAGGCAAACCAAGAAATAGACTCTTAACTATAGACAACAAACTGATGGTTACCAGATGGGAGGTGGGTGCGTGGGAGGGATGGGTTAAAAAGGTGATGGGGATTAAGGAGTGCCTTTGTCATGATGAGCACTGGGTGATGTATGGAAGTGTTGAGTCACCATGTGTTACTCATGAAACTAATATTACACTCTATGTTAACTATCTGGAATTAAAATAAAAACATAAAAGAACAGAAGTATTAATATTAGACAATGGCAGTTTTTCTAAAATTGATCTAATTGATTTAATGTAGTCTCTGTTTATATCCTTGAAGTATTGTGTGTGTGTGTGTGTGTGTCTGGACTTGACAAGCTGATATTAAATATACACATTAGAAAACAAAGAACTAGAATACTTAAAAAAAAAAGTGGGAGTTAGGGAACTCATCTGAATTTGAGACTTGCTATAAAGCTACCATAAATAAAGCTGTGCAGAATTGGATTATGGAAAAGCAGATGGATAGATGGATAGGTAGGTAGATACAATAGCATAAAGAGACTAAGGGGGAAAATGGCAGGCAAATATGTATGGTCAATTCATTTTTGATGAATTTGCCAAGCTAATGTGGTAAAAGGTAGTCTTCTCACCAAATAGTGCTGAGTAAATTGAATGTCCATATAAAACTAACTGATCTCCTAAACTTCACCTCAGGGCAACTTAAAAAAATAACTCAAAGTGGGTCGTGTTTCAAAATTAAAGACAAAACCATAACTTTCTTTAAGAAACATGGGAGACTATGTTGGTGATCCTGGGTTAGGGAAAGATTTTTTGGCACAATGATTTTCTTAAATGATGATGTATTGGACTTCATCATTATTAAAACTTGCTCATTTAAAGGCTCTAAAAAAATGTAAAGACATGCTCTAGAGTGGAAGAAAGCATATGTAAAACATACACCTGTTAGGGTTTCTTACAACTGAATAGTATAGAGACAAAATACTCAATCAAAAAAGAAAACTAGCCAAAAGATTTGAGAGGCCATGTGGCTAACAGAAAGATAAAGGTTATAAATAAGTACATGAAAATATGTTCAATGTCTTCAGTGTTTAGAGAAAGGCAAATTGAAATCATTATGAGATGAGATATCATTACAAACATTCTAATACAAACAAAATAAAGATGATAGATAGTGGACAGGCAGATTGATAGACATAAATAGATAGATGGATAGTTACATAAACAGTAACAACCCTGACAATAACAGTTGGTGATAGGATGCAAAGAAATTGTATATCTTTTATATTGCCAATGGGAATTCAAATTGACATAGCCACTTTGCCAAATGGTTTGACAGTTGCTTATAAAATTATGTTTATGCTTCTAATGTGACCTTGTAATCCTATTTATAGATATTTATACCACAGAAATGAAAAAATTCCTACAGACATCTGTACATCAATGTGTATAGCAACTTTTTTCATGATTGCCAAGTTCTGGAAACATCAACAATACCCATCCACTGGCATATTGATGAACACATTGTGGGACATCTATAAAAACAAATACTATTCTGGGTGCTTGGGTGGCTCAGTCTGTTAAGCATCTGCCTTGGGCTCAGGTCATGATCTCAGGGTCCTGGAATGGGGTCCCACTTCAGGCTCCCTGTTCAGCAGAGAGTCTGCTTCTCTCTCTGTCATCCCCACCTCCCCAACCCTGCTTGTGCTCACTCTCTCAATAAATAAATAAATAAATAAATAAATAAATAAATAAATAAAATATTTAATAAAAAGACAGATACTATTCAACATGAGCCACTGATACAAATCCCCCAAAATGGATGGATCACAATAGTTTTGTGTGATTGAAGAAAGAGAAATGGCAAAGACATACTACCTGATTCTTTATATAAAAGTCTTGAAAAATCAAAATGATTAGGATGGAAATCAGTTTAATGGATACCAGGATCTGAAGGAGAGAGAAGGTTGTTGACTGCAAAAGACTCTAGGCAACTTTTTATTTACTTTTATTTATTTACTTGTGTGTGTTTATGGTAACATTTTATACCCTGATACTGGTATTAGTTACCTTACTGCATATGCTTGCCAAAATTCATCAGACTACATACCTAAGAAGGGTGATTTTTAAAAATGTAAATCATTTATCAATAAACTTAAAAAATAAAATGAAAAGTTATAGGCAAAATGGTTCTAAAAACAGTTATGAAAGTTACAGGGACATACCCCAATTTTCCTTTTTCAAGGGGTAGCTCTGTTAATGTCTTTTCTAAACCTTCATTCAAGAACCCAATTTTTATGGGAGCCATGAATCAGAAATAATTATGATACACTTCCAGAAATTTTGGCTATTGGGGCAGAAATAAACCCATTTTATGATAATTTTTTTATGGTGGTTAAATTTCCCACAAAACCAGAAGCTACTGAAACTTAGCAAGCTATCTTCCTTTAATGTCATTTATGGTGAGGAAAAGACAGAAAGAATAAGAAGGATTTATAGGGAATACATTATAAACACAACTCCATCTCGGAACACAAAAAGGAAAAAATATCAGGTGGTTTATATTTGCAATTTGTCATGCATGCTATCCCATGGACTTTGACAGTGATGATTATGTGAATCGAATAGTAAATTCACTGTGGTCTATTACATACATAACTCCCCAAAACTACTTTGGTGAAAGCTTTTCTTTATGCTTTAAGGATTTTCATCTGTATACTCTTCAACATAAGGCAGATTGTAAAACTCTGAAATTCATTTTGAATGGAGAGTTATTCGTTCTATTGTGAAATATAGACGGAAGTCAGATCTTACCTATGAGTAAAAGGAGTCTCTATTGCTTACATATTTTACATTTTCCTGAATATGAATATGTACTTATTTATCCCTTTAGATTTAGATATTCATATCTGTATAGTACAATTGATTCATGTTCTCTTTCCCTCCTTTTTCCCCTTTGCTGTAATAAATTTTATTGATTTCTTTGAAATAACTAAGCCTCACACAAGTGTAATACCTATTCCTGAACAATGTACCTCCGTGTTGCATCTGTATAAAAATGAATAAATTATATAATGAATACATGACATTAAAAGACCAAGTACAGATAATTATCACCATGTTTGAAGTAATAAATGCACATTTTAAGTAAGTATTTTTTTCTTAGAAGTCTTAATGCTAAGATTAATCTCTAGCACATTCTAGCATTGTTCCTGGGCAAAATGGTCTGAGAGTCAGACTTTCTCAAAGAGTTCTAATTAAACTGACTAGAAACACACTTTTCTATATATGTAGTGATGTGTAGTTGGTGTTTGATTCTTGTTAGGTCACCATTGGTTGGACTTGTTTGGACATCTGAATTATAAACTGCTCTTTGGGACTGCCAGTATCAGGTATAACATGTAACGAGCTTGGAAGTCATCACTGTCTTTACGATTAAAAAAAAGCTATACTGAAAACCTGTGGCTTTTCTGAGACCCATCAGATAATAGATGTAGTCGGACAAACCACTACACTGAGATCTTGAAAGATCAACACATCCAAAGAGAGAAAAATCCTGAGGTTTTTTTTTTTTTTTTTTTTTTAAAGATTTTATTTATTTGACAGAGAGAGATCACAAGTAAGCAGAGAGGCAAGGAGAGAGAGAGAGAGAGAGGAGGAAGCGGCTCCCTGCCGAGCAGAGAGCATGATGTGTGACTCGATCCCAGGACCCTGAGATCATGACCTGAGCTGAAAGGCAGAGGCTTAACCCACTGAGCCACCCAGGTGCCCCAATCCCGAGATTTTTATTACCTGCACCAGAAGCAAGTAGAAATAATGGGATTGTAAGATCATTAATGTGGTTATATTATAGGGTTGCCGTAAGTGAGCGAAGCATATAGTGAGAGGGAGAAACTCCTGGGGTTCATTGTCATAAGTGGACTCCCATAGGTGTGTAGTTTGATATAAAGATTCCCCGAAGTTTCTCATGGAGAGGATCTGAGAAAGATTCTTTTCTGGATCCGCTCAGGGTGAGGGGATAGTAGTGAACTGGAAAACCACTGAAACTCTTCTCCATTGAAAGTTTTTATCTTGAGAGGGAAGAAATTATCTAGATGGAAATTCTGAAATGTTACCTCAACTGGAAAAGGGAATTTTGTCTCAGTTACAGTTTTCTTATTTTACCGAAGGGGAGAAAAATCAACAGAATATAAGGTCTCAGAAAATGGTTGTGAATGTTGCTTTTAGGAAAGGAAATAGATGTCTGGGGGGACAAAAGCCCATTTCTTGGGAGGAGGAAGAGAAACATGTGTGAAAGCCATACCCCCAAAAGTAGTCCATGAAGAGACAAACAAAACCATGGAATTATAGAATTCTTCCTCCCCTACTCCCACCACCAAAACATGAGCCTCCAGGATAATAGCTATTAATTACAGCTAAAAGAAGTGTCAGACACAGAATCTCTTTGAGAATCTGTACAAAAGGAGACTTTAAAGGATAAGGAGGCAAAAATAAGGACACTAAAGCAATCTGTTGTCTGTGTACCTATAACAAAATGTATACTAACATAGCCCAAGTCCTAGCCAGATTAACATAAATCCTCACACTGAAGGCTTATTTTTTCCAGACCCTATTACTCTATATAGCATGTTGGCATCAGTTGAAAACAAAACTAAACAAAACATCTCAAGGCATGCTAAAAGGCAAGAAAAAGCTTTCTGAAGGATTAAAACAACCATCAGAGGCAGATTCAGATATGATCCACATGCGAATTATCAGACAGGAGATATAATTACAGTGGTAAGGGGCCAAAAGAAAAAAAAAAATTAATAGCATACCAAAATATGTAAATAAGGTAACAGAGAGATGAAAACGCTAAGAAAAAAAATCAAAAGAAGTTCTAGAAGTTAAAAAAACGGTAACAACACTGAAAAATGCCTTGAACAGGTTCTTTAACAGATTCTACACAGCTCAGGAAGGAATCAAAGAACTAGAAAACAGGTCAATAGAAACATTCCAAACTAAAACACAAAAAGGAAATGTGAATTTTTTTTAAAAAGTACAGAACATCCAAGAACTGTAACATAATAATAACAATAATAATAGCAATAACAACAGATGTGACTTATACATAATTGCAATACCAGAAATAAGAAAGAAAAGGAAGAAGAACTATTTAAAATAATATGGCTAAGAGCTTTACTTAATTAATAACAGGTACCAAGCCATAAGTTCAAGAATATCAGAGAATCCCAAACAAAATTAAAAAACAAACTAAAACTAGGCATATATTTAAACCATGAGGAAAAAAACAGAGTACTAAAGGAAGATAAAGAAAAAAAGAAAAGAAACTCTTGCATATAGAGAAATGAAGATAAGAATTTCAATAGACTTCTCATTAAAAAATGTGTAAAAAAGTAGTATAGATTGAAGTATTTCAACTGTTTAAAGGGGAGAAATACCTAGAAATCTGTATCCAATCTATATCGAGGGAAATTATCCTTCAAAGTAAAGTAGAAATAAAGACTCGGGGAGCGGGGGAAGGAGGGAAAAAATTTCTAGTAGACTTGCTCTAAAAGAAATGTAAAAAAAAAGAAAAAAATTACCTTCCGACAGGGGGGAAAAAAAGATACAGGTCAGAAACTTGAAAGTACTTAAAGAGGAGGGTTGCAAAAGGGGTAAATGAAAACAAAATAAAATCTTTTATGTCTTTTATTCTTTGTTGTTGTAAAAGACAGCTGCTTGTTGAAAGCACTATAGGAACAATATATCAAGTGCGTACAACCTATGAATAATTGATATAAATGACAGCAGTGTCATAAAGTATGTGAGGGAAGAATTGAGGATAAATTCTTAAAGGTAACTGAGGAGGTTTGGTTCCTAGTTAAAAACCTTTCTCGGGCAATTACAAAGGCTTTACTTGTCCTATCTTATAGAAGAAAGCTACACTTCCTATGTGGACAGACTGTGTGCAGCACATGCACTGCAGTGTCTGAAGGAAGTTGAGCCAAGGTGTGAGGCTCCCTGGAGAGTTGTGCTGTTTACACTTATGCATTTCTACTGCCATCATCTTGATTCCTAGGTGCCTTTGAGGCGTTGGGCAGAGGTCTTCTTCAGGGTCCTCTACTGAGGTCTCCTATGGGGGGGAAGGGGAACTGGAAATCATGATAACCCTTTTCCCCAATATGACTTAGTATCTGGTACTTTTCCACTCCCGTCATTTGCCTCCATGAAAGTGCCAGAGACTTTGAGCCAACAGTAAGCCAACCCCCACATCTGCCCTGCCCCTTGATTGATGTGCTGCTCCACAGGGGGAAATGGACCCTGGTGGGGGATGGGCTTCCTTGGTTTTAGCCTTTTGGTTAGCCTCTGGTTTTAGCCTTTTGCTTATGTCCCATTGCAGTAAGTGATTAACGATTTAACTCTTCCATGTTTTGGCTTGTTGCCTTAATTGGCTAACTGATATTTGGCAGCTCAGTCTCTTTTTCCCAGCTCAGCTGAGCTCCTGGCAGTAACTGCACCACACATGAAGTGTTAACGGTGAAATCTCATTGTGTACATACATTATTTAAATATACATGTTGTAAATTCTAGAACAACCACAAAAACAGTTTTACAGATGATGAATAATACCCAAAGAAAAAAATATAAAATGCAATCAAATAAAAGTTGGAAAATTCGAAACTTCTTTGTTATAAATTGATAGATTAAGCAGGTAGAAAAATCAGTGAAGATTCCATTGACCTGAAGAAAATATCACTCAACTTGGTCATCTTAACATTTATAAAAAACTCCATCTAACCACAACAGAAATCACATTCTTCTCAATCACACAGGAAAGAGTTACAGATTTACACCACATTCAGTCTATAAAACAGAGCATCAGGCTGATGAGAAAGGCTGAGGGCTTCCACCTTTGGCACTCAGGGGAATGCAATACAGTGAATACAATACACTGAATGCACACACCCCTAGCCCCTCACATAGGAAACCTTCATCAGGATCTCACACGTAACCCCAGCCAATATCTCTTTCCTGCTTTTTCAAGTTATTTTTACACCTGCTTAGGAGTCAGCCCTGCTTCATACCTCCTTGGAGCACATGTGGTGTCATCAGTCTCTACATTCAAACTGCAAGTATATGCATTTGTGTGACTTACACACATTTAGGGTAAATGTAGAATATAACATAATGACCCATGAGAGTGCTCAAAAATGTTATCATAAGGAATTTAAGACTTATTTTGTTTTAAAATAAAATATAATTAAGTATTTTTGATGTTATTAAACCTTTTTTTTAAATTTTTTAGTTTTTATAAACATATATTTTTATCCCCAGGGGTACAGGTCTGTGAATCACCAGGTTTACACACTTCACAGCACTCACCAAAGCACATACCCTCCCCAATGTCCATAATCCCACCCCCTTCTCCCAACCTCCCTCCCCCAGCAACCCTCAGTTTGTTTTGTGAGATTAAGAGTCACTTATGGTTTTTTTGTCTCCCTCCCAATCCCATCTTGTTTCATTTATTCTTAAGAATAAATGAATAAATAATAAATGAATAAATGAATAAATAAATAAATGAATATTCTTTTATTCTTAAGAATAAAAGAATTGTGATTTCTCTTTAGATACATTTAATTTGGCCAAGCTTATGGATGATTTAAGAATATAGACCATTCTTTTCAATTCACTGAACCTTTTCAGATACTACTGACTTGCTCATTCCATCTTAAGCCCATGTATTTTTCCACACCCCACTGTTTCCCATATATATAAGAAAATCTGTCTGTAGATCTAAGAATAAAAATTTTTCTCATCCAACACAAATTCCTTTGAAAACCTAATAAGAAAGCAATTGGAAAAAGAGACAGGGGTTCTTCTTTACTTTTCTCTCATCCTCCCTGTTTGATATCTTTCCCTGAAGACTCGGATTTATTTTGGTCTTGGTTTGTGATCACATGCTAATTTACACAGCTCAATTCACCCAGATGGAGCATATAGCTACCTATGGGGTAACAGCACATTTCTGTAGACACTTTTTCAAGGTCTAATGGTTTATATATCCCCAGGACCAACTTTCTTAAGCAGCAGGCACTGAGTGTCTTCACTGATTGTTAAAAGTGTTTCCTGAACTCCGTGTCTTAACATCATGTGGCTCCTATTTAATAGCTGTATGTCTTAATAATTCCATAATATCAGTAGAGAACAAAAACTCACCAAAACACTTTTTGGAGGGGAATATATTTACACAGAATTTTGTAGAATGTATGGCATTTATATATTAGGTACATCTTGGGTTCTGTGCTTATTCCACAGTTCATTTATCTTGTCACAAGGTTAGTTACTTTGGGTACTAGTTTTTGATTAATACCTTCAGGAAAGATAAGTTTCCTTTCACATGAACTGAATGTTTTTAGGAGCATATCTAAGAACCTATTCGTTTCCTCTTCCACATGTTTGAGGGTAAATATAAGACAAAAATCAGTTTGCCAGTGACTTTTAAAAATTTAATTTAAGAGGAAGGGATATTCAGTTAGGGGAAAATAGATTTTATTATCTGAGGCAAATTTTGCAATTAAGAAACTGAGTTCTGCGAGTAGAAGCAGGTCTATACCCTTCTAATGAAAGGGAATTACTTTATGCTGGTAAAGCTTTACAGTTTCACTCTGCAATTTCACCTGCTTTAATGGAAATACTTCAATACTAACACTCCTATCAGCCCTTACCCCATGATATAACATCTCCATCTAGATCAAAAGCAGAGACAGAATACGGCCATCTAATTGCTGTTGTGAAATCACACTGAAAAATGTCTTCTTTTATTATTTCTAGTAGACACACAATATTATATTAGTTTTAGTGTACAACTTAGTTATTTGACATTTATATACGTTACAAAATGCTCACCATGGAAAGTCTAGTTACTATCTGTCATAGTACAATTATTACAGTATCATTGACTCTACTTCCTATAATGTACCTTAGGACTTATTTATATCTGTGAATGTCTTTCATATTTTATTTTTATTGATAGCACCTACCTTAACAGAAGCTATAGAAATGCAATGAAAAAAAAAAAAAAAGAAAGAAACTGTTATCTTCCTCATGTAGGTAGTTGAATTTGTGTGCTATCTTCTATTTTTTAATCATGTTTCAGATAATTACACTTTTTTCCCCTCTGGGACTATAGAAAATTGTATTGTGATTTGTGTGCTGCATGCATTAACTAGCAGGGGGTAGAACACAATGATATGATTCCTTGTTCTGTACTCTCTTTATGTAGTACTCTAAGTCTTCATTTTTCACTCAATAAGATCATCATATTCATGGGAATAACCAGACTAGGTTTTTATATAAAGTGAAACTTCCCAAGAAATATTAGTTATTTTAACTCTTGGTCAGTTATTTAATGATTAAAGGAACTTGATCAACTGTGAAACCATTTGCTCAAAATTTCACATAAGGGCAATGGAGAAGTCTGGATTAGATACTAGTTTAACTAATATGCACTATCCGCGTCTCTTTTCCGTACTTGCTGCTTTGATCATTTTGCATTTATCTGCATTTATATAGTACAGTGTTCTATATGTTGTAATACATGATAATTTTATTCCCCAGTAGATCATACTACTACTACTACATGCACACTACATCCTACTATACTAAAGAATTGAGCATGACATTCATTTAAAAATCTCCAGTGTTGGTGATTCACAGACCTGTATCCCTGGGGCTAATAATACATTATATGTTTATTAAAAAAAAAATAAAACAAAAAAAACCCTCCAGTGTTGGGGCACTAGGTGGTTCAGTCATTAAGCATCTGCCTTAGGCTCAGGTCATGACCCGAGGGTCCTGGGATTGAGCCCCACATCAGGATGCCTTCTTGGTGGGAAGCCTCCTTCTCCTTCTTCCATTCCCCCTGCTTGTGCTCCCTCTCTCCTGCTGTCTCTCTCTGTCAAATAAATAAATAAAACCTAAAAAATAAAAGTAAATAAAAAATAAAAATCTCCAGTGCTCGCTTCGGCAGCACATATACTAAAAAAATAAAAATCTCCAGTGCTTAGCACATGATCAAAATTCTCTGACATTTCTCAATAGCTGGTGATCTAATGAAAGTGCTATATTAATGACATTTTTGTAATGCAGGTATTGAAATAAAATAAATGAAATAAATAATTAAATGCCAGATGCAATCAGGGTATATTGATCTAGAGTTTCACAAAAATATTGTAATTTAAATCATGCCATTTCTCTTCCTCCTACTCCTTAATGTTTTATTATTTTTACTACAATGGTGCTGCTATTAAAAAAATAACAAATTTTCAAAGATTCCATTCTAAAGTTCATCTGGTAGGCAAGATCTCATCATAATTATTTGTATCAGAAGCAGAAAACACTCAGGCTTTCTTAAATTATGTCCTAAGGAAATCTGGATTTCTTATAACTCAGTCCCCAGAATCATATCTAGTTAAAATCTAAGCTTAGAGATATAGAGGTATAGAAGTCTACTTCAGTAGAGAAGTTATTATGTATCTTTGAGATGGGAGCTAAGAAAACTGGTTTTATTTTGGGGTAAACATATGAATTCAGTAACTTCAGTGGATTCAGTGTAATATAGTGGGCAAGAACAGAGTTTAGTATGGAGATAGGTTTGGACATATAGCCACTGCTGAAATCATAGCCCTGCCATCTTATATGTATTTTTCACCCCAGTATATGTCAGTCTCTTCAGACATTTTAAAATGAAGAAAATTATAAATGTATAAACTTAGCTTTAATTTTGGAAAAATTAATTTTAAATCCATACCTTGGTATTTTACTAAAGTAAATCTATTTACAATTGATTTTCAATTACTTCAGTAGGATGGTATAATAAATTTACTTTTATCCTTTTAAGTTTTATACCATTACATTCATTCTTAAATTTGTGAGTATGATATTACCCATTTGAATTAGCAGTAGTATATAGAAAGAAATGTATATGATTCATCATCATAATAAAATTAATACTTAATAATACCATTATTATTATTATTATAAGACTTTTAAAAACAGCTTTAGGTTTACACCAAATTGGAGAGGGGGATCCAGAGGTTTCCCATAAATCCCGTTTTCAGACATGTAGAGCCTTCCCCTCTATTATCAACTTCCCTCACCAAGAATGGCACCTTTTTTTACAATGGATAAACTGATGTTAATACATTATAATCACACAAAGTCCATAGTTTATATTAAGGTTCACGCTTGATATTGTGCCTTTGGTGGGTTTGGATCAATGTATAAGAAATATATATCTATCATTTTAATATCCTACAGAATATTTTTAGTGCCCTAAAATTCTTTTTTTTTTTTTTTAAAGATTTTATTTATTTGACAGACAGAGATCACAAGTAGGCAGAGAGGCAGAGAAAGGAAGAAGCATGCTCCCCGCTGAGCAGAGAGCCAGATTTGCAGCTCGATCCCAGGACCCTGAGATCATGACCTGAGCCGAAGGCAGAGGCTTTAATCCACTGAGCCACCCTGGCACCCAGTGCCCTAAAATTTTTATGTGCTTGGCCTATTCATCTCTCCTCACTCCCAACCCCATTTCCTGGCAAGCACTGACTTTTTATTGTCTCCACAGTTTTGCTCTTATAGAATGTCATATAGTAGGGGCACCTGGGCGCCTGGGTGGCTCAGTGGGTTAAGGCCTCTGCCTTTGGCTCGCGTCATGATCCCAGGGTTCTGGGATCGAGCCCCGCATTGGGCTCCCTGCTCAACAGAAGACCTGCTTTCCCCTCTCTCTCTGCCTGCCTCTCTGCCTACTTGTGATCTTTGTCTGTCAAATAAATAAATCTTAAAAAAAAAAAAAGAATGTCATATAGTATGTGTATTTTTAGATTTTCACTTTCATTTGGCAATATGCATTTTTCTCCATGACCTCTCATGACTCAATGGCTCACATCTTTTTAGCACTGAATTACAGAATAATATCCCATTGTCGGTGTACCACAATCTATTTATCCACTCACCTGCCGCAGGACATCTTGGTTGTTTCTAAGTTTTGGCAATTATGAATAAAGCTGCTGTCAACATCCCTATTTTATGTGGATGTAAGTTTTCACATCCTTTGGGTAAATGCCAAGAAGTACAATTGCTGAATCATATGGTAAAAGCATATTTTCTTTTGTAAACAAACTGCTAAACTATATTCCAAAATGGCTGTTTCATTTTGCATTCCCCACAAGAGTGAATGAGAGTTCCTATTGCTCCACATCCTTGCCAGCATTTGGAGTTGTCAGTGTTCTGGGTTTTGGCTATTTTAATAAGCAGTGCTTAATTTTCCGTGTTTTGAAAATGATATGTCTACACGTAGAGTTTTTTTGGTTTTTGGTTTTATCCTGCTTGATGTTCTCTTAGCTTCCTGGATCTGTGGTTTGGTGCCTCACATTGACTTGAGGAAATTCTTGGTCATTATTGTTTTAAATATTTCTTCTTTTCCTTTCTCTTTTTCTTCTCCTTCTAATGTTTCTATTGTCATATGTTATACCTTTTATTGTTGCCCCACAGTACTTGGATATCCTATTTTTTTCAGTCTTTGTTCCATTTGTTTTCTAGTTTAGGAAGTATCTATTGAGATATCCTTTTATTATTATTATTATTAACAACATATAATGTATTATTAGCCTCAGGGGTACAGGTCTGTGAATCACCAGGTTTGCACACTTCACAGCACTCACCCTCCCCAATGTCCATAACCCAACCATCCTCTCCCTACCCCTCTCCCCCTGACAACCCTCATTTTTTTTTTGTGAGATTAAGAGTCTCTTATGGTTTGTCTCCCTCCCGATTACATCTTGTTTCATTTATTCCTTTTCTACCCCCCAAAACTCCCACGTTGCCTCACTATTGAGATATCCTTATTCCTCAGCTCTGTCCATCCTACTAATGAGTCCACCAAAGGGATTTTTTATTTCTGTCACAGTGATTTTTATATCTAGCATTTTTTTGTTTGTTTCTTTCTTAGGATTTCAATCTCTTTGTTTATATCGCCCATCTGCTCTTGGATGCTGCTATTTTTCCATGAGACCCCTTAGCATATTAGCCATAATTGTTTTAAATTCTTCTTCTGATAATTCTGACATCCTTGCCACATCTGGTTCTAATTGTGTTTTCTTGCCTTCTGGTATGCCTTGTAATTTTTCTCATTATAAACCTGACAGAATAGATTGGGTAAAAGGAACTGCTGGAAATGGCTCTTTAGTAAAATGGTGGCAAAGTGTAGGGGCAGGGGAGTATTGTATAGTCCTGTGATTAGGTTTGTTTGTTTGTTTGTTTGTTTGTTTTTTAAGTGAGCCTATGCCTCTGGACTGTAAAAATTACTAGTGTTTTATTTTATTCCTTCCCCTATATCCCTTTGGGTAGGACATGATGGCCAAAGTAGTCTGAAGTTGGGTTTTTCCTTCTACCAGGTCAGGCTTCTTCCAGGTCAAGTTAGGCTCTGATAGTACCTCATCAAGTTAAGCTCTGTTTAAATAGTGTTTCCTAAGGGCAGGCCATGTCTATTTTAAAATGGTTCCTTTTTCATTATCCCTGCCTGAAGCAGGAGTGAATTGTTTTCCTGATGTTTACTTTGGGAACCTGGTTTGACCTCCTGGAGGTAAATCTCATATTGTGAGGGTTCCCTATGACTGGGTTCCCCACAGAGTTCTTAAATCTGAGTTTTCCACACAGAGTTTCCAGCAATTTGGTGATCACAGCTCAGGGATCCCTACCCTGGCTCCTGCAGCAGTTTCTACTCACGAGCCCCTGTTCTGCTAAGTTGTTACTCTCTGTTGGTTGGGTTCTCTTAGAGACAGCGTTTTGCATGTGTCTTCATCTTAAAGATTCTAGAAAAGTGACTGATTTTTCAGTCTGTTCAGGTTTTCACTTGTTGTTATTAAGATAGTGTGGTAGCTTCCAAGCTCCTTATGGGCAGAACTGAAAACTCCAGAATTATTTATTTGGTAAATGTTTTTTAAATTTTACTATGTGCCAGAAATCTACTGTAAGGGATTTCAACACAAATAAGAGACAAAATTTCTGTCTTATAACTTAAAATTTACCAATGGACAATTAAAAAGACATGTAATATTAACTGCTTTAATTTCGAAACTAAAAAGGGATGTACAAGTTATTAAAAAGAGGCAAAACCTAATTTTTTCATTGATGAATACCTGATATATGGCTGAAATTTTGGTCTTTAAATAATATAATTCATTTCATAACAACCTTACCAGAAAAAAAAAGAATTGTAGAATACTAAAGATACTGAGAAACAAATCAAAGAAGTAAAGTAACTATCCTATAAGCAAACTAAAAGGCAAATGAGAATTCAAATCCCAAAGCCTCTAGCTTAATTAGCATATGCTATTGTCTGATTGTTTTTGTCCTTCTAAAATTCCTATCTTGGAATCTTCACCCCCAGAGGTGATGGTATTGATAAGTGGGACCTTCCAGAAGTGCTCATCATGGAGCTGGAACCTTGATGAAAGGGACTGGTTTCAAAGAGATCTCTAGCCTCTCTGCCATGTGAGGACACAGAGAATTGTCTTATTTAACCATCTAGATCCCTCATCTCAGAATTCCAGATTCCAGCTGAACTGTGAGAAATAAATATTGTGTATAAACTGTCCAATCTGCTGTATTTTGTTACTGTAGGCCAAATGGACTAAAACAGATGATTTGTATAAACTTCAGTAAATCATTTTAATATTATGTAGAAATGAAGAGAAAACCTCATACCTTCTATTGTTTTATTGTTTGTCACAACTTAAATTTAATGAAACTAAGTAAATACAATAGCTCAGAGATGGAGCTGATTGAGGGATATGACTGTGTTTGAAACTCCTAATTACTAATCACTCCTAAAAACTCCTAAGTAACCTAATTACGTTTGCAGAGTTTTTCTTCAGCATAGATTAATATACTGTATGTTAATAATAAAAATCTAAATAACTCTGCATAGCCATTATCTAGGAAATCAGATAGTTTCCTTTTATTTTTGAGTAGAAGGAAAATGATTAAAAGGATTAAGAAGTCATAATTAGAAAAAATATATAAGTATTTGGTGACATAGCTTTCATTCAGGGCATTGTGAATGAAATAGTATTAGTAGTGTGACAATATACAGATTCCTAGAAGCCTTCCTCACTGACCACCTCCTACTCACTGGTAATAAGAGAACAGTTGCCTAATTATCCACTGGATTAGAAATGCAAGTATTTGAAGAGTATGTAGACTTTTATCATCTCTGTTTTTTCTTTTTTTCTTTTTCTTTTTTAGCTGGTATTCTTCTTTGGAGAATATTCACAATTTGAGGAATAAAAGCCTAAGGACCTAGTTTTTCATCTTTCTAAGTTTCAGGAAACAAACTACTCAGTTCAAGGGACCAAGGGGCCACTAATCTCTCTAATTAAATCCCACACTACACTGTTTTGGGAATGTTTGTGTTTAAATAACTCTGAGGAAAGATGTTTTGATATTTCACTTGGGGGTTGAGGGTTCAGAATGTAAACTTAAGCTAAAGTATATACTGAAGGTTATATCATTTGAACTTCTCTTCTAAAATTATATAAATATAGTTTGTTTATTTGCCAATTTCAGTCGTTACCAATCAGGGAACATTGTTCTAATGTAAATACATTATTTTTAATCATGCTCTATTGAAGCATATCTAAAAATAGAAAAAATAGACTCTTTAGTATGTATTGCCATATTCACTTTGGATTTTTTTTTAAGATTTCTAAAATTTATTTTGAGAGAGAGAGAGTGCGTGAGAGAGAGAGAGAGAAAGCAAGAGTAGAAGGGAGGGTCAGAGGGAGAGGAGAAGCAGACACCCCCACTGAGGAGGGAAAATGATGTGGGTCTCCATTCCAGGATCTTAGGATCATGACCCGAGCTGAAGGCTGACACTTAACTGACTACTGACTGAGCCACCCAGGTGCCCTGTATTTTTTTTTTTTTTGTTAAGATTGTATTTATTTGTTTTGCAAGAAAGAGAGAGTATAGGAGGAGGGACAGAGCAGGAGGAGAGAGCATTTTAAGTAGCTCCACCCTGAGCAGGCAGCTCCATGTGGGGCTCTCGATCACACAACCCTGAGATTATGACCTGAGCCAAAAACAAGAGAATTTATGACCAGCTGAGCCACCTAGGTGCCTCTAGATTATTATTTAAAACAAGGAAAAAAGAAAAGGAAGATAAAGAAACAGAAGGGAAGGAGAGAAAGAGGAAAGGAAGGAAGGAGTTTCATACACTGAAGATCTCTCATTCTCCTTCCTCAGACGTTATCTATATACTGAAAAAATATTCAGCCTTCTGTACTTAAAGATTCTTTATCAAGGATGCTTAAATGCTCACAAAATGCAAATTTCTAAGCATATGGTTTGTCCTCTCCTTAAGCTCTTTCCTATGATTATTTCAGGGAAATTTCTGAATATGTGAGAAAGAGGAGAAATTCATTTTCTGTTGTTCAGCGGGTTTTGGTGGAGGTAAAGAATTTCACAAGGTGGAGTTTGAAACAACTGTATACTCAGAGCAACAACAACAACAAAAATTATGATAGTTATTTTCTAGTTTATCCAGAATTGTGAAACAGAGAAGCTTGTATTAACGGAATAATTGTATATATGTGAAACATCCCTTTATTATGCATTTGTATTAGTTTAAAGGAAAACTTGTATCTTGTAGAGAAAAATGCATTGACCTATCTTAACATTCTCTCAAATCTGTCATAGATAGCAAGCTTAACATAGGCAATTCACTTCAATTTCTTCATCTCTAAAGTAATGAACTAAATGTATTTTTTCATAGGTCTTTTACAGCTTGAAAATCATATTGTTCTGAAGGCTTAGATTGTATTATCCCTTATCTCTTGCAAAGAACCAAAAAGTACAAAAATCATTGATTTGCTTCATCTGTGCATAATCCAGAAAACATCTATAATAAAATAATTTTTTTTTGTATTGGGCACTGGATTTGTTGCATTGTATCTTGGGACCTGAATAATTCTATGTATAGGACAGGATTATGGAAATCTATTAACCTGTGGCATTTACACATGTTGCATTTTACATGCAATATTTAAAAAGAAGAGAGTGAAGAGTTTGCACAGCACTTGTCAACATTTAACCTTGGGTATGTCAAGAAATATAAGCCATTATGTTTTTTGAACAATATATTCACAAATCCATATAGGTACAGTAATTCTAACTGTATATAATATTTGATACAAACACGTTTATGGTCAAAATTGAAATTCAGAGCAACCTCTAAAGTTGCAGTTTTGATTTTGCACTACTACATTATGCTATTTGCAAATCATTAAGTGAATTCATAGTTTTTTGCTTAGTAGCCAAAAACTTAATTAACTCCTTATTACAGAGAAAAGTATAGACCATTAATCACACTGTAACTGAGAATAGAATAAACAAAAAAGTGTGAAATTTCAGTCTTTTTGATAAAATATATACAATATTATTTAATCTAAAATAATAGCATGATTAGAGATTTATCAATTAAACAAATTTGAAGAGATGATTTTTAAATTAAGTAATCTAAAATCCATTTAGAAACTATATAAAACATTAAAATATATCTGTATCAAATAATTTGCTTACGCATGCTTTATAATCATTAGACAATAATGTCCTAATTTTTTTTTAAATCATAAGTTGTTCAAAGATACTTCTGTCAAACATGGTTATATGTATATCTGGAGACCTCCTTTGTGGAGAACAAAAAGGGTGAAGATTCTCTGGAGGATTTCTTATACCAGGAAGGATATGCTTGTACCAATATCCATGGAAAACAATCTTAGAAAGACAAAGAAGAGCCTTCATCTGTTCCTCTCAGGAAAAAAGCCCAATTCTAGTGGCTATAGCAATAACATCAAAAGGACTAGAGATTTCAAATATGAAACAACTTGTCAATTTTCACTTGCAAAGATAATGAGGAAATGTACACTATGTTGGCTGTACTCACAACAAATTACCCACTGTGATATTCCACTGACTTTTTAAAAAAGGAGCTGAAGCTCACAAGACAGAATGAGGAGAGCGATCAGAGAGAGTTTGAAGACTGTCATTGCCGTAATGTAGATTAACTGTCCTCTTTCCTATCCTTATCCCAAGCTGCATTTACAATTTTATAACAGGATTATCTGTTTGTTAACGTACTGTGTCTTTAACTTCAGACAACTATTTATTTTGATGTCCTGTTGGCTCCGTAATGCTCAAGATACCACTTGTTTTGACAAAAGAAATTGAATGAACATGGACTACAATTTTAAAAAGTTCTGTACCTTTTGAACTTAAATACACATTTACACACAAAACTTGATTCTCTTCTAAGTATTTAAGGAGCACACTGACTTTATTATAGTAAACCTCTTTCTAAAGGTTATTTGACTTCCCAAATATGTTATTACAGAGAACAGCAGATATATGTTTTCCATATTAAAATATTGCCATACTTTCTCCTTAATATAAGAATGTGTTTTGCCTTATGATTATAAGGAGACCTGGTTCTAATGAAGCAAATGTCAGACATAAGGGGATGTGGAAAATTACTAGAGAGACTCAGGATGTCCTGATGAATCTATCCAGTACAGGAAAATTAAACAGTACCTGATTACTGTTTGCTAAGACTAGGCTCATCTGTGCACACATTTAATTTATGGTTTTAATTTACCTTTAATGTAAAATATAACTTTCAAGGTTTTAATATATCACTTGTCCTTAATAAATCTGTCATGAATGTGAGTTAGTCTTATATAATTTTTAGAAGCAATCTTGGAGTCTAAGAAAAATTCAACTAAATCACAGACTTTAATGTTTGCTATATATAAAAAATATGCCTGCAATAATATTTCAGTATTTAGTGGTGACATTTGCATTGAATGGAAAAAGGCAAAAGATTAAAAAAAAAACTGCATCCCTTAGGATCTTCTATATTAGCATATTTTAGTAAGGTAGGACGTATGACTCTTGAAATGGCTAATCTTCTGGATATTCAATTTCAAGTGATTGGTGTTTACAGAAAAGAGCTCAAGGAGCATAATCTAGGAGGATGAAAAGAAGTGAGATATTATTGTGAGACTCGAGGACAGGAGTTAAAACTCTTAATCATGAGCTAAAAGCACACCGATGTCTGCCTGGTCTGATTACATATGACATATTAATCACAGTGAAGACTATTAATGATTTTCAAAAATCCTTCCTTAAGAATGGCACTTGAAAAATGTTTTAGCTTTAGTTTATACTTTAAATATTTAATAAAATACTCCACAAACTGGAAGTTAGAAAAAAAAAAGAAAAGAGGGGGAAAAAAAGAAGAAGAAAACAAGCCTCATGCGCCATGGTCAGTATGCTTTCCTGGTTTATCTCATTTCTGTATCATAATTAAGATTTGAAATGTAATTTTTTATCCAGCTTTTATTTTTATTTATTGATCAAGCATGTATGGGATATACAACACATCATTTTTCTGATGAAATCTGTCCTTTTCTTGGTTCATATTAGAAAACAAACACAAAACTTTCCATTATATAAAGCTGGAGCGTGGGACATCTAAAATCAAAAATTCTTTTTATACTTATTTTCTTTTTAGTTAGAATGGAAAAGCATCTAAATAACCTTGACTTAATTTGAGTACTAAAATAAAAAATTGGATTTATGACAAAGGCCTAAGAGAAGGTCATACTTGAACTCTACTGCCTGGCTGAGAGCGGAGAGCCAGCCAAAACGGACACTCAGCCCAGGTTCAAGCTGAAATGACCAAGCACATGACGAGGTACTTTAGTAATCAATTTGATAAACTTTGTCAAATTAAGTTAGGACATAACTGTTTGCCTAAAAATTATAGTGTAATGTTAGGTAAACCCAGAGGGTAATACTAGGATTGTGAAAACAATCCTTCCCAATTGCACGTGTTTAATATACATTCTGCCAGGGTCATAAGTTTCTCTATGAGTTTGAAAGATCAATACATTTTACTTGTCAAATTTTGGCTAAACTAATAATGAAACGTAGAGCTTCAGGATACATTCATATATTAAAGATTCTACACACCAATATGATATAAAGTATTCTTTTCATAGAGTTTTTAAATGAAAGTAAAGAATTTCCCTAAGACAATTTAATTAAGAAGTTAGCAGTACTAAAAATATTACTCAGAATTGCATTATGCTATGAAGCCAGTATTTCTGTTTACAAAGGAAGTTAGTTTATAGATAGACAAATAAATAGATGATTGATTTTGAAGACTTTTCACATATCAAAAAATGGACTATAAAATTTAGGAATTTAACCCTAAAGACAAAGAATAACACATGACCATATGAACATGTCAGCTTACTCTAGGAGTATATCATCCACTCAGATGTTTGAGTCTATAGTTGTATTGGATTTAGTTCATTAAAACACATAGGCAGCCTCAGAAAATGTAACAGAAAATGTAACACCCTGTCATAAGTAATACAAAATCATTCATTAATTTAATCTCATTGGAATGTTCCATTTTATGGCAAAATTTCATTTTTGGAAAAACAAAGATCAGAAGAGATTTTTAACACTGTCAGTATCAGCATTTTTAGTCATAGAGATAATCATTGTTTCATTCCAGTAAGGGCATTGGTAGACTGAAAAAATACAGAACATTGAGTTAAATTAATGAATTCCCAAAATTCACACAAATTTTGTCTACTAAAACATTTTTTAATGCAATATGATAATTAAACTGAGTGATGGTTTCACTTCCTATCGCAAGGTAAGGAAGCTTCAAATAAAATTAGGTCTAGGTATTTTAAATTTGAAATGATAAGGTGATAAAATTATAATTCTAAAATGTCAACTAATCAGGAATATGCATGACTCAGGTATTTGGACAATTTATCAACTGTCCATTTTCTTATAAACATTAAGGACTTAAAATTTTATCATTACTTATTAGAAATAAATCAGTTTATTCAAATTAAAATATGTGTTTTCTTCTGAATTATTAAATGCAATAATTTAATTGAAAAAATATTTCTCAATTTAAGCAAAATCCTTCAAAAGCGGGATGGATAACAACAACAAACTGAAAGTATGATTCTCAATATTGTTGACTGAAAAATAACCTAAAATTTAAAATTAATTGCAATAACAGAAAACTATATCTATCCAGAAAATAGTTTTGTATATATATGCCAATATTTTATATCAATATCAATATACAAAATATATCAAACTAAATACCATATCATTTTAATTACAAAATAATAGATAATTCTTTACACAATACAGAGAACTATATCAAAGTTTCTAAAAAAAATCCATGTTGATGTCAAATATAGTTTAAGAGCACAGAAAAAAAATTTTATGTACTATAATAATTGTCTAACAAAAAGGAAGAAAAGGTGCTAGCATATTAAATTATGCATTATAAATGTAAACTGATAATCTAGAATTCAGTGATAATGGCAATAATACATTCATCAATTATATATTATTTGTTTATGGTTAAATGAAATAGAAAATTTCTAAAAAAGAACATAAATGCTTGACATATTGTAATTAATTGGGATAGAGAAATTTAGAAAAATTGAAAATAAGTTCAAATTAGAATAGTCCAAAGTAAAAGCCAGAATATGTATTGATCTCCATGAGAAAATGGGTGTGTACTAGTGCTAAGCACTGGGGCCAAAAAATTCCAAAAGTAACATACACTTATAAAGCCAGCATCTGTTGGAGTCAGGTGATTTTATTGAGACTAGAAGATGATCATGATAGACATCCTACATTCCCAGGCTCCATAAACCTACCAGGAAGAAGGGGATCAGGGTAATGTGGAAAAGAAGAAGGTACATATCCATCATCCGTGTAGTCAAAGTGAGAGGTATGTAATATCCAAGTTTTGGGGAAGTGTATGTTTTTTTCTCCCAGTAGTCCAGCCTATGTATGTGTATGAGGGTGTATGCTCTCTAAAACTAGGAGAAAGTTCATTTGCCATATGGACTTCAGCTTAAGGATAATGTTTACCAACTTCTTCTGTGCATCTCTGTACAGGGAGGAGAGAATTGGAGAGATATTTCAGAGCATTATGCTTCTAAGACATAAGGAGTGAGTTTTTCATAGGATAAATCAATACTCAGAAATTAGTAGAGCTTGAGTTGCTGTTATTTCTCCCAAGAGGATTGTCTGCCAGATGGTGAATACCAACAGCATGAGTTTGTGGATGCATGAAGTGCAGGCAGTAAAGGGATCTATAGAAGAGGACTAAATAGTACTCTATAGTGGAGAACCCCAAAAACCCCCACAAAACTCACACATGAACACTTTGAAACAGCAGCCCATTGGACCTGTGCCACGCAGAGGACATTAATGATCAATCAGTGTCAGCTATAGAATGGAAAGCAACAAAGTAGAAAAAAGTAAGTTGTCAGTTGGGTAAAAAGATACTTCCTTTCATCTTTCTTCTTTCTCCTCAACAGTATGGAAGTACTTGGCTTTAAAAAGGGAAAATAGGAGAAGGGAGTCAAAGCTAACCAAAACTTCCTTTACCATTCATACAACTTAGAGCCATAGATAAAATGTGAACTGGGGTATCGACTTAAAAAGGGAAAAAATTAAGTCAGTTCATCCCTACCTGGGTTGCTTTTCAAAACATTCAAGTTGCTAGAGAATTGTAGCATCTGCTCAATTATAGTTAAGATTTGACAGAGACCAATGAAATTTAGTGAATGGAAAAAATATTTCGTTCATACCCCTCTGATTTGAGACTTCTCAATATACTAGGTATATACTCAATATAATATTCTGGAACAGCTGTGCTCGTTCTAATAGAGCTCTATTACTTTTGATGTACTGCAGAGAGTTTAAATATCTACCTGACTTTGAAAAAAACAAGTATAAAATATGAAAAGAAAGCCTCTATTCCTTAAAAGAAATAGTACAAGAGAAGCATGTATGGAATGATACTCTGTTAATGGTTGTGCTTCTTCCATAAATATTGTAGAAGTGACAATGTCAGGCCCAATATCATTTCTCTACATTGCTTTAGAAATGGATAAGTGAAGGCAGTAAATGAAATTTCATTCTGTCATTACGTTGATTAGAAAACGTAGAAGGGGAAACACCAATAAAAATCTCCAAAAATATCTCTTCCTCCTTACCTAATCAATAATATTTATTGGCAAAGGAAAATAAATATCACAAATTTTTAAAAACTGACCCCTTTAAGTAATATTTATAGTATCAACAAATGTTTTTCTCTTTAAACAAGCACCGTCAGTGCAAATACAAAGCTTATATCTCTAACACATATAACTTGCTTTCTTAAATGAGTCACCTAAAACATAAATAATAGCACACTACAAGAAAAATCATTTACTTTGCTAAATTAATTCTATTTCAAAAAATCCACTGAATGCAAAGCTAATTATCAAGGATACGATTTTATTCTCTATATATGTGTAGTATACTAGTCAACAAAAACTGTGGTTAGCCTTGATACTTTAGTGAGATAGGTAGGTATGTATGTAGGTCGGTAGGTAAACACAGTTTCTAGTGACATATATTGCGCTTGAAATTAAGAATATTTTGGTCACTTAAATATTAAGCATCAGAGTTTTTGAACACCAGTCCTAAAATGAATTTCATTCTAATGTGATGCTTTATAAATAACATCCAATTTTGTGCAGTGATTTTTAAGAACCATTTGTTAAAAATCATGTTAAAGAAATGATACAAAAGGAAAAGTTAACTGAAAATGATAAAAAATGTTCAGGTTCTGAATGGGACAGTATAATACTCAGAAAACTTATTTAAAAAATATTAATTCTTTATTTCATGACATCAAGTTAATAAATTTGTTAGCCTAGTGTTTCTTCCTTGAGGGAAGGTATATAGGAGGTGTCCTGGCTTTTGTTTCTAAAAGCCTATTCCCTTTGAATAGTCTATAAAAGTTGGTTTCTAAAGATAATTGTGAAGAGGGGCACCTGGGTGGCTCAGTCGGTTAAAGCCTCTGCCTTCAGCTCAGGTCATGATTCCAAGGTCCTGGGATGGAGCCCCGCATGAGGCTCTCTGCTCAGCGGGGAGCCTGTTTCCCCTCTCTCTCTGCCTGCCTCTATGCCTACTTGTGATCTCTCTCTCTGTGTCAATTAATAAATAAAATCTTTAACAAAAAAAAAGATAATTGTGAAGAGCTGAGAGGAATGGGTGAGATAAAGGAAAATTCTGGAGATAGAAAGCAAAATAACCCAAATCCTATTTCTATTCGAGAGTCTAAGAGTGATGGCAAACTTCAAGTATTTTATGGGATATGATGGTAGAATGTGTATCTGTGTCTAAATATATGTAGGGGAAAGGTTAGTGTGATAGGATATTCACTGGGATCTTTCCATGTAAAAAAGATGCATCCCAAGTTTATTGATCCTATCAATGCAGGATATACTAAGTCACTTAATTCTAGAAAGGTAAACAAATGTGGAATGTTAAGTATGTTAATATGTAAATATTAAATGTAAATTTTAACTGATGATGAATAGTATTTGCTTAGATCAACACCAATTATTAATGTATGTTGAAGTAGCATTCAGTTATTATGGTCCTTACCTGCATCTCAGTGTTTAAAAATTATACCACGTAATCAGTATTTTAAACTATGTCACAATATCTTACTCTGCACACAGTCCCATATTTGGTAATTTCAGCCATCAAGAGAATTGTGAGAAACTAGAAAGAAACATAAAGTAATTCTAACAGTTCTTAAATAATGTCTTTACTTACAGGTTATTCACGCATAGGCAATTTTCATACACTTTTAATTTACTTGGTTAGCTGTTTTCCTGTATTATAAGAAATTAGAGGCTGTAATTTACAAGTGGGCAGGCTGCTAACCACAGGCAAACAAGAACACTTTTTAATTATGAAAGACTGACAGTGAGTGTAAGGTACCTGAAAGTGTAAATACAGATGATACTAATATGTAACTTGATAAGAATAAATAAGAGCCTAACAAGGAACATAAAAGAAACAAAATGAATCAAATCCTAATGGAAATTTTATTTTAGTTGTTTTTATGCTCTTCTTGTTGGCATAATAAATCCAGTTTCCACCTCTTCATTACAAGTCCATACAAACACACACACACACACACACACACACACACACACTTAATAGCACACCCTAATAGTCTGATAGTTACCACATACACACATCAAAACTCCTTTAGTGTACATTGAGTAAAGAAGAAAATTTTCTATCAAAGAAGTCCTAGCAAAAGAGGAAATATATAATTGTGAAAATATCTCATAGTTATTGTGATAAAGACAATATATATTAAAGGTAAATATTTAGGTGATATCCCGGTACTTTGCATAGAGGTAAAAATGTGTCAGGCCCTAAGGGAAGAGAACTTTTTGCACACATCAGGCGGCCCAAGTTTGTATCCTCTGGGACTATCAAGTATGGTGACTATATCACGAATGTTTGGCAAGCTTACGTCAGAGAGTAGAAACACTGAGACTTCTCTAAGTAGGGGAGAGAGAAGGATGGAAATGCCAAAAGATGACCGAAGATTTCTTTGTAGAACAAACATACTATGTGTAGGAATCTCAGAAATCATTAGCAGTGCTAGTGAGAAGGGCTGAAATACTGTTTTAAGTAATTGAGCAATTATCAGTGCAGTAGATATTATTCATCTTTGGCTCTTGATAGCAAAATAAGTTCTCCAGAAGATTCATAACTGTGCAACTATTCATGCCTCGGTAAAGGGGTAGTACCTTGCTGTCCGGCATTATGATTATAATACACAAAGTTTCACAAATTTCAACCAAAAATTTTTAGGCAAAGGGCCACATCTTATACTTTAAGAGAAATTATCTTCTAAAATCTTAACTTTACTCCTACTTGGTGATCCCAGCCGGACTTTTTTTCGCTTGAAATTCTAGCCTACAGCTCTAAGCAGTTTGGTCCTTGCTGATTCTCCCTGGGTCCCATGGCGACCCCTTTAGTCTTCTTGAATCAATAGCTCTTCTTAAGCAGAGAAAATAAAGCTCCAGGCCAAAATAAGATAGAAAGAGCAAAGAGAAAAAAAAAATAATAAAGAACCAGCACAGCTTTCTCTCATGCGATTCCTTTAACTTCATTCACTAAAGGCCACATACTCAGTTTTTTAAAGTCAGAGAATCAGGATGGGAAGAAGAAAAATCAATATAATCTCCTTTTCATTGTAAGTTATTCAACCTCCTTCCAATGACTGCTAGTCTATTTCATAAATACATTTTTTGGTGTTTTTATTATGCCATAGTCTTTTTTCAGTACCCTTTTTTGTATGTCTATCATACTAATTGATGCCCTCTACTACCTTAAAGATAGGTAGGTGAATTTGGGGCCAATTTGTATTTTGCCTTCTCTCGTTATCTCATTTCCATGACAGTTTTCATATTTTAGTAGTATCTATTATTGCTGTAGATAAGTATGATACTGCCCAAAGTACATCTTACGATTGGCAACATAATGTATTTAAAATGTGATATTCTCAGAATTATTATGTATTGATATTAGGGTATAATTGTGAAATGATACGCTTGAAAAAATTATGGTGGTATCTTGGTTTAAGGTAATGGCAATGTAGTTTGAAGAAAGAAAATGTTTTATATTATTAGTAGATGAATACTATTTGCCAATAGATTAAGAATGGGCTGTAAACAAAAATGAATGTGAGTTCTGGTTTAAGAAACTTGATGGACAGTGTGGGGAAATCAGATTGTGTGTGCTAAGACTGAGTTAGATACTCAAGTACATGGGAAAAATGGGCAATCAGTTATATGTCCATTTAAAGCTTAGAAAGGTCTTACGAGAGAAACATGTTTGCCAAATGTTGGTCTGAAAGTGACATTTAAACTAGAATTTAAATAAAAACTTGAAACATTAAAAAAATGGAAAGGTTTTTAAGAATGAAGAGTGAATTCTGTTCTCATATAAGTAATTAAATACCTGTAACAGAGTCAGAGTCACAACATCCAATTTATGCCAGACCAAACACCACAATTCATTGTTAAAATATCCAGTTATGGCATAAAAGAATCTGCTTTGACTTTGATCTTTGAGCTATAGATTAATCATTTTAAGAATTTAAAAGGTAGCCATTAATAAGCAGCATTTTATCTCCCTTTCAGAGTAAAACATCTTAGTTCTTTTGTATGTGGTAATATTTGTGTGTAAAAATAATAATTGTCAGTAAGTATCCTTGAATGTATTTAGCAGTGTTTAAAAGAAATAGAGGTGGGAAAAAGGCATAATTCCTCTCTAGCAGTTGACTTTTTTGGTATAAACTATAGAGTTTTCACAAATAAATGCTATACATAAATAAAGTCGTAGAAACAGATGAACTTGCCTAAGAAGATAGAATGGGCAGAAATAGGTAGGTATCCAGAACTTGGGCTCAATAACTGCATCAATTAGTGACCAGGTACATGTTGCCTTTTTTTTTTTTTTTTTTAAAGATTTTTATTTATCTATTTGACAGATCACAAGTAGGCAGAGAGGCAGGCAGAGAGAGAGGAGGAAGCAGGCTCCCCACTGAGCAGAGAGCCCGATGGGATCATGACCTGAGCCAAAGGCAGAGGCTTTAACCCACTGAGCCACCCAGGTGCCCCTACATGCTGTCTTTTAAATATGATTCAAATTTGGAGAGTTTTCAGGTCTTATCATTTTAAGGAACCAAAGTTCTGAATTCTTACCGATTTACAAAATTAGTTCATTCTATTTGAATATTGTCATTTTTTAAAAGATTTTATTTAATTATTTGAAAGAGAGTGAGAGAGCACAATCAGAGGGAGAGGCAGAGGGATAGGGAGAAGCAGACCTGGCACTGAGCAGGGAGCCCGATGTGGGACTCAATACCAGGACCCTGGGATCATGAACTGAGCTGAAGGTAGACACTTAACCAACTGAGCCACCCAGACACCCTGCCAGTTTTTTCTTTTTTTTTTTTTTAAATAATGATCAGGTTGATTTTATATTATAGCAACAACATTTATTTCATCTTTACTTAATTTTTGGTTTATCAGCTACCATGAAACAATTTGTAATATTTAACAATTTTTATAGATTTAGAGCATACAATTATGAACAGAGAAACTACTTGATATTTGTTTATGAAGTGTTATTTTTTAGATATTTTAGAATGTACTTAATTTAATATAAAATACTTTTATTACTTAATATAAAGTAGATTTAAGGATAAAATTACTTAGGCTTTAAAATTAGCAGCTATTAGATAACCAGATACTGTTTTATTTGGATGTGGAAGAGATTAATAAAAAAAATCCACATAATATATTTTGAGGGAAATTTCTGGCAACATTCCACATTCTCTTCACAGTTACATTGAGGGATACTGAAAGGTTGACAATTGTGAGAAAAGGAGGGAAAAATGTATCCATAACGTTTGAGGGGATGGTAATAACACAGAATAGACCTGAAGAAGAGGATATATTGATGTTATGGGGGAGGTTATTGAGCAGTCTCCTTTTGGAATTAAATAAATGATTATTCCAGAGATTCTCTAACCAGTTCAATGTCACTCATGGAAACTTGAAATCCTGAGCCTTTATTAGGAGTTCTGTTTAATTTTCATAGAATCATCCAAAATAAATACTCATATGAAACCAGTATTTAAAAAAAGGAGATATTTCCAAGGTTCTAACAGTACAGGGACAAGAGTGGAAATCAGGTTTTAGTTCTCTGTGTGTCCCTCCTCATTTCTTGTCATGGAGAAGGAGACTTTATAAATGGGGCTCCAACATTTGAATTTTGTTATGTAGCACAGGTAATGTCATATAATTCAGCGCTTTCTGGTACCAGTCTTTCACATTTAGCTTGTCATATAATTTTCATAGTTAATTTTAGGAAGACAAAAATAAAGATCAGAGTCAAATCTAAACTACAGTTCTATATAATCAACATTACCTATACTTCTGGTTCTACCCATGCTTACCTCATTGGGTTTCATGGTCTTTATGCTTTGCTTCTTGATATTAGTGAGGGGAACAGATAGATGAGCTTTGCATTTCCCTTCACTTAATGCTAATTTCTTATTTGGGTGCATCATTTATGCTACTGTCTTTTTTCACTACCATTAGAGCCATCTCCTTATCACCTTACATTTCAACTGATAGTTCATGAAATTTATAGAACTATTTAAGTGAATAAATTAATGTTCTTTGAATAATACCTTTTTAGCTATCTCAATGAACACATTTTATCTATAAAGTTGCTCTATGATATACTATTTCCAGAATATTTTGTTAGAAAAATTATCAAGTTTCCTCCATTTCCAGCTCCTTTATTGAATAGAGCCTCATTTCCTCCTATTATGACTAATTATCCTACCCATTTCCCTTTCCACAGGATGACAAATGGTTCAATTTTTCTATAGTCAGTGATATTATTACTGATTTAGCAATACCTTACAATTCTTGTTCAGAACTGCAAAAAAAAAAAAAAAATTCTGTTACTGCTTTGTTAAAGCAAAAACAAAAGCAAATATTTTAGAGATGTAAACCTAATGGTGCAGAAAAAATGATGTCCTTTTAGATATATAAAGCAGCTGCTTTCTACTTCGTTTGAGGAACTAGTCAGCACACAAGGAAGAATCAACCTTCATTTGCTAAAATTAAGTGTATCTCTCAAACCCTATTGGTACTCATTAATCAGAACAATAGGCATATATAAAATGTAAAAATGAAAAATTGCAATTAGGCCTTTGGTAGGTTTAGGACTCTTGGTATAGTTTCATGTGATGCTTCTCTAATTAAATTATCCCAATGAGGGGTGCCTGGATGACTCAGTCGGTTAAACCCTCTGCCTTCGACTCAGGTCATAATCTCAGGGTCCTGGGATGGCGCTCCATATCAGGCTCTCTGCTCCTAAGGGAGCCTGCTTCCCTTCCTCTCTCTGCCTGCCTTTCTGCCTACTTTTTTCTCTCTCTCTGTCAAATAAATAAATAAAAACAAAATTATCCCAGTGAAATATTGAATACAATTATTCTAGGTATATTCAAAAGAAATATAGTCAACAGACATAGCTTTCTTTAAATATTATACAGGATTTCACTTAAGCTCTATCAATGTAAAGGTAGTGATAATAGTTTTGATGCTGAATTTTTCATGCTAGGCTTTTTTCATGCAGAGGTAGCCATAATCAGAACATATTTTTGAGAATGTGAGGGATATAAGTTTTTATTTATTCTAGATAAGCTAAGGAAAACTAAATATTTTATGTTTCCTTTTTAATGTGGAAAGAGGAAAATTATTTAAGTACGAAGAACAATGATGTCTTCCCACAGGACTTACTCTAGAATACATGTGACTAGTATTTGGGTCAAAATATTGTATCCCTCGGGATAGGAGAAGCAAGCAAATGAATATAATCCTCTGAAAGTAACTAAAAACAAATATTTACAATTCCAGGTTATGTGAAACAAAATAGAAAGATGGAAACAATTACGGGTGATGTTTAGTAAATAATGTCTTTGAGAAGACTTTGGCATGTATTCCTGCATAATTTGGAAAGCTTGTATCAAACACAAAGCACCATTTTTACTTAAAGACAAATTTATTTTTAAAGACTTAGAGTGTTTTTAAGTTGTGTACTTGAAATAAAAAAATAATACTGCTGTGAATGCCTAAGGTATATCAATAAAACATGATATGAATTTTAAAAAAATACTGTATTATAGCCAATTATTCCTAGATGTTAAAATTCATAACAATATATTTTCTCATGACTTTTTTTTGAAGAAAATAATCTAATAGCTAAGAATACATAGGAAGTAAAGACATTTATATTTATCTTGAGAATCATCAGAATATCTGATCCTTTATATCTGTGTTTATTTGAGGGTCTTAGAGGAACTTATCTAAAATAAAACTTGATAGCCTGAAGCTATTACATATGATTGTATAATTAAAATAATTCACGAGATTCTACATTATATACTCACATAAGATTTTAATAAAGTGAATATAGAATAGCAGGATAAATAAAGCACAAGCACCCATCAGAAACATCTAAGAATTCCAAATATAACTGTTAAGATTCTTTTTGTTATACAAAACATGTTTCATTTTTTTCTTTTAAGATTTTATTTATTTATTTGAGAGAGAGTGAAAGAGATCACAGAGGGAGAAGGATCACAGAGGCAGAGAGAGAGAAGCACACTTGCAGCTGAGTAGAGAGTCATATTTGGAGCTCAATCCCAGGACCCTGAGACCATGACCTTAGTCAAAGGCAGAAGCTTAACCAATAGCCAACTAGGCGCCCACATGTTTCATCTTTGGATCAAGAACCACTAGGATATATGTCTGAAATATCTAGGGAACCCACAGGCTCCTCTGAGGAGAGATATTTTATACTTTTGGTCACATAAGCTATACCAGACCACTAGACCAAGACCAAAAACAGAAACCAAGAGACTATAAGAGAAACCAGGTACAAACTGACAATCTGGACACTTTCCATAAACAATTCTGATATGTTGGTTATCCCCTTGACTGTTTTGGACCCTGGGGTATATTAATCAGTAGTTAGTGATTCAACTTTGTCAATGATGAGTCAGGACAATGGCTCTAAGCATTTCTGAATATAAACACAGTCTTTCAACAGACCAGCTGAGATTAACCTTTTACTTACAAGGAGAAGAATCATGTGAAGATATTGGTAACATGATATCTCTCAAGGTGAAGGACATTGGTCACATCCACTCGATGTTCACAGGTAGAATGTTCTGATATTATCTAGGAGTTTTAACTCTGTTTTTATCAAAAAAAGGCTATAACTTCAACATCCTTATAATTAAATAAAATATTATAATTTTTTTAGATTATACCCGTAGGGAATGGAAAAGACATTCCTTCTATTCCAGTCTTCACTAGTTCATGGAGTTGTACTATAACTGACCTTAAGCAAGCATGCTTCAATATTTAGCAAAGGTCACATAAAGAAATATTTGGAAAATAAAATAGTAAAATGCTAGATATTTACAATTATTCTAAATTAAAAAATCATCTGTATAAAGGGAAAGAGCACACTTGAAAAAATCTATATATTTACTAATATTCTGAACTTGAACTATCATCATGATTTGAGAATAATATCAATGAACATACAGAACATTGGTACTAATTACACAGAGACAGAAAGTATAATCCAAGATTCCTTGATAGGAAAGCACAATGGGTTACATAATTAATCATTGTTTTTTACCACTATTTTGTATGATTTAAGGTCCTATGATTTAATGTAGATACTTTACTAATTAACCCAAGTATTTTTTGCCACATAGCCCTTTTAAAATGATAACTACTCATAACATTGGAGGCAAAATTTCAAACTTCAGAAGATATTTTTACAATGGGGATGTAGAAATGAAATGTCTATGCAAAAATGTTTTATAGTGTACTAGTCATAAAGTATGGATAAAAATAAAAAGGACTAAAAAGAAAGTTTCCAACATTGAGAAGCCCTCAATATGGTGGGAAAAGGAAAACAATTGATCAAAGGAGTCATTGTAAAAATTAGAGAGCTAAAAAATTATCGAGAGCATGAAATCACACAGAAGTTAAAGGATGGTATTTTTTTTCTTAAAAATTGTTTTAACTGAAGTATAGTTAATATATAATATTAAATTAATCTCAGGTGTATAACAGAGTGATTCAATTATATATATTATGAAATGCTCACCATGTTAAGTGTGTTACATTATTATTGCCTATACTTGCAATTATAAAATAAATATGTAAAGGAAGGTATTTTAAAGAATGATAAAGTAATCTGCAAGTTCAAATCTGGCCAAGAGTCACAGGAAGTTAGGATGTTCTGTTACTTAAAATTTATTTAAACTGCAGTGACCTTTCTTTCCAGGCCAAGAAATCACACGAAGGGTCCCTGGGTGGCCCAGTTGGTTAAGCATCTGCTGTTGGGCTCAGGTCATGATCCCAGGGTCGTAGGATAAAGGCCTGCATTGGTGGGAGTCAGCTTCTTCCTCTCCCTCTGCCCCTCTCTCCTGCTTGTTCTCTCTTTCTCTCTCTTTCTCTTTCATACTCTATCTCAAGTAAATAAATACAATCTTAAAAAAAAATCACACTGAAAAAACGTTGCTGTGTCATATAGTACTTTCAATGAAGATAGGTGAAAATTATTAAATAAACATTAATATTTGGTTTAAGATTATATATTTTTTAAAGATTTATTTATTTTAGAGACAGAGCAAATGGGGAGAGGGGTAAAGGAAGAGAGAATACTGAAGCAGATGCCCTGCTAAGTGTGGAGCCTGGGCTCAATCCTAGGACCCTGAGATCATGACCTGAGCTCAAATCAAGAAATAGCCACTTAACTGACTGAGCCATCCAGGTGCCACGAGATTGTAGTTCTGTATCCTTAAACATAGAAAAATAGATATATATGTGATATTTTTATCCTTTAAGCTTCTGTTTTACAACTGTCAGCCTTGGACTTTTTATATCATATGCTTATGCTAGACAGTTTTTCATTTACTAAAATCAAAGAGCTATGGCATGTTCATCAGGAACAAAATGGTTTGCTTAATACATCTTTGGTTTTGGTCCTCCAAAAACTCTTACCCAATTATTATGACTGGGAAGTTTTTCCTCTCCAGTAGGGAATAAATTACATATTTTTTCCTGCTGTAATATTCTCAAATATTACTGGATAATTTGTAGTCACATAGAATATCCTATTAAATGTGTTTGCCAGATATAAGTACTCAAATTTAATTTTACCTAATGCATCATGAATGCCATATTTTTAGAACAGTGGTTTTCAAACTCCAGCTGTAGTAAAATAACAGGGGAGATTTGTTAAAACTGAGATTGCTGGTTCTTGCTCCAGAGTTTCCACTTAGTAGATTTGAAGTTGGCCCAACTATTTACATTTCTAAGAATTCCCTAAGTGATGCAAGTGTTACACCTGACACTAGTGAGGGACTCAGTGCTTTAGAATATGATTTACACCTTTTTTCATTCTTGTGGTTCTGGTATATGAGAGGAAAAATAAAATTAACATTTACCTTTAACAAAACACGTGTTGGAACGTCCATTTTGAATAAAATATTGAGGGTTTTTTTTGACACGTAATGGAAAACTTGAGCTGCAACCAGCATTGCCAGCTGTTTAAAATAAATTCATTCAGCTGCCCATATTCATAGAACAAAATCTTTCCTAGAAATATCATCACTAACACATGTAGAGAAAAATTACGTTTGCCTAATTATATCAATTTCCTGGAATGAAAGTAAAAGTCTTCCAGAATTAGCAAATACAAGTTGTTTTGATTTAAGAATAAAATATAAATTGCTTATTTTTTAGAAAAAGTAAAGTATAACAGATTAAGTTTAGAGAATTCCATGACATGTTAGCTTCTTAAAAAATTTTAAGTTGTATTGTATTTCAGTTACTGATGTGATAGACTTTTAAAAATTAAAAACCTGTGTTTCCAGAAATTTTGAAAATATAGTTTTATAAATATACTTAATACACCTTAGCATAACAATGATGCATCTAAATTTTTATATGCTAGCTATAGAATGTAAAGAAGGCATCTGGTCCTTAATCCTTAAATTCTGCAAGCATTAGATAATACAATGTATAGTGTGGCATTTGTAAGATATCAATATTTAGTAACAGTATATAGAATTTCAAATGTCTACATGTATATGTGCAGTTCTGGAAAACACGTGTAATGATTACAAAGTGATGAATATATATTATTCATTCATGGGGATAAATTAATTGCTATGAAAGTTTAATGCACAATTCCACAATATGCTTTGAATGAGAAAATGGCTAAAGAAAATAAGAACTGAGTGATTAATATGTGAGAACAGAGACCCTAATCATATGTGACAAAGTTCTTTGTAATTTTGTTTTATTATGTTAGATGTAATAAATCTGTCAGAAATTGGATTTTATATGTTCATATCAGCATATAAAGTGGACTTTGGGCAATATCATTGATTTGAAAGTCATCAGAAATGTGAATCATGAACTCCAATTACTTTCTTCATAGAATAGCACATCAACATTTTATATGATTTATAATTTTTAATTACTATCTGTAGAAGCAGATACTTTAGCCCCTAATGACATACTCTGTTCTTGGTATTGTTGCTTTCAGTGGTAGAAATGCATTATGAGTATGATCATTTGAAAAACTGGATCTGAATTAAATATCTTTAATTAAATATCCTTAAATAAATATAACACTATCTTAACTAAAATTTTTCTTGGTGAAGGAAGGAAACATTCCAACAAACCTCTTCCTTAAGACAGTTGCACATTTGTCATCTCTGTGTCAAAAATAAGCTAAGAAAATATAAAACTGCCCTCTAAGATTATGGCCTATTAAATAAAACAAAATTAAGTATGTATATATGGGTGTTACTAAACTTGGCACATGCTACCTGTTCCATTTAAATGTCGAAAACACAGAGATAGAATTATTTATTTTCTCCCAGTATTATCACCAATTCTGTGTTTTGGTCATAGAAACATTAAGCTTGCATATTATTTTCATGATAACCATTTTGACAAATATCTGGACTTTATGAAGGAAAATGCATCATTTGAGGTAGGTGATTGGTTTGGTTTGGGAGATGGACAAGAGAAGAAAAGTAATACATATTTAGTAGTTATTATGTGGCAGGAATTTTTCAATCATTTTTAAAAGATTATTTATTTGTTTATTTTAGAGAGCGTGAGCACGGATGTGCACAGACTGGGGGAGGGGCAGAGGTGAGAGTGGGTCTTTCAAGACAACTCTGTGCTGAGGTCGGAGTCCCAGACATGCTCCATGTCTTGAGTCTGAGATCCTGACCTGAGCTGAAACCAAGAGTCGGACGCCCAACCAACTTTTTCTTTTTTAAGATTGTATTTATTCCTTGCCGATTTGGATGCCTTTAATTTCCTTTTGTTGTCTGATTGCTGAGGCTAGGACCTCTAGTACTATGTTGAATAGCAGTGGTGATAATGGACATCCCTGCCGTGTTCCTGACCTTAGTGGAAAAGCTTTCAGTTTTTCTCCATTGAGAATGATATTTGCGGTGGGTTTTTCATAGATGGCTTTGATGATATTGAGGTATGTGCCCTCTATCCCTACACTTTGAAGAGTTTTGATCAGGAAGGGATGCTGTACTTTGTCAAATGCCTTTTCAGCATCTATTGAAAGTATCATATGGTTCTTGTTCTTTCTTTTATTGATGTGTTGTATCACATTGACTGATTTGCGGATGTTGAACCAACCTTGCAGCCCTGGAATAAATCCCACTTGGTCGTGGTGAATAATCTTTTTAATGTACTGTTGAATCCTATTGGCTAGTATTTTGTTGAGTATTTTCGCATCTGTGTTCATCAAGGATATCGGTCTATAGCTCTCTTTTTTGGTGGGATCCTTGTCTGGTTTTGGGATCAAGGTGATGCTGGCCTCATAAAATGAGTTTGGAAGTTTTCCTTCCATTTCTATTTTTTGGAACAGTTTCAGGAGAATAGGAATTAGTTCTTCTTTAAATGTTTGGTAGAATTCCCCCGGGAAGCCATCTGGCCCTGGGCTTTTGTTTGTTTGGAGATTTTTAATGACTGTTTCAATCTCCTTACTGGTTATGGGTCTGTTCAGGCTTTCTATTTCTTCCTGGTTCAGTTGTGGTAGTTTATATGTTTCTAGGAATGCATCCATTTCTTCCAGATTGTCAAATTTATTGCCGTAGAGTTGCTCATACTATGTTCTTATAATAGTTTGTATTTCTTTGGTGTTAGTTGTGATCTCTCCTCTTTCATTCATGATTTTATTTATTTGGGTCCTTTCTCTTTTCTTTTTGATTTATTCCGTCAGAGAGAGAAAGAATACAAGCAGGGGGAGAGGGCAGAGGGAGAAACAGGCTACCTGCAGATTAGGGAGTCTGTTGTGGGACTCCATCCCAGGACCCTGGGATCATGACCTGAGTGGATGGCTGATGCAACCCACTGTACCGTCCAGCTGTCCTGCCCCTACCATTTTTTTTAAAGAAACCAAATATTCTTAATTTTACTAGGTATTGGCAAATGGAATCCATAGTGACTATCTGGGGACCTGTGATTGACACACTGAGGAAAAGAGATAGATTTACCTGCTTTACAAGTTTCCTTAGGCCTACAGCCAGCATTCCCTTCTTAAATAATGAAAAAAACCTCTGTTGACCAAATATTTTCTAAAATATATTTATTTGTCATAAAAATTTCGATAAGAATTTTAAAAGAAATAAACAAATGATTTTTTTGTCTACTTAAGAACCATTTAGGTAGATCGCAAATTTAAAGTTGACGATAGAGTATTTTGCTCGACACAGCAAGACTCTTACGTTTTAAGTGCATACATTAGGATCTCTGATAATCTACTTTTACTTTTCAAAAAAGAAAAAAAAAGACCTCCCCAATACCATTGTTACTGTTAACTAAATGTGTTTCTATGTAAAATTATCTTCAAGTGATATTTTAAAATTCTTTGATATCAGTAGATTTTTTTAAGAAGATAATTTACTGCTTAGAAGTTCCTTAATTGGCAAAGCTCAGTGAATAATATATTTCCAGCATGTTTTCTTGGAGCTACAATCAAGAACTGAGCATACAATCCTAAATACAATATCAATAAATTATATCCAACAATGGACAAAAAAGAATTATATGCCATGACCAAATGGGATTTCTCCCAATTATGTAAAAATGATACAGCATTTGAAAGTTATTTATTGTAATCAATCACATCAGCAGACTAAAATAGAAATACCACGTGATCATATCAGTTGCTATAGTGAAAGGACTTGACAAAATATAACATCCATTCATGATAAAAATTCTTGATAAACTAGGAATAAAGGGGAAGTTCCTCAACTTGATAATTTCTACAAAAAAATCTACAGTTAACATCTTAGTGGTGAGAAATGTGAAGTTTTCCCACTGAAATCAGTTATAAAGCAAGGATGTTACCTCTTACCACTACTTTTCAACAAGTAGTGGAAGTTCTAGCTAATGCAATAAGACAAGAGAAGGAAAGAAAAGCTATACAGATTGAGAACAAAGACCTAAAACTGTCCTTGTTTTCAGATGATATGATTTCCTATGTAAAAAGACAAAAGAATCAGAGTTGTGTTTTTTTTTTTGTTGTTGTTGTTGTTGTTTTTTTACTGGAACAAATAAGCAATTATAGCAAGGTGCAGAATACAAGGTTAATATATTATAAAGAATCTTTTTCTTATATACCAGCAATGAACAAATGGAGTTTGAATTTAAAAACATGATCCTTTTTATATTAGCATCCCCAAAATGAAATATTTGGGTATAAATCTAACAATATATAAAAGATGTATATGAGGAAAACTAGAAAATTCCAATAAATGAAATCAAAGAAGAGTTAAATAAATAGGGAGATATTCCATGTTTATGAATAAGAAGACTCAATATTATCAAGATGTTAGTTTTTCCCAGCCTGACCTACAGATTCAATGCAATGCCAGTCAAAACACCAACGAGTTACAGTGTGGATATTGGGAGAGACAAAAGACCCAGAATAACCAACACAGTATTGAAGGAGAACAAAGTTGAAGAACTGATGTTACCCACCTTCAAGACATACAATAAATCTACAATAATCAAGTAGCCAAGATAGTGTCAACTGGTAAAATAATAGACAACTAGGTCAATGGAACAGAACAGAAAACCCAGAAGAAAAACCACATGGATATAGACAACTGATATTTCAAAAGGAGTAAATGCAGTACAGGGGAGCATAGATAGTCTTGTCAACAAAAGGTGTTAGAACAACTAGACATCCAAATGCAAAAAAAGAACATAGAAACACACCTACACTCTTCACAAAAATTAAATCAGAGTAGATAACACTCCTAAATATGAAACACAGAATTATAAAACTCCTAGAGGAACAACTCTAGATGACTTTGGGTATGGTGATATAGCACAAAAGGCATGATATGTGAAAGAAATAATTGATAAGATAAATTTTATTAAAATTAAATCTTCTTTGTGAAAGACCATGTCAGGAGAACCAGAAGAAAGCCACAGACTGGCACAGAATATGTGCAAAAGACACATCTGCTAAAGAACCATTATTCAAAATATATAAGAACTCTAAAAATTCAACAATAAGAAAACAAGCAACCTGATTAAAAAATGAGTCAGGGACATTAACAGACACCTCACCAAAGAAGAGCAGCTAGCAAATAAGTGTATGAAAAGACCCTAAACATCATTTGTCATTACAGAAAGGCAAATTAAACCCACAATGCAATACCACTAGACATATATTAGAATGCCCCAAATTTGGAACATCGATAACACCAAAAGCTGGCAAAGATGTGAAGAAACAGGAAATCTCATTTCTTACCAGAGGGAATGCAAAATGGTGTAGCCAGTTTGGAAAATAGTTGGAAGTTTCTTATAAAACTAAAAAAACTCTTACCATATGATTCAGCAAATGCTCTTTGACATTTACCCAAAGGATGTGAAAATTTATGTCCAGGCAAAAACATGCACATGGATATTTATAGCAGCTTTATCTATAATTGCCAAAACTTGGAAGCAACCAAGATGCTCTTTAATGGCTTAATGGATAAATACACTATGATACATCTGGACAATGGAATATCATCCAGCACTAAAAAGAAATGACCTTTTCAAACCATGAAAAAACATGGAGGAAACTTAAATGCATATTATTAGGTGAAAGAAGCAAACCTGAAAAGGTTACATATTGTATGATTCCACCTATATGATATTCTATAAAAGCAAAACATGGAAAGAGTAAAAAGGGGAATGGTTGATAGCATTGGAAAGGGAGGGAGGGAACAATAGGCAGACCACAGAGGATCTTTAGGTCAGAGAAAATATTCTGCATGATATTATAATGGTGGATACAAGTCATTATACTTTTGTCCAAATGTACAGAATATAAAACACTAGGAATGATTCTAATGTAAACTATGGACTCCAGATGATTATGATTTGTCAATATTGGTTTATCAATTAGAAAAAATGTGCCACTCTAGTGGGAGATGCAAACAGTGGGGGAGACATGCATATGTGGGAGAAAGGTTTATATGGGAAATCGTTCAAATTTTGAAGTGGATTTAAAACATTTCTAAAAAAAAAACCAAAGTAGTAAAAAAAAAAAAAAAAAAAAGGATATGGGGCACCTGGGTGGCTCAGTGGGTTAAGCCCCTGCCTTCAGCTCACGTCATGGTCTCAGGGCAGGGTCCTGGGATCGAGCCCCACATCGGGCTCTCTGCTTAGCAGGGAGCTTGCTTCCCCCTCTTTCTCTCCCTGCTGCTCTGCCTACTTGTGATCTCTCTCTCTCTCTCTCTATCAAATAAATAAATAAAATCTTTAAAAAAAAAAAGGATATATCCTGTGAGCTTCTGCATAAGATCATGCCTGATATTATGGAAGGGATTTGGTTTTCATTTAGTAAATAATGATTAGTTATAATGCTGACATAAAGTTAGCTTTATTGCATCATTCATTTGTTTAATTATGTTATCTTCTAATAATGATACCATTTCTAAAGAGGAACTCTTTTGGATTACTGGAAATGTTGAATGTATCTGATTTTTAATCTCTGATTAGAAATTTTCCCCCTTTCTCTATGCAAAGTTTACAATTCTTAAGGAATTATCTAACAGGCTTGGGAAGATATACATATTTTTAAAATAAATTTCTAGGGTAAATGTCAATAAATGCAAGTAGTACATATTGCACTTAAGGTTTCTTATATCATAGTTTTATAGATTGCCAGACTTATTTCTTCTGACTCTGAACATGATGGAAGGATGAGGGGGTGCAGAAAAAGTTATAAAAAGAAAATATCACAGCTAACTGTCAATCAAGACTAAAGATAAAGAATGATTGACATCACTGTAAGCTAAATTTCCAAAGTAACCATCCCTTAAGTGGAGTATGATTATTTTACTCTTTCTTTTGAGAATGAAATTTATTTAACTCTACAACATGTAGAGGTAAAATATGTGTAGGCAAGAATACCTAAAAATGAAAGCCACATTGGAAAATCTTTCTTCTTAAATACTTATTCTTGTATGAGTTTGCAATGTGTAGCTCTAGTGTCATTCCATAACTTGTACTATAAAAAATAACATAAATTGTCATTTCCAATTTCATAGTGAGTAGTGCTATTTTTCACCAATATAAAAACCTGAGAGTGTCTCATCCCTTTTATTAATATGTTTTTAATGACATCTCATTTCCCAATCCATATGATGTATATTTATTTAAGAGATGTATTTTCATTTAAGAGAAAATAATAGTTATGTAATTAAACTCACTGAAAGATAAAACTGCTCTAACCTTAGATTATGAGTGATGCTATGTAGTAATTTTTAAATTTATAAATAGTTTATATTTGAATGAATAAGCAAAGTAAAGTTTAAATGGTAAGTTATACCTGTAACTATCTTTTGCTTACTAATAGGGTCCTTTAGATTGAGATTTTATGTTAGATGAGATTTCAGACTTAGCATCTTCTGTTTTGTAAGACCTAGGCAAATAATTGTTAATAAGCAAGTTGTGTTGGCAGACACTGCAAAAACTAGTGATATATATATAGTAGATCATATGTGGTCCAACTATGAGCTTTATTTGGTTCTAATAATATTGATTTAAAAAGTAAGTTAGTAACCAAAATCTAAAAATAAATATATTTGAACTTAAACTCTATAATTAGGTAGTAAAACTGGGCCTACTTTCCTTCATGATAATAATCAGTTAATGCCAACTATTAGTTGCCTAATCTAGATGGGACATATGCTCAGTAGTTTAAAATTACTTTTTTCATTTATATAATTTGATTTGCTTTCTTGATAATTTAGTTTGTAACCTCTGGTATAATTAATAGAAAACTTAAGATGAATATGAAAATATTCTTTTCACCAAGTATTAGAATCTTTTTCAGAGGAATTAGTTTTAATTACTTCTATTTTAAAATGAAATATTAGTATTTGTTGATAGGAGAAATTTACTTTTACTGTATTAATGTGCATATGTTGACAATATTTATAATTTTTTGTTTGTCAATTCAACATATTAGCCAACTCAATACATTAATTAAAATCAGTTCTCTAAATTAATTAAATCTATAGCATCACAAATTCTTGTTGTCTTTAATTAGTAAATGTTCTTAAGAAAACCTGGGCAGAAAACACAGGAACACAGCAACAGGAATGGGAGGCTGGAAAGAGCAAATAGCAGTTGCTCAACTTGAAATATTCTTCAGTTTTGGTATTTTTCAGTTCATTTTAGAGGGCATATGGTGCTGTGACTCTTTTGCAGTTTAAGCTGAAAATACATTTGAAGGAATTCAAATAAAAAAGTGTATTATATTGCATGTCACAGTGAGAAGGTACTTATGTGTTTGCTCACCCAGCAAACACCAGGACAGGCCAACCATTTTTCCTGGCTTCAACCCAGATTCAGTCTCTTGGCATTAGAAACTTGATATTAGACCATGACTATACCTCCTGAAGATTAAAAACATTCAAAGAAGCGACTTAAATTTTGCTGTGCATCCACACATGGAAGTATGTGCAGTGTTTGAAATTCATTGACGGCATTGACCTAATAATGAAGATAGAATAGTGGTTCAGAAAAGGGGACTATATTTATTGGATTGAATTTCCTTGAGAACGTAAAAGTAGATGACTCTAAAGCCCATGAATGAGAATAAGCTCTGACTTGAGTTTAGGAACACAGGAAGGAAAGGCATAGAACATGAATGAGATGCAGGTGGTTTGCTACATTTGGTGTGGGGAAGATGAGGTAATTACTATGCAACTAAGTTTATATCTGTTATCATTTCTGTGTAGATACCTATTTGAGAGAAATACAAATCAGTATCACCAGTTAGAGTGAGAAGTGAGAGGAAGTATTGGAGGTTTGAGTGGAAAAGTAATAGTGTAAAAATAGATGTAGAATGTGGGAGAGCATACATCATAGGGATGGACAGTTGGATTCTGGGCAGTGTTGAGTTAGTATTTGAGACTCGATCATGAATTAGAGATCACTCAACACGAATATGTTATTTGCCCCAGCTACAGATGACTGAGCAGGTGCTGGTACAGACTAGGCTAACTGCAATAGTTAATAATCAGTAAGGATTACTTTACTGTATTGTTGTACTAAGTGTTTTAAATATATAAATTCATTTATGACAACATGCTCAGATAGCTATGATAATCAATCCAATATTACACATAAGACACACAGATTGAATTTTTATAAAATTTGGGTTTAGCCAGTGTGAGATATAGAGGGAGAAAGGAGCAAGATACTAAGAGTAGGAAGAATGGAGTGATTCCCAGAGCTGAAGAATGATAGAATTTAAGAATGAAATTCTTTGTATCTAGATACCAAATATAACACAGCTGTTAATGTATTTTTTTCAAATAAGTGGCTGATGTGAAATACTAAAAGATATTTGGAGGTGAGCCAGTCAATGAACAATGAAACCAGGATTAGCAGGGAAAGAAAAGAAAATAGTGGAAAAGGGGACATAATTTTTACTCCATAGTAATATAGAAAGGGCAATAGTGGGAAAAGAGAGGTGATCTATGATGAATGTCAAGGAATAACTAGGCTTAAATCATCACTGAGTGTTGCATATCAGTTTGCTAATTTATTTAAGTTTTCCCTCACTCATCAAGTAAGCTGTGTTAAAAGTGAAATATTTTAAAACCTCTAGTATTTTTGGAAATTCCCTCAGGATTGGTTGTTAATTAAAGATGGTAGCATTATATGTGAATACCATGAGGCATATTAATCATAAAAGTATATTTGAATGCAGGTGCATAGTTTATCAGCAATATTGTATTCTGTAAAAGCTGTGGTTCTCTGTTCAGGATAACATAGAACAACATGTAATGAACCAACAGCTATTTGGAAGTTTCTTTAATCAAAGGATAGGCTGAAAATACTTCCTGGAAAAAACAGAACCCAGGCAGTTCCATATGGTCTCAGAAGAAAGACAACTATCATATGATCTCCCTGATATGAGGAAGTGGTGATGCAACATGGGGGCTTAAGTGGGTAGGAGAAGAATCAATGAAACAAGATGGGATTGGGAGGGAGACAAACCATAAGTGACTCTTAATCTCACAAAGGAAACTGAGGGTTGCTGGGGGGAGGGGGTTTGGGAGAAGGGGGTGGGATTATGGACATTGGGGAGGGTATGTGCTTTGGTGAGTGCTGTGAAGTGTGTAAACCTCGTGATTCACAGACCTGTACCCCTGGGGATAAAAATATATGTTTATAAAAAATAAAAAATTATATAATGTCTCTAAAAAAAAGAAAAGAAGAAGAAGAAATAATTCATCAGTTTTGCGTACATGTATCCATTGAAGACCTTTCAACTTTTGTTCTATTTACTCCTCACTTCTATCATTAAGTTGTTTAAAGTTCACTGGCCCAAGCCGAGTGATGAGAGGAAATCACCAGATGAATTGTCACCAGGGCCCTCAGTATGAACTATATAATGCAGCAGTAATACAACTTTAAAGTTTCAGTGACGTCATACAACAAAAACCTGTGTCTTACTTGTGTGAAATGTCCAAAGATTGTTGGCAAAATAGTTCTGCTCATATATGTTTCACCTACTCATATTGCACTGACTAAATCAAGTCATGTGGTTTTGCTCACATCAAGGACACTTTCCCAGTAAGAAAGATCTTACTGAGTTCCAGTGATTTCTGTTATAGACAACTGTACCTTCTAAGAGTGACCAATATAGTGAATTGCTATGCCTTGAAATAAGGGAAATGGGTGCTGAGAAACAACTGTTTACTACTGCAAATATTTTTAAAAATTGAGATTTAGACTTAACATGTGATTGATACATACAGCACCAGCACTTATTTTATATCCATTTTGCACAGGTTGACATATTAAAAAAAAAAAAAATCATTTGTCCCAGGTCTTGAATGGCATAGACCATATTTCTTGGAACGCTTTCATTGTTCCTTGGTTAGATAAAATTTCTTAAATTCATGAAGTTCAGGGACAGTTGGACGTCTCAGGCAGTTAGGTGTCTTATTCTTGCTATTAGCTCAGCTCATGATCTCAGCGTTGTGAGATTGAGCCACACATCGGGCTTCATGCCCAGTTTAAGATTCTCTCTCTCTCCCTTTGCCCCTCCCCTCGCAGCTTTCTCTCCCTCCCTCTCTGTCTTTCTCTCTCTCAAATAAATATATAATCCACGAAGTTCAAGCTCAATAGTGCAAGTTCTGAATAACATTTTCCGAATGACTTAGCTATAATCTGTTCTCTGCTTTTGTGTCCCTTTCATATACCTCAACTTTAGCATTTGGCATCTGCAACATAATTGGCTATTGTTCCTTATTATCGTCTTCTTTTTTTTTCCATAAGATTTTATTTATTTGACAGACAGAGATCACAAGTAGGAAGAGAGTCAGGCAGAGAGAGAGGAAGGGAAGCAGGCTCCCTGCTGAGCAGAGAGCCCGATGTGGGGCTGGATCTCAGGACCCTGGGATCATGACCTGAGCTGAAGGCAGAGGCTTTAACCCACTGAGCTGCCTTAAAAACATCTGCATACCTGAGAAAAGAAGAATGTGTATTTAATAAAAAATAATAAGTACATTATCAGTTTTTCAGTTTTAAGACTTGACTCCATGTTATTTGTAGAATGTCTCTGGAATGTTATTTTTTTGCAATGTCTTAGAACTTATCCAATTTTACTCACTCACATAGCTGCAAGTAGACAAACTTCTCAGATGATATTTATGTCATTGCCTATAAATGTGCAATACATCTCATTTGCTAGTGTCTTATTTTAAGCATAAATGATTCAGAGATTTAAAGATGTATTCTTATTTCCTATTTTAAATAAACAAAAACTAACAAAGATTGAGTATATTTTTTACAATGTAAATAATATTATCCTTGTATTTCTTTTCAATTTTTTCTTTCCAAGTTTCCATTTGTGAAAGTGAATATAAGGCTCATTAATCAATAAAAAATTTTATAGAAACCTGTACATCAGCAAGTCCCATATAACAGAGAAACAAAAAAAATTGAAGCCCCAGCAATAGATGTTACTATTTAAAATTCAAAATAGCTTTTTATATCAACAGCTAAATAATTCAATATTGTTCAAAAATAATTACTTTCTGTAAACCCTTATACAAGCTGTCTGATCAACATGACAGAAAAAAAAATCTTCAAAGAATCTAAGTGTGTCTCATACAATGGGCATTTTATCTACTGTCATAGAAGCCCCTTCCTTTTATTTCCTTCAGACGTTTTGAAGAGAAAATCTTAAAAAAAAAAAAACACCTTTATATATTTGCAAATAATAATTTTCTACATAGGTCTGTCTTGTATAGAATAGATATAGATTTCTCAGTCTTTTGTGATCCCCATCCTTTTTACAAATGTGGTTTAAGTTGAGCTCTACTGAATATTTTCCATTTATAACGGTTTAAAAAGGCGCTTTCTTACAAAGTATAACACAGTTCTTAACTTGGACATGTATGACATAGTTTTCTCTTTCATTTTGTTCTCTGGATCCCTATTGGTATGTTTTCACTCACTTCATTTCGTCTATAGTTTTATCAGGCCCCAATATTCTTATTTTATCATTGACATGTAAGGTTAAATCTATTTTATATTTCTTATCCTAGACTGGTATGTGCTTTGTTTTTGATTTATTCAACTTTAAGCTTGTTCTTGACCTCTGGGCATATTAACTCAACTAAAAACATATTGATCAACCACCAACCAAAGAGCACTCTCTCAGTTCTCTAAAACAACTCTAATCCAACATTCCCAGACACTTCTTTTTTTTTTTTTTTAATTTTTTCAATTTATTTATTTTCAGAAAAACAGTATTCATTATTTTTTCACCACACCCAGTGCTCCATGCAATCTGTGCCCTCTATAATACCCACCACCTGGTACCCCAACCTCCCACACCCCCGCCACTTCAAACCCCTCAGATTGTTTTTCAGAGTCCATAGTCTCTCATGATTCACCTCCACTTCCAATTTACCCCAACTCCCTTCTCCTCTCTAACACCCCTTGTCCTCCATGATATTTGTTATGCTTCACAAATAAGTGAAACCATATGATAATTGACTCTCTCTGCTTGACTTATTTCACTCAGCATAATCTCTTCCAGTCCCGTCCATGTTCATACAAAAGTTGGGTATTCATCCTTTCTGATGGAGGCATAATACTCCATAGTGTATATGGATCACATCTTCCTTATCCATTCGTCTGTTGAAGAGCATCTTGGTTCTTTCCATAGTTTGGCGACCGTGGCCATTGCTGCTATAAACATTGGGGTACAGATGGCCCTTCTTTTCATGACATCTGTATCTTTGGGGTAAATACCCAGGAGTGCAATTGCAGGGTCATAGGGAAGTTCTATTTTTAATTTCTTGAGGATCTCCACACTGTTCTCCAAAGAGGCTGCACCAACCTGCATTCCCGCCAACAGTGTAAGAGGGTTCCCCTTTCTCCACATCCTCTCCAACACATGTTGTTTCCTGTTTTGTTAATTTTGGCCATTCTAACTGGTGTAAGGTGATATCTCAATGTGGTTTTAATTTGAATCTCCCTGAGGGCTAATGATGATGAACACTTTTTCATGTGTCTGATAGCCATTTGTATGTCTTGATTGGAGAAGTGTCTGTTCATATCTTCTTCCCATTTTTTGATATGTTTGCCTGTTTCGTGTGTGTTGAGTTTGAGGAGTTCATTATAGATCCGGGATATCAACCTTTTGTCTGTACTGTCATTTGCAAATATCTTCTCCTATTCCGTGGGTTGCTTCTTTGTTTTTTTGACTGTTTCCTTTGCTGTGCAGAAGCTTTTGATTTTGATGAAGTCCCAAAAGTTTATTTTCGCTTTAGTTTCCTTTGCCTTTGGAGACATATCTTGAAAGAAGTTACTGTGGCTGATATCGAAGAGATTACTGCCTATATTCTCCTCTAGGATTCTGATGGATTCCTGTCTCACGTTGATGTCTTTTATCCATTTTGAGTTTATCTTTGTGTACGGTGTAAGGGAATGGTTGAGTTTCATTCTTCTACATATAGCTGTCCAGTTTTCCCAGCACCATTTATTGAAGACACTGTTTTTTTTTCCACTGTATATTTTTCCTGTTTTGTCAAAGATTAATTGACCGTAGAGTTGAGGGTCCATATCTTGGTTCTCTACTCTGTTCCACTGGTCTATGTGTCTGTTTTTATGCAATACCATGCTGTCTTGGTGATCACAGCGTTGTAATAAAGCTTGAAATCAGGTAACGTGATGCCCCCAGCTTTATTTTTGTTTTTTAACATTTCCTTAGCGATTTGAGGTCTCTTCTGATTCCATACAAATTTTAGGATTATTTGCTCCAGCTCTTTGAAGAATACTGATGAAATTTTGATCAGAATGGCATTAAAAGTATATATTGCTCTAGCCAGTATAGACATTTTAACAATGTTTATTCTTCCGATCTAAGAGCATGGAATGGTCTTCCATCTTTTTGTGTCTTTTTCAATTTCTTTCATGAGTGTTCTGTAGTTCCTCGAGTACAGATCTTTTACCTCTTTGGTTAGGTTTATTCCCAGGTATCTTATGGTTCTTGGTGCTAAAGTAAATGGAATCGATTCTCTAATTTCCCTTTCTGTATTTTCATTGTTAGTGTATAAAAAAGCCACTAATTTCTGTGCATTGACTTTGAATCCTGCCATGTTGCTGAATTGCTGTATGAGTTCTAGTAGTTTGGGGGTGGAGTCTTTTGGGTCTTCCATATAAAGAATCATGTCATCTGCGAAGAGAGAGAGTTTGACTTCTTCATTACCTATTTGGACACCTTTTATTTCTCTTTGTTGTCTTATTGCTGTTGCTAGGACTTCTAATACTATGTTGAACAAGAGTGGTGAAAGTGGGCATCCTTGTCTTGTTCCTGATCTCAACGGGAAGGCTGCAAGCTTTTCCCCATTGAGGATGATATTTGCTGTGGGTCTTTCATAGACAGATTTGATGACGTTCAGGAATGTTCCCTCTATCCCTATACTTTGAAGCATTTTAATCAGGAACGGATGCTGGATTTTGTCAAATGCTTTTTCTGCATCAATTGAGAGGACCATCTGGTTCTTCTCTCTTCTCATATTAATTTGTTGTATCACAATGATTGATTTGTGAATGTTGAACCATCCTTGTAACCCAGGGATAAATCCCACCTGATCATAGTGGATAATCTTTTTATTTTTTTTTAACTTTTTATTTTTTTTTAATTTTTTAAATTTTTTATTTTTTATAAACATATATTTTTATTCCCAGGGGTACAGGTCTGTGAATCACGAGGTTTACACACTTCACAGCACTCACCAAAGCACATACCCTCCCCAATGTCCATAATCCCACCCCCTTCTCCAAAACCCCCTCCCCCCAGCAACCCTCAGTTTCCTTTGTGAGATTAAGAGTCACTTATGGTTTGTCTCCCTCCCAATCCCATCTTGTTTCATTGATTCTTCTCCTACCCACTTAAGCCCCCATGTTGCATCACCACTTCCTCATATCAGGGAGATCATATGATAGTTGTCTTTCTCTGCTTGACTTATTTCACTAAGCATGATAGGCTCTAGCTCCATCCATGTTGTCGCAAATGGCAAGATTTCATTTCTTTTGATGGCTGCATAGTATTCCATTGTGTATATATACCACATCTTCTTGATCCATTCATCTGTTGATAGACATCTAGGTTCTTTCCACAGTTTGGCTATTGTGGACATTGCTGCTATAAACATTTAGGTGCAAGTGGCCCTTTGGATCACTATGTTTGTATCTTTAGGGTAAATACCCAATAGTGCAATTGCTGGGTCATAGGGCAGTTCTATTTTCAACATTTTGAGGAACCTCCATGCTGTTTTCCAGAGTGGCTGCACCTGCTTGCATTCCCACCAACAGTGTAGAAGGGTTCCCATTTCTCCGCATCCTCGCCAGCATCTGTCATTTCCTGACTTGTTGATTTTAGCCATTCTGACTGGTGTGAGGTGATCTCATTGTGGTTTTGATTTGTATTTCCCTGATGCCGAGGGATATGGAGCACTTTTTCATGTGTCTGTTGGCCATCTGGATGTCTTCTTTGCAGAAATGTCTGTTCATGTCCTCTACCCATTTCTTGATTGGATTATTTGTTCTTTGGGTGTTGAGTTTGCTAAGTTCTTTATAGATTCTGGACACTAGTTCTTTATCTGATATGTCATTTGCAAATATCTTCTCCCATTCTGTCAGTTGTCCTTTGATTTTGTTAACTGTTTCCTTTGCTGTGCAAAAGCTTTTGATCTTGATGAAATCCCAATAGTTCATTTTTGCCCTTGCTTCCCTTGCCTTTGGCGTTGTTCCTAGGAAGATGTTGCTGTGGCTAAGGTCGAAGAGGTTGCTGCCTGTGTTCTCCTCAAGGATTTTGATGGATTCCTTTCTTACATTGAGGTCCTTCATCCATTTTGAGTCTATTTTCGTGTGTGGTGTAAGGAAATGGTCCAATTTCATTTTTCTGCATGTGGCTGTCCAATTTTCCCAGCACCAATTATTGAAGAGGCTGTCTTTTTTCCATTGGACATTCTTTCCTGCTTTGTCGAAGATTAGTTGACCATAGGAAAGAGGTTCTATTTCTGGGCTCTCTATTCTGTTCCATTGATCTATGGGTCTGCTTTTGTGCCAGTACCATGCTGTCTTGATGATGACAGCTTTGTAATAGAGCTTGAAGTCTGGGATTGTGATGCCACCAACGTTGGCTTTCTTTTTCAATATCCCTTTGGCTATTCGAGGTCTTTTCTGGTTCCATATAAATTTTAGAATTATTTGTTCCATTTCTTTGAAAAAGATGGATGGTACTTTGATAGGAATTGCATTAAATGTGAAGATTGCTTTAGGTAACATAGACATTTTCACAATATTTATTCTTCCAATCCAGGAGCATGGAACATTTTTCCATTTCTTTGTGTCTTCCTCAATTTCTTTCATGAGTACTTTATAGTTTTCTGAGTATAGATGCTGTGCCTCTTTGGTTAGGGTTATTCCTAGGTATTTTATGGTTTTGGGTGCAATTGTAAATGGGATTGACTCCTTAATTTCTCTTTTTTCTGTCTTGCTGTTGGTGTAGAGAAATGCAACTGATTTCTGTGCATTGATTTTATATCCTGACACTTTACTGAATCCCTGTATAAGTTCTAGCAGTTTTGGAGTGGAGTCTTTTGGGTTTTCCACATATAGTATCATATCATCTGCTAAGAGTGATAATTTGACTTCTTCTTTGCCGATTTGGATGCCTTTAATTTCCTTTTGTTGTCTGATTGCTGAGGCTAGGACCTCTAGTACTATGTTGAATAGCAGTGGTGATAATGGACATCCCTGCCATGTTCCTGACCTTAGTGGAAAAGCTTTCAGTTTTTCTCCATTGAGAATGATATTTGCGGTGGGTTTTTCATAGATGGCTTTGATGATATTGAGGTATGTCCCCTGTGTATAATCTTTTTAATGTGCTGCTGGATCCTGTTGGCTAGGATCTTGTTGAGAATCTTCTCATCCATATTCATCAGTAATATTGGTCTAAAATTCTCCTTTTGGGTGGGGTTTTTGCCTGGTTTGGGGATCAGGGTAATACTGGCTTCATAGAGTCTGGAAGTTTTCCTTTTGATTCAATTTTTTGAAACAGCTTCAGGAGAATAGGTGTTATTTCTTCTTTGAAGGTGTGGTAGAATTCCCCAGGGAATCCGTCAGGTCCTAGGCTCTTGTTTTTTGGGAGGTTTTTGATCACTGCTTCAATCTCATTATTAGATATCAGTCTATTCAGGTTGTCGATTTCTTCCTGGTTCAATTTTGGTAGTTTATATTTTTCCAGGAATGCATCCATTTCATCTAGGTTGCTAAACTTATGGCATATAACTGTTGATAATAACTTCTGATGATTGTTTCTACTTCCTTGGTGTTAATTGTGATCTCTCCCTTTTAATTCATAATTTTATGTATTTGGGCTTTCTCTCTTTTCTTTTGGATTAGTGTGGCCAATGGTTTATCGATCTTAATTCAAAAAACCAGCTTATAGTTTCATTGATACGTTCTACTGTATCTCTGGTTTCTACCTCATGATCTCCGCTCTAATCTTGATGATTTCCCTTCTTATGTGTGGAGTTGGTTTGATTTGTTGTTGATTCTCCAGCTCTTTAAGGTGTAGAGACAGCTGGTGTATTCTGGATTTTTCAGTTTTTTTGAGGGAAGCTTGGATGGCTATGTATTTCTCCCTTAAGACAGCCTTTGCTGTATCCCATAGGTTTTGGACTGAAGTGTCTTCATTCTCATTGGTTTCCATGAATTGTTTCAGTTCTTCTTTGATCTCCTGGTTGATCCAAGCATTCTTAAGCAAGGTGGTCTTTAGCTTCCAGGTGTTTGAGTTCCTTCTGAACTTTTCCTTTTGATTGAGCTCCAGTTTTAAAGCATTGTGATCTGAGAATATGCAGGGAATAATCTCAGTCTTTTGGTATCGGTTGAGCCCTGATTTGTGACCCAGTATGTGGTCTATTCTTGAGAAGGTTCCATGTGCACTTGAGAAGAATGAGTATTCTGTTGTTTTAGGGTGGATTGTTCTGTATATATCTATGAGGTCCATCTGGTCCAATGTGTCATTCAATGCTTTTGTTTCTTTATTGATTTTCTGCTTCGATGATCTATTTCTGAGAGAGGCATGTTAAGATCTCCTACGATTAGTGTATTCATATCAATATGACTCTTTATCTTGATTAACAGTTTTCTTAAGTAATTGGCTGCTCCCATATTGGGAGCATAGATATTTACAATTGTTAGATCATCTTGGTGGATAGTCCCTTTAAGGATTATGTAGTGTCCCTCTGTATCTCTGACCACAGTCTTTAGTTTGATGTCTAATTTATCTGATATGAGAATCGCTACCCCAGCCTTCTTTTGAGGCCCATTGGCATGAAAATGCTTCTCCATCCCTTCACTTTCAGTCTGGGTGTATCTTTAGGTTCAAAATGGGTCTGTTGTAGACAACATATGGATGGGTCCTGTCATTTTATCCAATCTGCAACCCTGTGCCATTTTATGGGTGCATTTAGGCCATTCACATTGAGAGTGATTATTGATAGATATGTTTTTATTGACATCGAGTTACCTTTGAAGTCTTTCTTTCTGTAGACTGTCTCTATATTTCTGTTCAATGCTATTCTTGGGATTTTTCCTCTTTTATAGAACCCCCCCCTTAATATTTCCTGCAGTGTTGGCTTGGTGGTTGCATAGTTTTAAGCCTTGCCGGTCTTGAAAACTCTTTATCTCTCCATCCATTTTGAATGTCAGTCTTGCTGGATAAAGTATTCTTGGCTGCATGTTCTTCTCATTTAGTGCCCTGAATATATCTTGCCAACCTCTTATGGCTTGCCAGGTCTCTGTGGACAGGTCTGACGTTATTCTGATGGACTTCCCTCTGTAAGTAAGGAGCCTCTTTGCCCTGGCAGCTTTAAAGAGATTATACCTACAATTATAATTCCTCAATTTGACTATCAGGTGTTGTGATTTTTTTTTTTTTGGAATGTATAATCTTGGGTGGAGACCGTTCAGCCTCTAGTACATGAATGCTGGTTCCATTCGTGAGATTGGGAAAACTTTCATGAAGGACTTGTTCCACTATATATTCTAGACTTCTTTCTTTCTCTTCCTCTTCAGGGATTCCAATAATTCTGACGTTGAAACGCTTCATGGCATCAGTTATTTCCCTGATTCTGTTTTCGTGGTTTCTAAGTTGTTTGTTCCAGGCTTCCTCCTGATCCTTTCTCTCTATCTGTTTGTATTCCAGATCACTAATTCTATCTTCTGTCTCAGTTACCCTAGCTTTGAGAGAGTTTAGATTAGATTGGAACTCATTGAGAGCATTGTGAACCTCCTCCCTGGTAGCTTTAAGCTCTGCCCTAACATTGTGAACATCCTGTCCCAGTCACTTCTTTAAAGGATTCTAAAGGCTTTTTACACTGTTTACCAACTTTAGTCAAATAACATTTTACTTATTTTCCCCAAACACCATTTTATGATGTTCATAGTGTAATGACATTTACCTAAAGAGAAATTATATTTACATGTAATTTATATGCATTTCTGGTTTATTTGTATCATTGGTACATACATTATTAAACCTTATTTAATGTAAAGATACATAAAGAAAACTCTAACAATAACAGTTTCCTAATTAGAAAAGTAATCATAGCGAAATCTAAATTTCTAGAATGTAAATTAATGGCTAATGAACTTATTATCTTGAATATGTAAAACCTTGTTGGAAAATGACATTAGTCTTCTCAGGCTGCTGTAACAAAATATCATAGATTATTACTTAAATGATATAAATTTATCTTCTCACAGTCTTGAGACTGGAAGTCCAAGATACAGGTGCCATCAAGAATGGTGTCTGATGACAAATTTCCCTTAGATCGCAGACTCTCACCTTTTTGATTTATACTCACATGACTTCTTCTTTGTGTATGCAGAGAGAAAGAGAAAGAGAGACTTCAAGAGTGAGCCAGCTCTGGCACCTTTCCTTATAAGACATGAAGTTTGAAAGATCAGGGCCCCACTCCAATGAACTGATTTAAATACAATTTCATCCTCACTCCAAATACAGTCACACTGGTGGTTAGGACTTCAACATATGAATTTGGGAGGGACATACACGTTCAGTCTATAACATGAATATTTAAAATTTGTGATGAGGCTGATAAAAATAATGTTATTGTGGAGCAAAAGGAATAACACAGAGGACATTGGGTGAAGGAAAGTAGAAGTGAGTTGGGGAAAATCAGAGGGAGAGATGAACCATGAGAGACTGTGGACTCTGAGAAACAAACTGAGGGTCTCAGAGGGGAAGTGGGTGGAGGTTGGGAGGGACTGGTGCTGGGTATTAAGGAGGGCATGTATTGCATGGAACACTGTGTTCAGTGCATAAACAATGACTCTTGGAACACTGAAAAAATAAAATTAAATTAAAAAAAGAAGAAAAAGTTATATTTTGAAAAGTAATAACATTGCATATGAAATTTTATCCTAGTTAGGAAATACTGTATAATTAATAAGTTTTGATTCAGATACAATATTATAGGAGTATATATGTAGTTGAAAAATGTCTATTTTGTTTTAGACACTACGTTAATAATAACCACTTTATCCTCAGTCTGAAATTCCAGCCACATATTTTGAAAAGCATTTTGAAATCTCAGTAAAAAATATACATGATGCTGACATCAAAAAAATAGATGATGAGAAAACTATATTTATAATATGAAATTCAAATATAAATATGAGTGTATATGATATTTTAAAGCACATTTCTAAGGGTTTAAAGGTCATCTGAAAGTTAACTGGAACACAACAGACTTTAAATATTTCCTTTGAAATAAGCAATTCATTAACAGTAATTCTTGAGTGATTATCTCAGAACTATGAAAGAAGAATATCAAATTATTTAAAATATGAATGAATTTATCAACTCTCAACTATTAATGTGGAAGGGCAAACTAGATTATAGTAATCAAATATTAACAAAAGAATATTGGAGCCTGTATTTGTTTCAAAGTATATATATGCATTGTTGGAAAGCAGTGTCAATGGAAGAAGTTATAATTTAAGTAATAGGTATATTGAGAAGAAAAATAAATAAGCTGACCACCTTTTGACACCAAAATTGATTAATAAATGACTGATGATAAGAAAAATAGAATTAGAGAGATGATGAATCCTTTTATAGGGAAAGACAGTAACACTACTTTCTGGAAGTAAAAGAAAGAATATAAGAGAGAAGAAAAAGTCAAATATGAGAGGGGTAAGAAAAGTGAAGAGAGAAGAACACACCTGGGAATTTAGAAGAGATGAAACATCTGGAGAGTTGCTATGAACCACTGTGGTTTTAACAGGTGGATGGATAAAAGGCATTTTAACTGAGTTTCATTATGTTTTCTGTGATGTAATCCCTTTTCCACCCTCCAGAATACTGTTATAAAATGTATGTTTCAAATGTAGTCTTATTTGTGTTGGATATATATGCATGTGCACCTGTACATTTTATAGATCTCATACTGACATAAGTCTTTAAATGGTATCAAAGCATCCCAGGTTTATTTAGGTTACATGACAACAAAGCCAAAAATTTGTAGGTGGTGGGAAATAGTTGAGTAATATAAATAGGTAGGAAGTATAAAACCTGGATAGCAATATAGAGATTTTATACTTAGATGGGCCCAAAATAGACAAAGAAAAACTTTATAAAGATGCAAATCAGGCACCTGGGTGACTCAGTGGGTTAAGCCTCTGCCTTTGCCTCAGGTCATGATCTCAGGGTCCTATGATGGAGTCCCACATCAAGCTCTCTGCTCAGCAGGAAGCCTGCCTCCCCCTCTCTTTCTTTGCCTGCCTCTCTGTCTACTTGTGATCTCTCTCTCTCTCTCTGTGTCAAATAAATAAATAAAATCTTAAAAGAAAAAAGATGAAAATCTACCTACAGAGATTGCCTGCACTATGGCTTTCCCTTTATGCACCACCCCCCCCACCCACACAGTCATCTTCCTCCTATTGTCCTTTGTTTTCCTTTTTTCTTAAGGATTTTGTTTATTTGTTTGTCACAGGGTGGGGGGAGGGGTAAAGACAGAGACAGAGAGAGAACAGGTAGAGAGAGTTGCTGGCAGAGGGAAAGGAAGAGGCAGTTTCCATGCTGAGCAAGGATCCTGATGTGGGACTGATCCCAGGACCCCAGGATCATGACCTGAGCTGAAGGCAGCAGCTTAACTGACTGAGCCACCCAGGTGATCCATCCTTTGTTTTCCTGATCTTGTAATACAAATTTAATTCAAGCAACATCAGGGAGGGAATCACCAGACTTGAAGGCCTGTGCTTATCAGGTAAAGGGACATTTCAGAAATCTATGGACAGATGACTGGAACATTCCAATGTATTGTCACTGCATAAGACCTTTGAAACTTTGGCAATAAGAATATGGGAAGTAAGGAGACTCTAAGAGTATTTGAAGTTAAAAATTTCTATCACTTCAGTGGAAAGAGCATAAAAACAAAATTAGTTTGAGTCATGGAAAACAGAAAGAATAATTTTTTCTTGCAGACAGTTTATGGATTTAGATGATTATTTATTACGCATTGCTAAAAATTTTTATGTGGTACATGAACTATGCTATGAACTGATTACAAACCATAAAAATTTAGCATTCATTTTGATGCAAGTGTTTTGACCTTGTGGGATAAGTGATGTTCAGAGAGTAGGTGTCTTCTCAAAAGTTACTGCTGATTTCAGCAATGTCACTGAACTACGATGAGACTGAATTAAGAGTCCTGTGGAGTCTACTATTCTGACCAAATGCAATAGCCTAGAGGAAGAAAAAAACGTGTATTGAGTAAATGGTTGAAAACAATTTCTGAATGCCTCAGATTCTCTTAATTTCAGGAAAAATACCCAGAAAGAGGGGGAAGAAGCAAGAGATTTTTCAAAACCTTCTCTTGGGATCTCTTTATTCTGCTTGCAGAAACTAAGCACACTTAGCTACATAGATAATTATCACAAAATTTAAAACTTGTGCTCTAGATTCACACAGTGCCAGTGCTTAAGCCAAGTTTGGCCTAATTCTGTAGTTTATTTGGCAAGCAAATATTAAATAAATGAGAGGGAAAAAAATCAAAAGGAGCATAATATAAAAATGTTAAGCGTGATATAAAATGCCCATTATGCAGAACAGCTACATCACAGTTTTCTCATTCCTTCTGTTACTCCTTTATCTCGTGTGACCCAGTTTACTTGTTTCTTTTATATACTTGGTCCTTCTACATCACTTTTTTCCACTCTGCTTTGCAGGATAATTAAAAAATTTTTTCCCAAAATCATTATCACTGAGTTAAGTGTGTTTTGATTGAGAATTTTAAGAGTATAAATTTGCCTAAAATGCGAAGGGTCTGAATTTTGACCCAACTTCTATAATAACAGGTAGTGGCACAGCTTCATAGATACTGACAGAAGACTCCTGTGTCAGAAACCAAGAATTTCATTCCTTTCAGCAGAGCAGAAAGCATGAGGTTTATGTTTACATTAATTACCCTGGCTCCCAAAGGGAGATGTTGCACATACTGTAAGTTGGGTCAGAGCTGAAGAACCTCAAACCTAGGAAGCCCTCAATCATATCAAAAGATGCTAGCAGGGGTGCCTGGGTGGCTCAGTGGGTTAAGCCACTGCCTTCAGCTCAGGTTGTGATCTCAGGGTCCTGGGATCGAGTCCCGCATCGGGCTCTCTGCTCAGCGGGGAGCCTGCTTCCCTCTCTCTCTCTGCCTGCCTCTCCATCTACTTGTGATTTCTCTCTGTCAAATAAATACATAAAATCTTTAAAGAAAAAAAAAAGATGCTAGCAAATATACCCAATATGTGGCCTGGAGAAATACATTTTTCTTGTCTTGGTCAAGAAAAAAATCTGTCAAAAAAGAAAGAAAAAAAAAATCTGCCCTCTGCCCTCAAGGGAGACACTGTCTCTGTCTTCCAAGGGTGTTTACTGTACAAACTTCTTGAACAAAATATCAATGCCACTTGGCAAGACTTAAATAAATACAAGAGACATGAAGAGCTGTCTCCATACTGAATCAATCTGCCACACAGGTAAGGGTGGTCACATGCTCCTACAGATAACCTGGCCTTCAGAAGAAATCTGGAGATTGGACTTTCCAGATTTGCCAAGGAAATGTTTCTAAGAAAGCATCTGAAAGTTTAGGAAAGTGCAAGCCCTCCTGTTTTTCATGTGGTTTTTGCAAAATACAGACATTTAATGATCCATTTATCTATTAAGAAAAACAATAATTGTATTACAGAACTGAGGATGATTGGGGATATCCTATGTAACCACCAAGTGGTAAGTAACAGGATAAGGTTATCAGGAATCCCCTCTCCTGTGACAAATGATAGAGGTCCACATTCTCAAATGAGGGCAATAAACCTGAATGTGAATGATAATTCAAATTCTGATTGGGACACCTAGGCATTACCTCCAGCTCCAAAGCCAAAATTGATTGTGCAAGAATGGCCAGTGGCAGGAGACCAGCCTTTTAACCCTTGGGACTGAGTTGAGTGGACTGACTCTTATTGGAAGACAATGAACTTTTGTGGAAAAGGGTAGGTCTCATGTGGGAAAGATGATGAATCTGGAAGTAATCAAAATCATCTACTTGACCATTGGGAAGTCTGAGTAAAATATATGACAGGCATTTGGATATCACTGTTCAAGAGAATTCAATTTGAAACAAGACTCAATTTCCAAAAGTTTGAAGGAAAAGAAATTTACCTGGAAATAAATTTACAAGCATAATCAGATTCTGAAAGAGTCAAAAGTCAAGATTATCCTATAAATCCACTTAATTTTAGACTTATTGTATCTTTCCCATTTCCTAATTTGCTTCTGAAAATTATTTGGGGAAACTGGCTATAAAGAAATCCAAATTCCTCCTTCTTTTTTTCTGTTTTTCTTTTTATTTATCTCTCTTTTGGGAGATTTCACCCACTTTTGTGCAAAAACACTTGTGCAAAGGCAAAAAGTAGGGAAATCCTCTCCATATAAGACACTAGAGCTGGTAATCTGACAGCAAATGAAAGCTGATAATTTTGTCAAAGTGAAAATTGGACAAAAGCTTCATGGGTAAAAATTAAAATATCAATCTAAGTAAGACTTAAATAATGAGAAACAAAATTGGCAGCACATTGGGAACACTGGGAAAGTGTTAGCAACAGACTGATATTAAGTAAGATAAATCATTGCTGTGCATGGAACATTTACAAATGCAAAATAAGATATCAATACTACAAAGAAAAATTAATTTAAAAAATAAACTTAGCAATCTGGTAAAAATGCCTCCATTCGATCTGTTTACCTATGTAAGAAATAAAATTTAAAAATGATTGGATTAGCACAGATGAAATGGTTTGACAAAAACTTGTGATAACAACTACAAGCATATCTCATTTTTTTGTACTGCACAGATATTTCATTTTTTACAGATTGAAGTTTTGTGGCAAGCCTGAATTGAGCATGTCTGTTGGTGCCATTTTTTTTTCCCCAAAAGGATATGCTCACCTCATGTCTCTGTATCACAAATGGTAAATTTCACAATTTCTCAAACTTTTAAATTAATATTATACTTGCTATAGTGATCTCTGATCAGTCATTGTGACTCTCTGAAAGTTCAGATGATGGTTAATATTTTTTTAGTGCTTAAGTATTTTTTGATAAGGTATGTACATTGTATTTTTAGACATAATGCCATTACACTTAAGAGACTACAGTATGCTAACTTTTATATACACCAGGAAACCAAAAGATTCATTTGACTCACTTTATTGTGACATTCACTTTATTGCAATGGTCAAAACTGAACCTGTAATTTCTCCCACATATGCCTGTACATAAAACATCCACAACCACTGTCTACAGTGTAGTTTTTGCAATAATTCTCAAGGTCATTTTTAAAGTGAATGAATTTATCACTGGTTTTCAATTTTATATTCGTTCTTTTTATTTTTGGAGTACATGAAGGGAATACTTTTGGGTATAGTAGGGTTGGAGAATTAGCACAATGATGGTGTTTAGTGATTGATTTAGAAGTACTAGTTGCTTAATTATTATCTATTAATTTAAATGTTTCTTTCATGTGATCCAAAATATTTAAGAAATTACTCCAGAGAATACTTCTACAAATGAAAAGATATTCTTAAATAATACATATATTTTTATAATACTGCCTACCACATGGGAGCTTTGTGGTTTGGAAACAATATCTTTCATTAAATTATAAGTTAATGTAAGGGAATTCCATGACATTAAACTTTGTGTACTTATTTTAATATATTGGCATCATAATCATAATTGTTGTGAAGATGTAATATATAGACACACCAAAACACTGTGAGTGTGAAAGAGAGACTGAACACTATCACTAAATGTTTTAGAGGGGAACAGCCTATGCCCCAATAACTGAAGGGGGAATACAATCAAAGACCAAGTAAGTCATGACTAGGGAAGTAACTTAGAAGTATGCATTTTGCTATTTGAGGTACAGCTGATTCCTTTGTGCTTCCTCCAGTGAAGCTAGCAACTGACTAAATCAGTTGTGTACCATCATGCTGCACAAGAAATCACTAGTCTCCTCTCAAGCCATCCACACTTATTCCAAATAGTCTTACTGAAGGTGTCTAGGCTGCTCTAGGGACCATGAGCAAGCTAATCAAGTACGACCACTAACTTCTTTCTTTATTTAAGACTAGTGAATACATACAGTTCTCAGTTTCTTTTTAAATTCCTCAGATTGATTTTTAAATTTTTACAACCACGTGGGCAGAAAATGTGTCATTTTGAAGAGCATAACTTCCTCTTAAATTCCTGTGGGTTTATCAGAATGAACATTAGCTATCTGAGGAAGTCTGAAGTAATAATTATTTACATTTTGACAATTATTATCATAAAAGGAGGTGTTTATTTCAATTTTTAAAATATGTATTATTTTTGTAATTAATAACTAATGAAAAACATGTATGTTTTGCTAATAAGAGAATAAATGACTTAGAATAGTGCATCCTTAAAAATGCCAGAAAGGAAAACTAGCGTATAACAGTTTGAGGAAACTATTTGCAATATTTGTAACAAAATGTACTATTTTTATTATCATATAAGTAGAATTAATACATAGATTCAGAAAAATTCATACATGGAACTAAATTCCACATGCAAGACAACTACATAAAACTTTGCCCTATTAAAAATCAAGGAAATGCATACTTGATGAAACAGTCTGTTCAAATTTCCAAGGATTTTGTTTAAAATATTAATACGGGCTCTTAGGTGGTGTAGTTGGTTAAGCAACCAACACTTGGTTTTGGCTCAGGTTGTGATCTCAGGGTCCTGAGATGGAGCCCGGAGCCAGGCTCCACACTCAGCACAGAGTCTGCTTAAGATTCTCTCTCTGTCCTTCTGCCCTGCCCCACTAAAATAAATAAATAAGTCTTTAAAAGATTAATACTTAAATTGTATCAGATGGAGGAAGCTTTCATATAATCAATACAATTGTAAATAATTATAGGTAATGATGTTAAACTTCTATAGTTAGTCAAGAATCTTAAGTAGTATGCTTTGATCAGTATTTTTATTTCTATGATTTTGTTCATTCCATACTTAGAAAGGTTCAACAAGATATATGGGCTAAGAAGAATCTAAAGTTGGAAGAAATTTAAAACATCATGTACAGTGATAGGGATTGGTTAAAGCCATAGTTATTATTATGAGAAGAACTAGCATGTATTGAATATTTTGTATTTTATAGGCTTTGCCCCATGTGAGATACATATATATCAACAATAAATATATTATTTCGTTAATCAGTGTAATTATGTATATAGGTTGTTGTAATTGTTTTTATATAAAATAAAAGGAAACAAGTTTAAGGAAGTTAGAATACATGTCCAAAATATAGCTGCTAGAGTCCAGAGGTTATTCCAAGTTTGCAAGACACCAAAATTTGGGTTTTTCAGTATCCCAAATACTTCTATGCTTATATAAGATAAAATGCAAGAATTTACAAAAATCCTTATAGCATATAAAATAAAAGTAAACAATTTAAAGTATAGCATATAAATATAATCCTGTTTGTGTGTTGATGTTCATAAATATATCAAAATATTTTTATTAACCCTGAGTGTTCAAAATACATGGTCTTAAATGTTATTATAAGATGAGATATTGTTTAAAATAAAAAGTATTATTAAATTTGAATAAAACAATGTATACAGTGAATAAAAAATCACATGCCAACTAGGCTTTGAATCAGGGAAAGCAATTAGCAAATTATTTCAACAGTGAATATTTATTCCCCTAATAGGGTTAAACATTTGTTTAAAAATGATGACCCAGTTTCATTAACATCATCACTGCATGTAAACAGTGTGATTATTTTCACAAATATTGTAGAATTACACACATTTTAAACCTCACAGCAGGACTCTGTAATCATGGCAGAAGGTCTTTCTAAAATGAACAGTATTTCTTTCCCAATAGAACCACAAGTAGACAAATGAAAACACTATGAATAATCATGGCTTCCATAAAACAGCAGTAATGTTAATTTAGTATAGTTTAAGAATTATATCTCTTGAGGAAATTTCTGAGAAAAAAACAAAGAATTTTCCTGAAGTGACTGCATAGTACCAAAAGTAGAATAAATATTTTAGTATCAGAATAAGGAATCTATCATTTGCCCATTTTTAATATAAGTATGCATTTTTGAAACTTTATTTGTTAATGTGAAACATTTACTGGAATATAAAACTATATATTCCTTTGACTTTAGTAAAATGAGATTAGCACATGGATTTTTCAAGGAAATTTACTTTGTGGAATATATATGTGTTAAGTAAACATAAACTACAGTGTTTAGAATTTTAAAAAAATAAATAAGAAAGCAATTTAAATGAAAGCTCTTCATCTTTCCTTTCTTGCAAATGTTTTCTTTTAAATTCATATGATGTTAAAGAAAGTTTACTTTGGGGGAAAAACGTTTAATTAAAATATATGTACATAAAATATAAATTTTGTAAGCAAGAATTCTTAAAGGTAGGGTGAATAACAACATGGGAATAGAAGATAAACTAATATATGTTACTATTAAGTATATATATATATATATATATATACACACAATTTTATATACATATATATGTATATGAAATTAGATAAATGGTAAAGGATAGTTTCCCTAGGTGGTTGAATTAATATTTCATCTTGATTGTTTTATAAATTTTTATTTATTTTTTTATTTTATTTAATTGTTTTGATCATTTTCTTGAAAAATATAGTGTGTCATTTGTAAAAATCCAGTAACTATGTATACACAGTAACTTTACCCAAGCAACTGGGAAGGATCTGGAATTTTTCCTACTTGCAGTCTAACAAAGTAACATACCACCATTTCACTGATGCTGACAGAAAAGATGAAACTCCTGGATCAGAGAAAAAATACATTATTATTACCAGAAATAGCAGTAGATAGAGTTATAAGTATTTTTGCTGTTTCTGGAGCAGTTTCTGGAGCCTCCTTTCCCATAGAGTCACATGAAGAGGATTACTGATCCCTTCACATTCAGTAGGTGGCTTAAATGGGAGAAATCCTGATGTTAATCCTGATGTTAATCCAAACTTTTTTTTTCTTTAACCCAGCCTTTTTATACTGAACAGTATGCATGCTCACCTTTCATTCTGGAGGGAGACATCTATCTTCCAAGCTATTTGCTGTAAATACATCTCATACAGATAATCCACAGTAAAGGCAATGAGTATCTCTGACCACAAAAAGTGCTGAAACACATACACTTGAAAAATTGTCTCCTGACCCCTATAAACAAACAAACAAAAAAGAAACTCATTAAAATTTCATATCATACAATATAATCCTTTAGGTTTGAATCTACCATTTTGGGGAAAATCATTATTTTGAACAATAGTTGTTCAAAATACAACTATTCTGAATTCTTGCTATTTAAAAACAAAATGTCACATTTATAGATTTAATAAATAAAAACACTTTGTATTTTACGTTTTTTACACAGTTAGAGTATAGTAATTTCATAATGCACACATTACAAAAAATGGACAAGATAATGTCCTAGGCACAGCATATGACTGGGTGTCAAAATACACAAAATACTGACCAACTAAAACATTAACTAAGAATGTGTCCTTTGACAAGTCACAGAACAGCACTGTGTTTTATTTCATTATTTACAAAGCATACAAAATGGACTGGATGATCTCTAAGGAACTTTTAACATTAAAGAGTTAATAAAACTATGAAATGTGTTAGAAGTTTATAAGAATTTGCCTTTTCTTTTTTTTTCCCCTCAATGTAATTTATTTCATTTCAACTTGGTGAATTAAATGAAACTCTACTGTATATAAATAAGCTGGTATGGATATACAGAGGAGCTAAATATGAACATTTTTCCCTAAGAAATTTAATATATGGGAAAACAGAACTGCCACATAATTGTATGGGTTGTGCATTACATAAAGCTTGACTGTGATATGAGTGGGATTCCCTATATTTGTGCATTATACAACCTGACAAACTTTATAAGTCAGTCCATATCAGTATTCCATTGCTATATAACAAATTACCATAACCTTAGCAGCTTAAAGCAACATATATTTATTGTCTTATACTTCCCAGTTCAGAAGTCCAGGCCTGGCTTAGCTGGGTCCTTTACTTCAGTGTCAATTACAAAGATTGCAATCAAAACGTCACCTGGACCATGGTTCCATCAGAAGCTCATGTGGGAAAATCTGTCATTTCTTGACAGAGATCATCTCCCTTGGGGAGTAGAACTGAGTTCTCCATTTTCTTGCTGCTGTTGACTGGGATTCACTCCCAGCTCCTAGAGACCACTACAGTTTCTTAACCATTTGATCTCCCCATAAGCCCTCTCACAAGAGGCAGTTTATTTCCTCAAGCTGGTAAGGAGAAGGCCTCCGTTTCCAGTCTATTAAGACAGAAGCTTATAAAACATGAACACAGGAGAGAGTGGGTTCCCCTCACTTTAGGTAGTGTACCCTAATCAATGGGTGACTCCCTGTTATTTTGTCATATAAAATTGGTTAGAAGGATGTCACATAATCAGTGTAGGGACAAAAACATGGGAATTAGGGAATAAGAATTACAGGGGAAAAGAAGTCAACCTAGAGTTTGTCCATTAGATCTTTAAAAAGAAAAACAAAGAACTAAAGAAAAATAACATACTATTGATATTGAGAGTCTACAGCACAATACTCTTGAAAATGGTAATGTGAAATATTATTGTTATTAGTTTAAAGGAAGTTTTAAACACACACACAAATATATATTTTCATAAGACACAAGAAGACATAGTATAAAAACTTTTCTAAGAGCAACACATAAAAAGTGAAGCTAATATTTTATTTGGAGTTATGAAAATGAGATAGCACAAGAAACTAAGTTGTTAAAGTAAATTGATTATTGAAATCAATTTCAAAGTCACTAGATATGAGAAGTATTAATGGATTTTCTGAGAAAATCAAGATAATAGCTAATGCAGTCCCATGGTATTTCTAATTAATTGTTAGTTTTAAAAAAATACTCTTGGGCGCCTGGGTGGCTCAGTGGGTTAAAGCCTCTGCCTTCAGCTCAGGTCATGATCCCAGGGTCCTGGGATGGAGCCCCGCATAGGGCTCAGCGGGGAGCCTGCTTCCTCCTCTCTCTCTGCCTGCCTCTCTGCCTACTTGTGATTTCTCTCTGTCAAATAAATAAAATATTAAAAAAAAAAAAAAAGAAAGTACTTTGGTTGGGGCGCCTGAGTGGTTAAACATCTGCCTTCAGCTCAGGTTATGATCCCAGGATTCTGGGATCCAGCCGCTGCATCAAGCCACTGTATTGTGCTCCCTATTCTTTAGGAACCCTGCTTCTCTCACTCTCACTCCCCTTCTTGTGTTCCCTCTCTCACTGTGTCTCTGGCAAATAAATAAATAAATAAAATCTTTTTAAAAAAGGTACTCTGGTCACCTGAGTTAGACAAATATGCAGAGGCAATTTAATGGAAAACGGTTGCTTTTTTCAAAAAAAGATCCTGGAACGTTTATGAAATAATGTACACAATAGATAACTCACACCATATAGAAAATTAGTTCAATAGGATACTAAAGACTAAACCGGAAAATATAACACTGTAAAGCTTCTGGAGAAGACAAAGGAGAAAATATTTGGAAGTCTGGTTTTGGTAAGGTATTTTTAGATATAAAACCAAAAACCCAAACCATTTTAAGAAGTTGAATGTTATAAAAAATCTGTAAAATTTAGACTTTATCAAAATTAAAACAAAACCTTAACTTGTGAAAGACATTATTAAAAAAAAAAAAAGTAAAGCCAAGGCAAAAACTGCAAGAAAATATTTAGAATCTCATATCTGATAAAATACTCATCCACAATATATGAACATTCCTTGAAAATAATAAGAAAACAAACAATTAAATCTGGGCAAAATATCTGAACAGACTCTTTACCAAAGAATATATATTACTGGAAAATAAGGGTATAAAAAGACAGTCAACATCATTTATCATTAGCTAAATGCAAATTAAGACCACAATGTAACTCCACTATTCATCTATTTGAATGACTAGAATCCAAACACTCATATTAACCAATGCTAATGAAGACAGAGTTCAACAGCAACTCTCATTAATGGCTATGGGAATGCAAAATGGCACATACTCTGGAAAACAGTATCATATAACTTTAACCCTAGACACTAGATGATCCAGCAACTGCACCCTTATATAAATGAAAATTATATCTTATATCACAGAAAATTCTGTACATTACTGTTTATAGCAGCTTTATTGATAACCATCATAAAATGGAAGCAACAGAGATATTCTTCAACAGATACGTGAATAAACAATGCATTTTTACAATGGAATTTATTCAGAGAAATAAAAGGACTAAGCTACTAATTCATAGATCCATATGGATAAATTTAGATATAATTCTCTAAGGGAAAGGAGCCAGATACAAAAGACTACATACATATGATATATTTTCATTCACATGATATTCTAGAAGAGGCAACTATAAAGAATGGAAAAGATCAGAAGTTCCTAGGGATTTGGAGCAGAGTTGATTGTTTATGCACAGGAGAATTTTTAGGGTGATAAAATATATAATTTGCATTTTTGAAAACACAACTCTCCATCCCAAAGAATGTAGTTTAAAATATAAATATTAAGTGCATGGGCATGCACACACACACTCAGGGCATTGTAGATTACATGATGCATTATATACTGTGAAAGATTCATCTGTCTCATATACTGATGACATAGCCTCACTGAAAGTCATGAGGGAAAAGAAGCTGATCTACTTAACTTTGGGGAAAATGTTGATTTTACTGGAAATTCTAAGGCTCGAGGCAAACAGAACTTGCTCTTGTTTATTTTGTTTTCTCACATGAGTAGACTTTAACAATTCTGAAAGAACTCTAAGTGAATATTATTAGTGTTGAAAAATGAAACAAATGGAATATAATGAAAACCAGATTTTTAATTGTCAGAAGATATTAGAGATAAGCGAGAGGAAAACTAAAATAAACTCTGTCATAATGGATTAAAGTTTGAGACATCATTATCTTCATGTTGCTTAATATACACATAGATTTATAGATATTGTAGTAATTATGTGTATATTTGAGTTTTTATGTTTAGATATATTTTCTATTTCTGTCCATTAAGAAGGCCTAGAAGTAGAGACACAGTAGCAGCAACAAAAATACCCAGAAACTCATCCTGGTTTCTAAATACCATTCTACAATAAGCAGAACCAAAGTTCTTGGAAGAATGACTGAGTTTAGGGCTGGTGTGAGGAAAATGCAAGATGAACATAGAGCATCTTACAGTGCCAGAGAGTAAGGAATTTCTCACTAAACAAAGAGATGGCACATCAAAGAAATATGGGAACCAGTCTGAAAGAGTTCCCAATGGCCAAAACTCAACAATTTGTAAAATAAAATAAGTTTATTCATAATCAAATGAAATAGTTTTGGATTGTAACATTCTATTATTAGTTTTTCACTCTTGCTGTAATAACACAAACATAGGGATTTGAAGTCACAAATTATCTTACAGAGTTGCATAGGTCAGAAGCCCAAAAGGAAGCTCACTAGCGGAAAACTGGGTATGGGAAGGGTAGTATTCTTTTCAGAAACTCCAGAGATTCTGTTCGCTTGTCTGTTCCAGCTTCTAAAGTCTATTTTCATTTACCTCGACTAGTGGCCCTTTCCCTCCATTTTCAGAGACAGCAACATTGCATTCTGACAGTTAATCCTAAGTCTTATTTATCTTCCTCTGACTAAAGTCGGGAAAAAGTACTCGCAAGAACTTGTAAGAGAAGAATGAACTCACCACAGTAATCCAGAGTAATTGCCCCATCTAAAGTGCCTTAACCCTAATCATATCTGCAATCTCTTTTGCCATGTAAAGTAATATGCACAGGTTCTGGGAACTGGAGAGCCATCATCCTGTCCATAAACACAAAATATAAAATGCATAACACAATTCCATACTGACATAAAGAAGTGTTTAAATATATGAAGAGAGAAGAGAGCAAATCTTTATTATAGAGAATTTCAAATAATAAATGTAGATACACCTCTCTCCAGGATGTAGAGCTTTTGGAGGGCTGGACTTACTGACTCATTTCTAAAGAATAGAGTACACATAGAGGAATATAATAACCACAGAATAGACAAGCCTGTCAAATGGTATCTTAACCAAGTGATCAAAGTTAACATCACTGATTATAAGTTATAGTTACATCATGTGTCCCCTGGTATGGTATCTTAAGAAGGCATTTCACGTTTGTGGGTATTCTATTGACCTAAAACCTCTCTTCTGAAATAATAATAATAGCTAACATTAATCATGTGCCACCCATTGTTGAAACACTTTACATGTTCTAGTTCATTTAACATTCACAACAATCCAATACATCCCCATTTTATGAATGGGGAAACTGGATCAAGTTTATGATCCTAATAAATAGCAGGGTCAGGATTTTAACCAGGGCCATTTGACAGCATTGTGGGTGCTCTTTATCATAGAGCATTGCCTCACTCTGAGATGAAGGAAGTTTGTACAGATGCTGTGGAAGTATTGCTTATTCCAGTACAGGTCTCTTTCCTCTGCCTAGTAAAATATTTCTAGCCACAACCTCTAGTCTGTAATTATTAATATTTTTAACAAGAGCTTTATTGAAATGGAGTTCATATGCCATAACAATCTCCATTTTATTTTAAAGATGTAGTTATTTATTTTAAAGAGAGAGCACAGGAGCAGGAAGGACAGAAGCAGAGAGAGAGAGAGAGAGAGAGAGAGAGAGAGTATGGAATCTGTGTGCTGGGCACAGAGCCCGGACTTGGGGCTTGATCTCAGGACCCTTAGATCACCATCAGAGCTGAAACCAAAAGTCTGCTGCTTAACCGGTTGCACCATCCAGGCACCACACAATCTCTATTTTTAAAGTATACAATTATGTGATTTTTAAGATATTAATGAAGTTCTACAAACATCACCACTATTTCACTTTAGAACATTTCAATCACCTTAGATGAAACTCATTTCACTCACATTCACGGTACCCCTTCCCCCATAACATCTGGCAATCATTAATCTATTTGTGTCTTCATGGATTCTCCTATACAGGCCATTTTATAGAAATATAATCTTACAATATGTAATCTTTCGTGACAGGATTTTTTTTTCATCTAGCATAATGTTTTCAAGATTCATTCATGTTGTTCAAGTCCATTCATTCAGTTTCTATAGCCAAATAATATTTCACTGAATGGTTATACAGTTGAATATTGTTTATTCATTCATCAGTTGATGGGAATTTGAATTGTCCCCACTTTTTGGGTTCTCTGAATAAAGCTGCAATGAATATTTACATATAACCTTAGTTTATCTTGACAGATAACTAGAAATTAAATCATTGGGTCATATAATAACTCTTATGTTTAACAGTTGATGAACTGCTAAACTGTTTTTACCGAAGTGGCATACTATTTTGCATTTCTTCCAGCAATATATAAGAGTTCCAATTTATCCACATCTTTACCAACACTACCATTGTATTTTTGATTATAGTCTTCTAGTGGGTAGAGAGTGGTACTTTGTCGAGGTTTTGATTTTCATTTCTTTAATGACTAATAATGTTAAATATCTTTTAAGTGCTTATTGGCTATATGTATATGTTCATGGGAGAAATGTTTATCACAAATTTTGCTAACTTTTAATAGAGTTATCTGGATTTTTACTTTTGGTATAAGGAGAGGTTCAATTCATTCTTTTGTAAGTGGTTATTCTGTTGTCCCATAGTTGTTCATTGGAAAGACTATCTGTTCCCCATTGAATTGTCTTAGAAACCGTCTCAAAAGTCAGTTAGCTATAACTGTAGGTATTTACTTACTGTCTCAATTCTATTACATTTAATTATATGTCTGTTATTATCCAGTCACCACTTAATGTGATATTAAAAGATGATAAATACGAAGAGAAAGTATAAGGTCACATAAGTAACCTCTTGTTTTTAAGATCTTGTATTTCTGAGAAAAAAAATATTTCATTTTCTACTTGGATATCCATTCCCTGGTTGTTTTTTTATTTTTGTTTTAATTTTTGTCTTTTTCCCCATGATACTTATTTTAGTTCCTATTTAGACTAATGATTTAGTCCTATTTGGGATATCAGAACAGCTCCATTATGGATAGTCATATTGTTTTAAAAACAGCCATAAAAATATCAAATGGCAATTTCAGACATTTTCACTACTTATAATTATGCAAAATATATGTGGGTCTACTTGGGTATATCCCATGTAATTCATTTAATATAAAACTGGATTGTAATTAAAAGCAAAAATATAAATGAGTGCTACTCATATTATTTATTTTAGTAAGAATGTGAAGGGATATTTGCAAAGTGCATTTTTAATGTACTCAATAATACATGGATTTGTCTTATTCTTATATTTCATGTTGAAAGGTAATAATAATTTACAATATAGTATTTTTAATTTTAAATGTGGTACCTATGATGTTTATGTAGAAAACGAAGATATTAATAAATAATGATGTACAGTTTGCTTACAAATAGGTTCTTTGTATTTTATGTGAGAAACATGTGGAAGTTGAAACAAGTCCACATGTGCTTGTAAAGTCCCTTTGATGGTATTTCCATGGCTTCATTCTCTTAAAGTAGCTCATGCATGGCTGTTTAAATTTTTTGTTAAATTTTAGCAGACTTCTTACATACTTGTATGGTAGTCTGTCCTTTCTCTGCTATAGGTGAAATAGTCCATTTACCACACATCTCAAAGAGATGGCTGATCTTTCCCTTCTAGCAATTTGGTTGCCATAAGACCTCATTTCACTGATGGGTTCAAGAAAATTTATGATTTTGTAGTTTCCTTCTGAATTTTTCTTGTTAGGTAGGAGAGATATTCTTTCTAACTTTCCGCATCCTAGGCAGAGATAGAATATAGTGATTCTTTAGCAGATTACGGTTGAGAACCACTGTAATAAACAAGTAGAAATATAGCTTTTGAAATTTGTGCAAACTTAAAATATACTTTAAGGATTATAATAAAACCTGTATTTATATAAAGACATAGCCAAGTATATATGAAAGATTTCAGAGGTTGCCAGAGTATAAAATCACAGATTTGTTGTAAAGGAATCTATTAACCTGATAGATGTCCCTGTTCAAAACTCCCAAAGATACATTCTCAAATTTAGGATAACACGCACACCACACATAACATAGTCTCCACATTTTTCTTGGTCCTTCACTTATTCCTAAGTTATCCATGACATCCTCCATTCTGATTAAGACACACTTTGCTTGTTTTTTACACTTCACTTGCTCTTCAGCCACATTTCAAGGCAACTGTAGTATTTGCTTCCTCTGTTTGGGACTCTCACCGGCATATGCTATGAGTCCCATTTTCCAGAGATGTCTGTCTTAACTACTTTCTAAAATAAAACAAATGAAATAAAATGAAACAAAATGAAATTAAATAGTGAAAAAAGAAAAAAAGAAAAAAATGCCTTCGTTCCCTAGATTCTTATATTCTTCCCCTACCTTAATTTTTCTTCATAGTTCCCATCCCCCAAAACCATTATTTGTTTATTTTTGACTTCTGAATTGCCCCAGCATAGAACATTGCTGGTCATAAACTAGTCATATATATAATAAATATATAAATATGAATGTTAATGAAAAATAAATCAAGAATTAAAGACACTATCAAAAGTTTACAGTAAATTGAAATCGTTTAGTGTCACTCTATGGTGGTAATACATCACTGAATATTCTGGGAAGATTCTCTAAATGGGACAAAGAGAGTCTCTTGGTATTATCAGGTAATGTTTTTTTCATTTAGTTTTACAGGAAATGAAATAAGTTATTGGAATATTAATATGACCTTTCAACAAAGTATACAATGATATAAATGTTTTTGCTAAGAGATGCTTAATATGAGCAAGAATAAATGTATAGTGTCTAAAGGTCTTTTTTTTCTCTCATAGAATCATGTTTTCGTGAGAATTGTGATAGACTGATTATCTTTCCACTGAAGCAGCCACCCATCTATCCATCTTTTTGGCTTTCCATTTAGCGACTGGCCAAGATGGCTATAATATTCCCTTCAGCTTAACTAAATTTTAGACAATTTTCTTCCAGACTATAGTCCCCTGACCTTCTTTTTCTCAGAGCATTTATTTTACAAAATTTGCAATTGTAAATTCTTTCTTTGCCCCTTTGAGATGTAAATCTTCTCCTAGTCTCTTGACAATTTTATAACCAAGGAAAATCATTCTCCAGGACCTGGGAGCCCTGCCTTCGAAATGTAATCATCAAGAAAAATAATTCCCCTGTCTCCTCTCTGCGGCAAGATAGGAACCTAACTTAAATTAATGTCAATTAGCAAGTACAGATGGCTTAATCACATTGACCAACCTCCCCACCAGTATCTTCTAGTACATTTCCATTAGCTCACTTCAACACTTAAAAACTCTCCTGCCTTTTGTTGCAGAGAAGTTGAGTTCAATCTCTCTCTCACATTGTAACAGTGTTGAATAAAATCTTCCTTGACTGTTTAAGTAATCCAGTGCAATTTTCTCTGATACTATCCATCTAGCACTTGATAGAGACTGCCCAGGTTTGAACCCAGATGCCACCATTTAAAGGTTATGTTACCTTAAGAAATATTTTAACCTCTCAGTAATAAATTCACTCACACATAAAATGGAGAAATAAAGCATCTGTTCCAAAGATGTGTTAAAAGAAGTTAATAATGTAATGTGCTTATATCAAAAAATTTGATAAGAGATAAATCTTAACTATTTATGAAACTTTCCAAGTCTCAAATAAAATAAAAAAAATTATTCAGATGCCATTCTGGGCCTTCATTTTTCCCAATTTAAATAATGATAAAAGTATGATGACTTTCTGAAGCTGTATTGTTACTCTTACTCCCCAACACGATAGTCATCTTATCATAATTGTGGATACTCAGACAAAAGCCTCAAGAAATCTCAACTTATTTTCATCTTCATTACATGTATTCAGGGTCCCAAGAGACCAGGATTTTAGAAATTTTGGAAAGTATTTAAGGCATATTATATCTAGTACATCTAGTATACAGAAAATTAAAAAAAAATACAGTTTTAACCATATGCAAATTCTTTCCTTTTTCTTGGTGTTTACAAAGAAAGACGGTCTGGAGTTAGGGACTCCCTATTTTTCTTTTAATTCCAAACACATGTCTTACTCATGGAGATAAATATTCAAAGGACACAATAAGAGGAGATTAAGGAAAAGGGAGACCTGTGGCTTGCTGGGAAATAGCAAATGCTTTTGGGTTAACATGCCACAAGGATATCAAAATGCGGTCTATTTCTGAAATCATGTTATCATATCATTTCTACATATACAGTCCTTAATAGCAGTGTTTGGTTTCTGTTGATAATATCTACAGAATTGGATTTCTCTTACATTTCAGCCCTGTGATACTGATGACAATACAGAAGCATAACTTTTTACAGTTTTCCCTCTTATGTTTTCGTTTTTCAGTAAAAATTATGAAATTTGGGCACCTGGGTGGCTCAGTGGGTTAAGCCTCTGCCTTCGGCTCAGGTCATGATCTCAGGGTTCTGGGATCGAGTCCCACATCGGGCTCTCTACTCAATGGAGAGCCTGCTTCCTCCTCTCTCTCTCTCTCTCTCTCTGCCTGCCTCTCTGCCTACTTGTGATCTCTCTCTGTCGAATGAATAAATAAAATCTTAAAAAAAAATTATGAAATTTGTTTGAGACTCTAGATTTTTTTAATGATGTGTTTATTTATTTTATTTAAATATTTTGGTGCATCCACTACAGGGTTTAAGATTACATCATCATTCTGTAGCAAATCTGACATCCATTTCTCGACATTTTTCTGTTGAATTCAATTGTCTATTTAAGTTATACAGTCTCCAAAATCTTTTCCTGAAAATCCAGATTTATTTGAAAAATATTCTTGTTTAGATAGCCATTCACACAATATCCATATATACAACATAGATTTTGGAAGTCAAAATAGCCAGTGTATTAAAAGTTCTTGCCTTATATAAATCTTACCAAAGAATTTTAGAACAAGACAACTCATGAGTATCTATTTTCTTTTTATGGCAAATAACAAGACATGTTTCCTTCAAACCTCATCAGCTATTTGACCAATACAAAAGAATTGACTTACAAAGTTTATTTCTGTTGAAATAGAAAACTTGCAATTTCTATGATGCAAATACAATAGAAAAACTACCAAGTCCCTAGTCAGTTGATTATATCTAAAGCTTCCCAACCTTTGTAGGACAGTTATTTTTATAGGGTCCATACGGATCTGCAAGTGGCATTGACATTTTCAGGTCTATGTTTGTTTTCCCATTTGAATCCTCAAGGATATGCAGAAGCTTGCTGGGCATTTGGTTAGTCAAGTGTTATTGCTGGCCTCTGTTTCAGTGTTTCATTGGGGGATTTTTGTCCTAATCAAAATAAATAGGCTGTTTCATACCGAAAGTGATCTTATTGACAGATCCTAAAAATGTTAAATGAGCAACCTATCTTAGAAATGTTGTGTTCTAATTTAAAATCATTACAGCACTGGAGCCTTGACATGAAGTTATTTGTTATAATTTCTTATTTGGTTAGTGTAAACTACTCCATGTATTTATTGTTTGATTTTGGCCTTATTTATAATTATTAGCACAATAGTTACATTTACATTTACAACTTTAGTCCGAAAAAAATATAGCACAAATAAAAATTATTTCTGTTTTATTATTATTATGTATTATTGACTTCACAGTTGCTAAACTGATACTTAGGTATCTTAGTATTTATCAGTCATGAGTTTTTCAATAATTTCTATAACTTATCACATTTATTTTATACAGTTTTTTCTAGACATGTAAGGACAATGTCATTTGGCTCCTTTTGTAACTCAAACTTGTCCTCCCCCACACCCAGCTCCAGGCAAACAAGCAGCAACAGCAACAAAAACACTACCAAAAGACAAAAACTGTCTTTTTGTTTTTCAAAAGACAAGACTTTTGAAAAATATTTTGTATGCTAACTGTATAAGATTTCACTCTAAATATTCTTAGATTAATTATTAAGAAATTAGTTAAGAGACAGCTATATTTAAAAGTATATGCCCCTGGGGATAAAAATATATGTTTATAAAAAATAAAAAATTAATAAAAAAAAAACAAAGAAAAAAATTTACCACAGGGGGGGGAAAAAGTATATGCTTTATCTTAAATAAATGCTGCATTTTTTCTAGGAAATATGAGATATTTCTTATGTTTTTGAAATAATCTCTAAATTTAAGAGTATATTATAGTGATTAGAGGTGCACAGTCCAGGAACAAACCATTGGGTTCAAATCCTAGCATTCTCTTTCACTGTAGTTTTTGATATGTTACAAAACCAAAATAAAACCTATTTCATAGTATTTATATAAGGAGTAAGTAAATTTATGTAAACATGGTTAGATAGTGTTTGGCATATATAAAACATGCTGTTAATATGATATTATTAACAGCATTTAACTTGACATTTTGACTTTACATTCCTTTGTTCAGTTGTTGAAAACCTATAGCATTAGCTTTCTTCTTCTGTACTGCAAAAAAAAAAAAAAAATAGAAGAAAGGAAGAGGAAAAGAAATAAAAGAAAGAAAGAAAGTAGAAAGGAAGGGAAAGAAGGAAAAGATGTAGAGAACTGGTTTAAAAAGGATATAGAAAGGTGCCTGGGTGGCTCAGTGGGTTAAAGTCTCTGCCTTCGGCTCAGGTCATAATCTCAGGGTCCTGGGATTGAGCCCCATATTGGGTTCTCTGCTCCGTGAGAAGCCTGCTTCCCCCTCCTCTCTCTCTCTGCCTGCCTTTCTGCTTACTTGTGATCTCTCTCTGTCAAATAAATAAATAAAATCTTTTAAAAAAAGGATATAGATATATAAAGCCAGAAAGAATAAAATGAATGATAATCAAGACAGTGTTATATAAAAGTATGTCTTTATAAAACTATATCCTTACGTAAGAAAGAACAATGTTATTAATATGACTAACAATTTGATAAATATTTCTGGTTATTTCAATACCCTTGATCTTTGATATTCTAATCTTGCTTATTCAGAGGTCTCTAAAACTCTGAAATTCAAATATATTAAAAAACTGAATATATGGGACAAATAAGAAAATCAGAAAAACATTAAGTATAAGAAAGATTGAGCCAGTTAAAATTACCTGAATTATTATGTCTAAGACATAAATTGAAACAATGTATGAAAGCTAAAGCTACAAATTATACTTTTTCTAATTAAGCATCCTTTTTTTCCAAATCCATTTTTATTTTATTTTATTTTTAAGGTTTTATTTATTTATTTAACACAGAGAGAGAGATCGATTACAAGTAGGCAGAGGCAGGCAGAGAGAGAAAGGAGGAAGCAGGCTCTCTGCTGAGTATCGAGCCCAATGTGGGGCTAGATCCCAAGACCCTGAGACCATGACCTGAGAAAAAGCAGAGGCTTCACCCATTGAGACACTCAGGTACCCCCTCAAATGCATTTTTAAATGCTTTATAGATAAGATTATTTGGCATTTGCTTCTTAGTATCTGAAGAAAGACTTCATTGTCCTAATAAAAAGGATATACATTCAAGCTTGAGACTGGGGCTAAAAAGCACTGCTCTCCCCCACAAATTCTAATTAAAGTGTAAGTCTATGGCTTATTTGCTGTTGATCATTATTTGGGCATCATTTTCCTCATCTGTGAAATAGAGATAAAAATATACTGCATGTCTTTTAAAGATAATTGTTCAGAAGAATAACTTAGATAATCAATAAAATCATTTTATTAACTCAAAACACGTCCTGGTTATTTATTAATTGCAGTCATATTTGTGAATGACCAATTAAATTTATAGTTATATTAAATATTCAATAAATCTTTCAAGGTCAGTCTTCTACCATTTTTCAAAAAATTAAGGAATATTTTTAGAGCAGTATTAAGTTTATAGTAAAATTGAGCAGAAAGAACTGAAAATTACCAATCACATTATTTCCCTCCACCCTGGGTTTCCTCCATTATTAACATTTGGTATCACAGTCGAGCATTTCTTACAACTGATAAAACAATATTGATGTCTAAAGTCTAAAACCTAAAACCCACAGTTTACATTAGGGTTTACTCTTTATGTTGTACAGTTTTTTTTTTTTTTTTTTTTTTTTTTTTGTGAAGTGTGTAAACCTGGTGATTCACAGACCTGTACCCCTGGGGATAAAAATATATGTTTATAAAAAAATAAAAAATTAAAAAATAAAAAAAATATGTTGTACAGTTTTAATGGATTTTACCAAAAGCATGACATCATGTATCTACCACTACAGTAGCGTATTCACTGCCATAAAAATCCCTTGTCCTCCACCTAGTCACTAATACCCCCCACCCAACAACAAATAACTCCTAGAAAACACTGATCTTTTTACGTTTTTGCCTTTTTGTGAATTTCATATAGTTTGAATCACACAGGATGCAGCTTTTTCGATGAGGCTTCTTTCACCTACCAATAGGTATTTTAGTTTCCTTCATGTCTTTGTATGACTTGATGCCTCATTTTTTAAATCACCAAATAGTGTTCTGTTGTGTGGATGTACCATGGTTTGTTGAAAGAACATCTTGTTTGTTTCCAATTCTTGGTAATTGTGGGGGGAAAAAAGCTGCTATAAATACCAGTGGACAGGTGTTTGTGTGGACATATTTTTTCAACTCATTTTGGCAAATATCTAGGAGCATAATTGCCTGATTATACGGTAAGGCTGTTTTTCTTTTTAAGAAATTGCCAAATTGTCTTCTGAAGTGGCTTTATAATTTGCATCCCCAGAAGGCAAACAACAGTGAAATTTCTTGTTGCATCATTTACCCATCAGCATTTGGTGTTGCCACTGTCTGGTATTTTAGTGTAGTAATATCTTAATTATTTCACTTGCAATTTCCTAAATGTATATAATATGCAATTAGAAACTTTTTAAATATTTTTAAATTTTTAAATTTTTAAATTTTTTAAATTTATTTTTATAAATTTTTATATTATATAATATATAATATATATTTATAAATTTTTAAATTTTTAAAAATAAAATTTTTAAGTAGATGTATTTGACATCTACATATCTTCTTTAGTGAGATGTCTATTAAGATGGTTGCCAGAAGGGAGCGAGTTATTGGCAAAATGGGTGAAGGAGAGTAGAAGATACAGGCTTTCAGTTTTGGAGTGAAGAAGTCATGGGAATAAAAGACACAGCATAGGAAATATAGTCAACGACATTGTAATCGTGTTGTATAATGACACTTGATAGCTAGACTTGTGCTGAACACAGCATAATTATAGAAATGTATATCTGAAACTAATGTAATATTAGTTTAATATTAATTAAAAAATTAAAAAGTTTTTTCCCATGTTTTAACTGAATTATTTATTTTCTTATTATTGGGTTCCAAGTGCTCTTTTGTATTTTAGATACAAGTCTTTTCTGAACTACATGCATTGAAAATATTTCTCCTATTCTGTGGCTGTTCTTCTCACTCTTGTAACAGGGTCTTTACACAGCAATATTATCTGAAACTTCACTGTCAAATCCAAAGCCACTTAGGTTTTCTATTATTACAATACAGATATTTTACAGATTTATTATTTACATTTATGTTTATGATCCACTTCGAATTAATTTTTGTGAAGGTATAAGGTTTGTGTCTGGATTCATTTTTCTTGTATTTGGATGACCAGTTTTTCCAGCAATGTTTGTTGAAAATACTATCCTTTTTCTATTGGGATGCCATTGATAATTTGTCAAAGATCAGTTGACTATCCTTGTGTATGCTTATTTCTGGACACAAATCTATTCCTTTGATCTAGTTGTCCGATATGTCACCAATTCCACACTGTCCTATTACTGTAGCTTTATAGTAAGTCTTGAAGTTGGATGGTGTCAATCTTCCAACTTCATTATTTTTCTTCAGTATTGTGTTGGTTATTCTGAGACTTTTTTTTCCCACAGAAACTTTAGGATCCATTTGTTTATAAACACAAAATAAAAGTTACTGGGATTTTCACTGGGATTGATTTGAATTTATAGATCAAGTTGGGAAGAACTTTACAGATCGAGTTTTGGAAAAATTGAGATCTTAGCAATAATGTCTTCTTAACCACAAATGGGGAAATGTTAAGTCCTTTGATTACTTGCATCAGTTTTGCAGCTTTCTTTATACAGTTTGAAAATATTTTATTTGATTTATAAGAATTTCAATTGTGGAGGTGTTAATTAAAGGGCTGTTATACTTTTAGCATCAAATTTTGATTCTTCATTGTTTATATATAGGAAAAATTTATTGATTTTTTTTCCTTACAACCTTGCTATAATGGTTTTTAGTTAAAAGATTTTTTTTTTTTTTTTGGTCATATCTCTGCTATTTAGTACATTGACAATCATGCCATCTGTGAACATAGAGATTTATTTTTCCTTCCTAATCTGTATACATTTCCTTATTTTATCATACTTTATAAGCTAGAAGATCCAATACAGTATAATGTCAACAAATTATAAAAGATGTGTCTGTTCTCTGTCTGTACTCTGCCTTGACCTTCTTTTGTGGACCTCAAGGTATGCCAGGTACTTATTCTGGGACCTGTGAGTAATAAGCTTCTCTATTTCAGTTTGTTGAAATTGTGGTTGGTTGCTGAAACACAACTCACCATCCAACACCTTGTACTCCACTTAACAATTGTTAATTTGACAAGTTTATAACAAGACAGTTCTTTTTGATTTTTTTTTTCTGTTCTCAATTTCATTGATTTCCATCCTGATTTTATTATTTATTTTTTTCCTGTTAACTTGGGATTTAATTTGCTCTTCTTTTTCTTATTTCATAATGTGGAAGCTTAAGTCATTGGTTTTAAATCTTCCTTCTTTCAAATACATGCATTAATGCTGTAAATTTCCCTCTAAGCACTGCTTTTCCTGCATCTCACAACTTTTGACAATTTGTATTTTCATATTAATGTAGTTCAAAATATTTTTAAAGTTCCTCTTAAGACTTCTTTTTTGACTCATGTGTTATTTAGAAGTGTGATGTTAATCTCAAAATACTTTGGGGTTTTCCAGCTATCTTTCTATTATTAACTTCCCTTTAATTCCACGTGGTTTAATTGCATACTTCATATCATATCTATTCTTTTCATTGTATTAAGAAATGTTTTGTAGTCCAGAATGTTTTCCATCTTGGTAAAAGTTCAATGTGAGCTTAAGAAGAATGTGTATTCAGTGAAGTATTTTTTTTTAAAGATTTTATTTATTTATTTGTCAGAGAGAGAGAGAGCGAGAGCGAGAGCGAGCACTGGCAGATGGAGGCAGAGGGAGAAGCAGGCTCCCCGCCGAGCAAGGAGCCTGATGTGGGACTCGATCCCAAGATGCTGGGATCATGACCTGAGCCAAAGGCAGCTGCTTAACCAACTGAGCCACCCAGGCGTCCCTCAGTGAAGTATTTTTAAATGTCCATTAGATCCATTTAATTTATGAGACTGCTCAGTTCAAATATATTCTAACTGATTTTCTTCCTGGTGGTTCTGTCAATGATTGTTAGAGAGCTATTGAAGTGCCCAACTATAGGAGTAGATTTGCTTATTTTTCCCTATAGTTCTATCATTTCTGCTTCAGGTGTTTTGATGTTGTGTTATTATAGGCATACACATTAAAGATCATTATATCTTTTTTATCATCATGTGGTATCTCTCATTACCCCACATGAATTTTCTATTTGCCCAACAGCTTATATTTTAAAATAATTCAAATAATTCAAGTGTTTAGAAAACAGACAGCCATATGCTTATTTATTCAGATTAATTTATGAAATAATACATTTAGTTTGACGTCTGTATTAAAGGACTCCCATAGCTCCAAGTTTCAAATTTGAGTGTGAATATAAAAATATTCTTTTGTTATTACTTAAATTTATAAGTTTAATTAAAGAAGAAGGAGGAAGGGAAAAAAGGGGGGAAAAGATATTTTCCTTGTTTTGAACTTTGCTTTCCAAAAGCTACTCTAGCTTTCTTTTGATTAATTTTAGCGTGGTATATCTTTCTCCATCCCTTTGCATTCGTTATTGAGCCTGATGTAGTGCTCAATCCCAGGACCCTGAGATCAGGACCTGAGCTGAAGGCAGAAGCTTAACCACTTAAACAACTGAGCCACCGAGGTGCCCTCAGGAAGGCTTTGTTAAGAACAGCTAGGTTTGGCACATTTCAAAATTGTTACTTTTTCCTTTTCCCTGCTGGAAGCATGACAGGGTATCTCTTTGATTTTTACAGTGAAAAACTGGTAAGACCCCTGGAGGTTAAGTTCAAGGAAGTGTGAGTGCCCCCTAAGACTGGTCCCCCTCAGAGTTTTTAACCCTCAAGCTAGCCCACATTGAACCTCCAGGAATTTATCAGTTATAGCTTAAAGTGTTCCTATTGATGCTGGTTTTACCTGCAGACTTCTCTTGGGCAGAAGTTATGATTCTCTATAGCCACCTCTCTCTTCAATTTGGGGACACAATTTGCCTTGTGTCCTCCATCACTCTGAAGGACCTGAGAAAAGTTGGTGACTTTCTGTTTGTTGAGAAGAAGAATAAAACTTCTTGTGAGAACGAGAGACATGATTTCTAAGCTCTTTACATGTTGGACTGGAAACTGGAAGTCTCTTAATTATTAAGCATGAGTAAGTGGTTTTTCTGTAATAAATAATTTCATTTATATAATAAAATAATAGTATGTCAAAGATTGTTAGAAATTTTGAGATTCTCTCATCTAACACATCCGTTGTATACATCAGAAAATGTAAGCAGGGCACCTGGGTGGCTCAGTGGGTTAAGCCTCTGCCTTCGGCTCAGGTCATGATCTCAGGGTCCTGGGATCAAGTCCTGCATCGGGCTCTCTGCTCCACAGGGAGCCTGCTTCCTCCTCCTCTCTCTCTGCCTGCCTCTCTGCCTACTTGTGATATCTGTCTGTCAAATAAATAAATAAAATCTTAAAAAAAAAAAAGAAAATGTAAGCAGAAGTCCCATAAAACTACACTTAAGAACTTGATATCCTGGGTCCTCACTCAGGACTCTTTTCTCCTCATCCATAAATGAAATAAAGCAGCTAGGTGAAAGGATTAGAAACATGTGAAACCCTGATATCTATTATTGCTGCTTTTCTGTCTGAAACAGAACGTTTTAGAGGAAAGACAGTGCAATTCGAATCTAAAGGAACTATTAGGGAGAAGGTGGAATGCAATTGGTTGCATCAGTGTAATTATTAAAATGGTTGGGTGCAGGGCTTACAAATAGGGTCAACTTATTCTCTTTGTCTTTATACAAGATGGACAGAAAGAGAAAGGAGGTGACAACTCTCAAGAACTCAGCATAGTTAGATCTCATTTAATGAACTGACTGGTATTTGACTGAAGAATCTGAAAAATTAAATGAGGAGGCTAAACCTGATGAGTGGAAGAGAAGTATTGGTCTGGGTTAAAGGTAACAATAGCTTATTAAACTTTAAGAAAAGATAGGAAAATGTGCAATCTGTGTTTGAATAACCTGGTCTCTGACATTCTTAACAGGAAAGGTTGTTTCATCTGGCTTTACATTTTTATTATGCATTTTATCTTAGGGAGTATAGCACATCTAATTAATGTACCATGATAAATGGAGTTTCTGTATCATTAGAACCTACTTATAAAGAATGAAAAGGGACCTCCATGTGCAAACACAGAAAAGTTAATCCCTAGCTATCAAAGGTTCATCTCCTGCAAAGTCATTTCACTTTGCTCATACATTTAATAGGAATCATTTATATAATATTCAGGCAAAGGGAGAAAAACTGCAAAAAAAAAAAAGTTTTAATTGAGTTATTCAGCCATCAATTCAGGCTTGTCAGATTGTAAGAAGAGAAATTGAGATAGAAATCCTGTGAGAGGAATTCCTACTTTAAAAAAAAAAAAAAAAAAAGCCTAGAAAAACCCAAGTGGATCTTTTCACTGTTCTGAAATGGGGAGGAAATTTGCCAATTATTGTAATTTTTAGAAAAGTGAAACTTTCAGAGGCATTCTATTATGCTTGGGTTTCTGGGAGCCAGCTTCTCCAGTCTCTAATCTATGCAACATTTTTAATATACTTACCTTAACAATGACCTTTTCAAAAGAATTATTTGATACAGAGAAATATAGGTTGAAGGCAAACGGAGATGTATATTTGCAAGTTTTACCTTAGAAGTATCTTTTATTAGTCACTATATGAAAGGTATTTCCAAGAATTCATTATGGGAAAACTTTAAGTTATTTAACTCTCATCAAAGAGAAGGTGGTTTAAAAGGCTGATTGAATTCTCTGTGGATAAAAGAGATAAAAAGTTGTCATACCCTTGCACGTTTACAAGCTGGAACTTTATTGCCTCAAAAGACACTTACAAAACACACTGGCCATATTGACTAATTTGCCAATCTATACGATACACCTCTCTTATCTTTCTCTATCACTGGTGCTTTTCCAGTCAAAATTCATTTTTTAACATTGTAAGTGCATTTGGAGGTCAAACTAACCAATAGAATTCCACTACGCTTGTGCAGAAGAGATGATGCAATAGAGACTTCTCTATTGTATAAATCTAAATAAAGAACAAATACATTACATCGCATGAGATTTTTATACATTTCTTAGAACTTTTTAACACACATTGACAAATTGAGTATTTAAAATAGAAGAACATTGGTAAAAGATAAGGAATATTTCAGGCTAGAGAAATTAAGGTGTTTAGCCTTGTATTTATATATTTGAAAGGTTTGTTGTATGTAAAAAGTAGGATGTTATTGAAAAAGCAGAAATCTAAGATTAAATAAATATTATTGCATGGTTTTCTGCTTTAAGTTATCATTTTAATTCATTATTCTCCTTTTAACTAGACAACATTGTATAAGGAAGGGTCACAGAATTAGGATTCAAGAACTAGCTCTAATGTACCTTGTAATCTATGTGACTCTATGGATTAAAATGAGTGTTATTAAATGAGGCCTCTGCTACCACTTTTAAAATTTTTTAAATATAATTCCCATTATAAAGTAAAGTTACACGTAAAGTAAATGCTCTAGGTCTTTCAGTCTCCTAATATATCCTATAAACATATGTGTGTGACACATCAATAAAATCATATTTATATAAATCCTTATGATTGTAGTTAACATTGTTACAGGTAAAATGCTTTTTCTTCTTTTTTAAAAATTTTTATTTATTATTTTTTTAAGATTTTTTAAAATTTATTTTTTATTTTCAGCATAACAGTATTCATTATTTATTTTTGCACCACACCCAGTGCTCCATGCAATCTGTGCCCTCTATAATACCCACCACCTGGTACCCCGAACCTCCCACTCCCCACCCCTTTAAAACCCTCAGATTGTTTCTCAGAGTCATAGTCTCTCATGGTTCACTGCCCCTTCCAATTCTTTTTTTTTTTTTTTAATTTTATTTATTTATTTGACAGAGATCACAAGTAGGCAGAGAGGAAGGCAGAGAGAAAGGGAAGCAGGCTCCCTGCTGAGCAGAGAACCAGATGTGGGGGTAAATCCCAGGATATTGGGTATTGAGCTGAAGGCAGAGGCTTTAACCCACTGAGCCACCCAGGTGCCCCTAACATGCTTCTTCTAAGATGATAGCAATGGTATGTTAGTCTACATTCCTTTTCATCTCAACCTAGAGAGCTCAGTGCTGTCCTCTTAACTAAACATTACTACCCAACACCTTTTTGTTAACCACTTTTAAAAATATTTTATTTATTTATTTGACACAGAGCAGAGGGAGGGAAGAATAAGCACAAGCAGGGGGAGTGACAGACAGAGGGTAAAGCAGGCTTTCAGCTGAGCAAGGAGCCTGACATGGGGCTCGATTCTAGAACCCCAGAATCATGACCTGAGCCAAAGGCAGACACTTAACTAATTGAGCCACCCAGGTGCTCTGTTAACAAGTTTGCTAAAAAAACCAAACCAAAACAAAACAAAACTTATTTATGTCATTATTTAATCCATTGAGCATTATTTTCCAGGAAAATATATTGGGAATATAAAAGAGACAAACTATTTCTTGAAGTGAAAACTTGAAGTGAAAGTTCAGTTTCCATCCCAGAATTCCCCACTTCTTACTTTTTATTTTATTTTATTTTTAAAAAGATTTTAGTTATTTATATTGTGAGAGAGAGAGAGAGAAAGAGAGAAAGAGAGAGAGAGAGAGGTGGGTGGGAGAGGGACAGGAGAGAGAATTTCAAGCAGACTCACACTGAGCCAAAAGGCCAACGAAGTGAGGTTGTGCTTCTTCATCTCACAACCCTGAGGTTATGACCTGAGCCAAAATCAAATCAGATGCTTAAGCAACTGAGCCACCCAGACATCCCCTACTTCTTACTTTTTAAAGCATATAGGTATTGGAATCTAAGATCAAATGGGGAGAAAACAGTGCCTTAAGGGATTATCAAATTCTGCATATATTTATTTAACATTTTGGATGTGCTTTATTAGACTGTAAGTTTCTTAAGACATGGTCATGCCTTATTCAAGTGCCAAGAGTAGAATACTCTGCATATAATGAATGTTGAATAAATGAGTTAATGAGAGAATGAGTGGATAAAACTGGCATAGCACTCTCCTAATGAGATAAGGGGAGAATTATGAAGACAATCTTGGTCACATAGATAAAGTAGGAATAGCTACATTTAAACTTGTATTATTAAAGATAAAAGGCACAAAGTCCTACACCACCTGAAAGTTTTAGAGTAAGATATTAAAATCAGATATATACGAGAGATATTTGCTGAAATGTAAGTTCATGAGACATGATAGTTTTATCTATTGGCCTCTATTATAACCCCTACCTCTCAGAAATACCTGGAACATATACGTACCTAATAAATGTTTATTGAAGGAATGAATGAATAACTGAATGATTGGTATAAGTATTAATTGTCTTTCTGACCTTACTTAAAGGATTAGTAACTCTCAATAAATTCGTAAAATTCCTGTAGCTACTTCCAGTGAAAGGAAATGTCTACAGTTGCTTTTATCAAAAAAAGCCTCTTATAACTCAGAGAACTTAATGTTTTTAATTAAATTTGGAGCTAATATTGAGTTCTTATTTATTTTGTATATAGGTGCCATAATATACATGGCCTGTATTTTACAACTTGGTGTTCTCCTTTGTTTATTGCAGTTGATCAAGCACACAACTGACGATTTAATTAAAAAGAATTCTGGACTCATTCTATAATGAAGAGCTTACATTTTAAAAATCCAAATCCCTACTATAACCTTCTAAGGGTGCTGAAAAGTCACTGAAATATGTTCATGGGTTGAGAAAACCCATTTTTGTATATAGGCTAATTCATGAAATCATAAATTAACTTCGATATCTCTGGTGAGGGATTGCCACAGGTCCACATTCCAAATGGAGGTTATAAATCTAAAGAAGAGAAGCAGAAGCAAGAACAAGAAGAGGAGAGGAAGGGGAAGAAGACAGAGGAGGGAAAGAAGGCGACAGAAGAGGAAGGGGAAAAGGGGGAGAAAATGGAAATGGGAAGAGGGGAAGAAGAACAAATGTAATCTAAAGTGAGAACACATAAGAGACGTGATCATGGTATTTACCTTTGCTGATCTTATTAAATCTGCCATTTGGATAATTGTTTTGACTCTGTTTCCTCTGTTTGTTTGCTTGCTTGTTTGTTTTGCTGGTTCTCTTTTCTTCCTTCTTGCAGGTCACTTAAACATTTTTTTTTATTCCATCTTGACTTATTTGTCCTGTTTTTTATTGTTTCTCTGTATATTTTCATAGTGGTTTTTCTAACAATATACATGACTTAACAATGTCCACTGCTACCAACATATTACTGATTCTAGTAATTAGTTCTAATTTAAGCCCATTTACCATCATCACTGTTATATATCATTTTCTTAAGTATGAACTGATAGTATCTTTTATTCAACTAAAATGTGATTTATAAGAAACACAATAAAAAAGATTATATATTACACGTAGCTATACTGCAGGTCTTTCTGTTCTTTTTATTTCTGACATTGCACAATTTCTCTCGTTTATTATATTACTTCTGTTTAAAGAATTTCCTTATGTAATGGAACCATCTTCCATCTGTAAGGGTAGATCTGTTAGTGACAAATGTTTTTAGTTTTCCTTTGTCCAAAAATGTCTTCCTTTCATTCTTGAAGGATCATTTTGCCAAACATAGCATTCACTATTGACAAAAATGTTCTTGTGGCATGTGAAAAATGTTGTGCTACTTCTTTCTTGTCACTATGGTTTCATTTGAGAAATCTGCTGTCCTTTGAATTGCTCTTCCCCTTATAGGTAATGTGTCATCTCTAGATAGTTACTTTCAGGGAGTTTCTATCCCTTTCATTTAAAATATTTAATTATGCTGTGTCATATTTATCCTGTTTGGGGTTCATTCTACCACTTGGATAGGTAGGATTATATCTTTTGCCAAATTTGAGAAATTTTCAGGCATTATTCTAATACTCTTTCAGTTCTACCTTCTTTCTCTCCTGAGATTAAAATGATACAATGTTCGACCTTTTATTATTGCCCAAAGGTCCTGAGACCTGTCCATCTTTTTCAGTCTATTTGTGTGAAAGTCTATTTTTTCTTTGTAGTTAAGTTTGGATAAATTCTATTGGTCTCAAATTCACTAATTCTATCCTCCATTGTCTTCCTTATGTTACTGAATGCATTCAATGAGTTTTTTATTTTTATTTTTTTTCTTAAGACTCTATATGCCATTAATTAAAATGGGACAATGTAGTTTTCATTCTGTTTTATGTACTGCTTTCCACCCCACAATATATTATGACATCTTTCTACGTTTCAAATACTCAATGAGATTTTTTCTTTTTTTCTTTTTTTTTTTTTTAAAGATTTTATTTATTTATTTGACAGAGAGAAAGATCACAAGTAGGCAGAGAGGCAGGCAGAGAAAGAGGGGGAAGCAGGCTCCCTGCTGAGCAGAGAGCCCGATGCGAGGCTCGATCCCAGGACCCTGAGATCATGACCTGAGCTGAAGGCAGCGGCTTAACCCACTGAGCCACCCAGGCGCCCGAGATTTTTTCTATTATTATAGTGTTCAGTTCTTTCTTTACATAACTTTAATTTCTTTGCTCAGATTTCCTTTTTTGTTTAATTTGTTACAATAGAATTTGGAACTGATTGTTGAAGGAGTTTTATGATTTTTGCTTTAAAACCAGTGTCAGATAATCAATGTCTAGATAATTTATCTAGTTTTATCAACTCATTGTCTTTTTTCACTCATATTTAACTTTGTTGGTTCTTGGTTTGATGAGTGATTTTTTTTTATTATTATTATTATACCAGTACCTTTTTTCTATTTATTAGGAGACTTTGAGTCTTATTTAAATATTTTATTTTGGCAAGCAATCACACTCTTTGGTTTAGTATGCACATTTTTGCCTACTATTGTGACCTGTAGTTCCAAAAACAGTTTAATTTTCAGAGCCTTTTTTTTCTTTTGTCTTATTTTCTTTCCTTTCCTTTTTATAAAAATTATAGATTTTATGTATTTTATTTTTCAGAGAGTGATCGAGAGCACAAGCAGGGGAATCAGTAGACGGGAAGGAAGAGGGAGAAACAGGCTCCCTGCTGAGCAAGGAGCCCGATGCTGGGTCTATCCCAGGACCTTGGGATCCTGACTGGAGTCCAAGGCAGACATGAAACTGATTGAGCCACCCAGCTTTCCCAGTTTTCAGAGCCTTTACAGTGTTATTTTGGTTGGCCTGGGTTTTACCCGTTCTTGATGAGACTCCCTTTGGTAACTTTGAGGGCTGCTTGAGGAATCAAATAGGTTCCTCCAGGCTGGGCCACTGAGTTTCTCTTGGTGGAGAAGGAGAATCTTGGGCTTATGGCCATGAGGAGCTTTGTGGAGGAAGGCACTCTTCAAGGGCCCTCAGGCAAATAGGTGTCTCTGGGTAGAGTGTAGTGTCCCAGGTCTACTCCAACAAAGAACTTCCCGGGCTTTCACTTTTTGTGCTAAGTTCTCTCTTGTCAATGTTTCCTGGCCATCTTCCCATATTCCAGCAGGAGTGAATGTCTTTGGCCCATAAGGATTAAAAGTTTCTGGGGCCAGAAACACTTTCTATGGTAAGATTCTCTTTGCCAATGCTGCCTACCCACACTTGTGTCTCCTGATAAAGGAAAGACATCTCACACTCATAGATGAGGCTCCTTAGACAGGCTGACTGTTGTGTTGTGGATTTTCTTGCTGTTGCTCACTGGCTATAAACATTAATGTTTACAGGTCACTTATTATTTAATACTCCTTGGTGTTTCCACCCACTGCTCTAGATCAATCTGCCCTGCAGAAGAGGGTATTGAGAAAAGAAGAACCTTGAATCCCATGGAAGTATGGTACTTTTGCTGGCTGCTTATTGCTGATGTGTCTTCTTTTGTTGGGTCGGGGGAGCTAAGATACCCCTGTGCTATTGTTTCTCTAGTCCTGGGCACCAGACTAGTTTGCTCTCCCCTTATCTCTTTTCAGAGATTTTCTGTGGTTGTTTCTTACATTATTTCCAAGGTTTGTTGTACTTAGTGGGGAAGTTTAATATATTCTCCTTTTCTCTAACAAGCTTGTTATTATAATTACTGTTGCTTCTATATCGAGATTTCTCAAAAATATATCATGTACACAAGTGAGTGGTAGGTATGCTATACTAATTAACTTACCAATTATAGCTACATCAATTAAATATTGTATAAATTGAAGATTAAGTAAATACTGTTATTTAGTGTCTTTTAAAATGTCACTACGATTTCATACCCATAAAAAATTTATATGTTACTGGGATGCCTGGGTGGCTCAGTCAGTCATGATCTTACAGGCCATGGAATCAAGCCTCAAGTCTAGCTCCATGCTCAGCAGGAAGTCTGCTTGAGGATTCTTTTCTTCAGCCAGCCTTCCCCCAACTCTCTCTCTCTCTCTCTAAAATAAATAAGTGAATTTTTAATGAATTTCTATGATGCTAAAGATTCATTGTTATAAAATTTTATTGACTTTTAGCATACAAACTATACATCGTAAGTTTGCCGCTCAATGAATTATCACATGGAGAATGAACCCATTTATTCACGATAAGAACTTAAAAAAGAACATTAACTGTACTGTAAGATTTCCTCATAAGTCCTTCACAGTCACAAACCTAGAAGGAAACCACTATAATGACATATATTAATCTAGTTATTTTTGAATTTTATATCACTGAAATCATAATGCATGAACTCATTCTGCCCTAGTTTCCATTCTATTCTACAGATTATGTTGGGATGATATGTCCCTTTTGTTCACTCTAACTGTACTTAATTTTCATTGCTGTTTAATGATCAATGTTTTAACATACTGCAGTAGAGGTAATTTCCACTTTTATTCCAGAATTTACAGTGATTAAACTGTGGGAGTTATGGTTCAGGAGAACTTGTTCTGTCCAGCAGTAATCAGAGCTCTAATCATGTCTTCTTGCCTATTCTTATGCCTTGCAATTTTTTGTTGAATTCTCATTATTGTGTATCAGATGTGTAAAGGCAGTTTGAGATTTTGGATGTTATTTCATTATTCTTCATGGGTTTTTTTTGACCTCGACATATGGTATTTTAGGGGTAGATGACCTCAGTACAGAGAACGAACTCATTTAAAACTACACTTTAGGGGTGCCTGGGTGGCTCAGTGGGTTAAAGCCTCTGCTTTCAGCTCAGGTCATGATCCCAGGGTCCTGGGATCAAGCCCCACATCAGGCTCTCTGCTCAGCAGGGTGCCTGCTTCCTCCTCTCTCTCTCTGCCTACTTGTAATCTCTGTCTGTCAAGTAAAATACATAAAATCTTTAAAAAATAAAATAAAATAAAACTACACTTTAATTGTTTTAAGAAGTAATTAATTTCTGGTTTGTCATAAGCTGTAAACTTAGGGGTCCAACTGCAAACCTAGTTTTTTACTAAGGTCTCCTCTTCTTGTGAGCCTGAACTCCACTTGTGATAGCTGCTCTGTTGAGAATGTTGGAAGTTTTGCTAATCTTTTCGGCCATTTTAGCTCCTACTTTCTGTTGGCTTTTTAGCCTCTCAGCCCCCAGTTTGGTATTGTTGACTATACGAAAGGAAGGAAAGCAGAACTAATGATATCCTGCTCACCCTTCTTAATTTTCATAATATCTTAGCTATCAGTGGCATCAAAAAGAGATATTTTTGTATAATAAATAAATAAATAAAGTAAAATCAAAATAAAGTAAAATCTGAATACTTTTAATAATTTTATGTACAGTGTGACACAAATCATTAATATACAAATGTTCATATGTTTTACCAGTTAATGTATGTCAAATGTAGAGGTTTATAGAAAATGATTTGTCATAATCAATATAACCCTATATGTGTATTGTTTTTCCAGTATTCATTTATTTTGTGCCTGGGATGAAGCAAATGTCATTCAATAGTAGATGTTGTATACTGAAAATGGAAAGTAGGTGATTTATATTTCCAAACTATATTATTTATATTACTAAATTATGTTAAGTATAATAACAAAACCAATTATTTTTTCTGACAGATGTAATGTTAAAAGAAACTCAGCAGAAAATTTTAACAATTGCCCAAAATAGTAGTCCTAAACACATTTTTAGTCAAGTAAACATTTGCAAGTCTGACATGATACAGAACCTCTGTAACATATTTCAAATATTCATTTAATATTATTTATGCTTTTTAAATTTTTTTCATTTTTTAAAAATTTCTTTTCAGTGTGCCAGAATTCATTGTTTATGCCCCACACCCAGTGCTCCATGCAACATGTGCCCTCCATAATTTTATGCTTTCTAAAGAAATGATTCATTAAAAAGTCATATTTTCTGAAAGAACTATGTTAAAGATCATAACACTTAGTCCAGACTATATTCCTAAGCAATAATAAAGTTACATAAAATTTTGCCCACAATTATTATCAACTACCTTATGCTAAAATTTTTATTTTAAAAATTCAGAAGAAGTATTTAGAATGATTATTCAGATATGTGACCTTAATTGAATCCTAGGAGAAGTCAAGTATCAAGCGGGAATTACTAGACTGAGAATTAGGTAAACTTTGTATTTATTGCAAATCTAACTTGGGTATGTCCCTACAATCTCTGAGTTTCTAACTAAGATATAATCTGATTAAATTATCATTGAAGATGCAGATTATTTACTAAACTATGAAATCACTTCTGTAGATCAGTTCTTGCTCAATTTGAGCAGTGTCAGTTACTTATTGGTTAAAAAAAAAAAGTGTCATTAAAGCTATTTCATCTTTATCATCAGAATCAATGACCATAATCAGTTCATTAACCCTGTAATTTCACTACTATTACAGAGAAAGAAGGATAAAAACTAAACAGGGCCAGTCACAACTTAAAGTTCAATGGAGATGCTATTCACATATGGAAGTATTGGTCTACTTAGGAACTAAGTCCTCCAAAGAAGGAAAGTCCATGTTTGTAGAACATATTGTAAAAGTGCAATAATGTCTCAGTAAAAGGAAATATTCCTACATTAATTGATTGACTCAATAATTTAAGTTTAGTGAGAAAGAGCACCACATCATAGCCTTTAGGTCAGACAATGTACTACACCTCGTTGCACATCTGTCCCATCACAAAAGTTGTTGAATTCTAGCTGGTGTAGTAACACACTCTTCAGTAGGTTATTCCATTCTTTGATAAAGCCAGCTACTTTTTGTCAACAAAGCCAGTTCCCTCAGAAGCCAGTAAAATCATTACTGATAATGTAAATATGTATGTCTGATCACCATCTTTCTAAGCAAAGAAGAAGAAGAACTGCTTGACATCTATTTGCTGGGGGAATTTGCTGGTTCCTTAGAGCCATCCATTAAAAGGATTCAGTGGGTTAAAGCCTCTGCCTTCGGCTCCGGTCGTGATCCCAGGGCCCTGGGATCCAGCCCCGCATCAGGCTCTCTGCTCAGCAGGGAACCTGGTTCCCTCCCTGTCTCTCTGCCTGCCTCTCTGCCTGCTTGTGATCTCTGTCTGTCAAATAAATAAATAAAATCTTAAAAAAAAGAGATTTTTCATACACTAATGTAATTTAAGCTCATTTTTGATAAATTGCCCACCAGAGCTATATTTGGAAAAATAAGTGAAGGATATACATATACAGTGTAAGGTTAAAACAAAAAAGATGATGACACCAAGCAATGATATTATGTGCAATATCACTGATCAAAAAAGAAATACATTTTAAAAATACAATTAGATATTTCTTTTTAAGTACTGGATTGGCAAAGATGAAAAATGTCCTCATGTATTATTGCTTGGAGTATAAATTGATGAAACTCTATATAAAGGGAATTGAAACATCTATGAAATTATTTTAAGATATATATAAATACATGTATATGTGAAAATGTGATGTGCACATACAAATGTTTATTGTAGGTTTGTAATAGCAAACTATTCATTAAAAGCAAACTGACTATCAAGGAGTGACTTCTAAAACTAATGGTATATGTCAGATTGGGACAACTAGGGCTTGTCTGTTTTTCTACATAATGCTTTATTGGAACACAGCTTCATCTGTGGCACTGGACATTTGTTTCCAAGATCTCATCACTGGACTTGTTATCTGGAATTAAGGGGTCACTGGTATTGCTCTCACAGGGGCCACTATCAAAACTGCCTGATACATAAAACACACATAAATGGATTGTTGAACTGTCTCAAGCACTCTCATTTTCAGGATTTGTGTGTTAGTTGCCATAAACAAATGTGTTTTATTTCTGCCATTTAAATCTTGTGCAGCTACCTCTAATTGATATAACTTTATTCAGCTACAAGAGAGTCTAGGAAAATTAGTTTTAACTCTCCTGGTAGAAAGGATGAGAGAGCTAATCAAAGCATCTACCTCAGTAGTTAATGGGATTCAAGCTACCATTTTGTCTTTTACTATAAATGTCCCAGAGTGAAAGGCAATCCCACACAGTCTCTCTTTAAATCCTCATTTGCAAAAGCCTCAGTATTTAATAATTCAAGATGTTTGAAATCTTCTACTTTTAGTGTTTCTGTTGTGGTTTTGATAATGAGAACTAAAATCTTCTTATATATGAAAGTATCAGAAGTGTTTCTGCTTTCTTACCTCTTTCCAAGTGTTGTAATGGACCTATAGTTAACAGAACAAAACAAAACAAAAATCAGAATATCAGTTATGTAGCCATTTCTCTTTACATAACTTTAAATAATAGTCAAGTCTTATGTTTGACTAGAGATGATATATACTTCCTTTAATTTAGCATAATAGAACTATGGTTGATAATGAATAATGTTTTAGCTTCTAACTGTACATTTAAAAAATTGTTTATCTTCCATGGATTTTTTAAAATCTTAATATAACAGAAAAAGTCCCTGTAGTAAACAAGTAAAATGTTTTCCACTTTAACTTGATTGCATTTTGAATGTTGTGAGGCACAGATAGTAATGCAAGCACAAGGTTTTTCTTTATGATGTATATATGTTTAGTTTGAATGAAAGGGATTTGTAGTAATGTTATTAGTAGCATACTTCTATAGTAGGAAAAGAGTAACTTAGCTGTTTTGTAATAAATACTCTTTCCTGCAAAAAAAATTACACATAAGCACCAGATAGAAAACAAAATATATGTATTGACAATTTACAATGTTTTTTCCCACTATGAGGGAAAAATGTAAACAACCCCTATACATTTAAAAAGGTTAAAACTAATAACATTTTCCAGGCAACATTTCTTTTCTTTTTTCCACTTCAAATAGATGAACAAATAACTAATGGGAAAAAATGTAATCAGATGAAAGAAACAGACACAAACAGGTCACAACTTTCTAAATTGTGCAGAAAAACCAGCAGAAGGTCTGTACCATTGACCTTCTTCAGCAGATATTTATTACTGAGGAATTACTCTAATATAAGGATGAAGTAGGTGACTTGTACTCAAGGGAGGTAATATAATTTTATTCAGATTTTACTTGGAGAACCATTCTTGACCAATTGTCCGAATTAGGAATGAAATGCAGTGACAGAGCTTGATATTTCAATTTCAATATTGATATGTCAATATCATCTTTTTTGTAATAATCAGTCAAAGTTCAAAGTCAGTGCAGTCTCTTCTGTCAGTTCAAGTGGCTGCTATGGAAATAATCATTTTTTAAAATTTTATATTTATATTATACCATGACTCAGAAATTACTAAAAGACCCACAAAAATACATTCTTCCCCTATATTGTACACCTGAAACTAATATTACCCTGTATGTTCACTGACTGGAATTTAAACAAAAACCTTAAAAAATCCATTCTCCTTGTATTTTTATCTTTATAAAGATGATAGTTACATGACCAAACTGTCCCAAATAAGACATAACATTTGAGATTTAAATAGCAAGTTTTAAACATAAATTTGAATCAAAATATTCCTTATATCCCTTACCTTTGATCCTTAAAGAAGAATGCAAGTGACCTTTAGCAAATCATGAAAAATATTTTATTTAAAAAATTTGATATATACATTCAATACATAGTGAAAAGGATAGTAAGAATTCTTTGGCAGAAATGGTATGTTGTTGATTTAAAATAGACCATGTATGAGCAGACCATGTATGAGAAAATGCAATTATAAATTAAAAAATTTTTTAAAGATTTTATTTATTTGAGAGAGAGAGCACAAGCAGGGAGAGGGGCAAAGTGAGAGGGAGAAGCAGACTCACTATCGAGCTGGGAGCCCAATGTGGGGCTTCATCCTATGACCTGAGGTGAAGGTAGACGCTTAACTGACTAAACCACCCAGATGCCCCTAAATTAAATTTTATACATCAATAATAAAGAGTAAAATTAAATTTTGCTCTTTATTTTTTCTAAATATAGCTATATTTGATTTAAATATTTCCTAAATTCTATTATCTCATTTCTGAGCTTTTTTCTAATTCTCTTCTTTGTGTTATTTTGTGCTTTTTATCATTTTATTAACATCTTTACTCATTTGCAATGGAACATAATAGTTTTAAATCTATTCTGTGGGCAGATCTTTTTCTAGCATATTTTCATATTCTGTAGCAAAGTAATTCTGTTCTATCTTTTGTTATAAAAACATCTTAAGGGATTTGATCTCAATACTTTCATATTGTTCATCTTTTTGTGGGATTAGTTTTCTTGAGTGTTTAGATTGAAACATTTTCGGTATAGCTAGCTATTCTGACTTTACAGAATATCTTCTTCTGTCATTTTTTATAACAATGTTGCAAAATATAGTGGCTTGGCTTTTCAGATTCCCTGGTTCTATTCTCTTCCACTATTCTTTCAGGTCTTTTCTTCCTTTGTTTCCAGTTTCCGTATTGTACTCAATTGTGTTACTGCCCAACACTATCTCCTTAGTCTAGGCTCTTACATTGGAACAGAGTTCTAACAACTCCATTTCAAGAGACTATAGGAGCTTCAACTCTATTAGTCACTGTTGCAAGCCTGACTCTCAGACACTACTGAAACAGGCAACCCCACTCCTTACTCACTAGTTTGGAGTCCCCAGTTCCCAGGCCCTCCCTTAATTTCCCTTTGCTCCCCTTTATTCAGACATGGATACCACATGTGTTTTGTAGCTATTGATTTATTGCCACCATTCTCTTTTAGAGTGTTACTTTGGATGACTTGCCACCTAGTTCCATGTAAACGTTGTTGATGAATTCAGACTTTGTCACATAATTGCTCTCTGATTTTAACTTGGGATTTGCATTCTAAAAGAAGAATGCAAGTGACCTTTAGCAAATCATGAAAACTATTTTATTTAAAAAATTTGATATATACATTCAATACATAGTGAAAAGGATAGTAAGAATTCTTTGGCAGAAATGGTATGTTGTTGATTTAAAATAGACCATGTATGAGCAGACCATGTATGAGAAAATGCAATTATAAATTAAAAATTTTTTTAAAGATTTTATTTATTTGAGAGAGAGAGCACAAGCAGGGAGAGGGGCAAAGGGTAACTATTGAGAGATATGCAGCTACTACTACCATTTTCCTAGAAACTGTTTTTTTCTTTAAATTTTTTGATACCGGTTGAGTCCTGATTTAGGACCGAGGATATGATCTATTCTGGAGAATGTTCCATGTGCACTAGAGAAGAATGGGCATTCTGTTGCTTTGGGATGAAATGTTCTGAATATATCTGTGATGTCCATCTGGTCTAGGGTGTCGTTTAAGGCCTTTATTTCCTTGCTGATCTTTTGCTTGGATGATCTGTCCATTTCAGTGAGGGGAGTGTTAAAGTCCCCTACTATTATTGTATTATTGTTGATGTGTTTCTTTGATTTTGTTATTAATTGGTTTATATAGTTGGCTGCTCCCACGTTGGGGGCATAGATATTTAAAATTGTTAAATCTTCTTGTTGGACAGACCCTTTGAGTATGATATAGCGTCCTTCCTCATCTCTTATTATAGTTTTTGGCTTAAAATCTAATTGATCTGATATAAGAATTGCCACTCCTGCTTTCTTCTGATATCCATTAGCATGGTAAATTCTTTTCCACCCCCTCACTTTAAATCTGGAGGTGTCTTCGGGCTTAAAATGAGTTTCTTGGAGGCAACATATAGATGGGTTTTGTTTTTTTATCCATTCTGATAGCCTGTGCCTTTTGACAGGGGCATTTAGCCCATTAACATTCAGGGTAACTATTGAGAGATATGAATTTAGGGCCACTGTATTGCCTGTAAGGTGACTGTTACTGTATATGGTCTCTGTTCCTTTCTGATCTACCGCTTGTAGGCTCTCTCTTTGCTTAGAGGACCCCTTTCAAGATTTTCTGTAGAGCTGGTTTGGTGTTTGCAATTTCTTTCAGTTTTTGTTTGTCGTGGAAGCTTTTAATCTCTCCTTCTATTTTCAATGATAGCCTAGCTGGATATAGTATTCTTGGCTGCATGTTTTTCTCGTTTAGTGCTCTGAAAATATCATGCCAGCTCTTTCTGGCCTGCCAGGTCTCTGTGGATAAGTCAGCTACCCATCTAATATTTTTACCATTGTATGTTACAGATTTCTTTTCCTGGGCTGCTTTCAGGATTTTCTCTTTGTCACTGAGACTTGTAAATTTTACTATTAGGTGACGGGGTGTGGGCCTATTCTTATTGATTTTGAGGGATGTTCTCTGAACCTCCTGAATTTTGATGCTCGTTCCCTTTGCCATATTGGGGAAATTCTCCCCAATAATTCTCTCCAGTATACCTTCTGCTCCCCTCTCTCTTTCTTCTTCTTCTGGAATCCCAATTATTCTAATGTTGTTTCGTCTTATGGTGTCACTTATCTCTCGAATTCTCCCCTCGTGGTCCAGTAGCTGTTTGTCCCTCTTTTGCTCAGCTTCTTTATTCTCTGTCATTTGGTCTTCTATATCACTAATTCTTTCTTCTGCCTCATTTATCCTAGCAGTGAGAGCCTCCATTTTTGATTGCACCTCATTAATAGCTTTTTTTATTTCAACTTGGTTAGATTTTAGTTCTTTTATTTCTCCAGAAAGGGCTTTTATATCTCTCGAGAGGGTTTCTCTCATATCTTCCATGCCTTTTTCTAGCCCAGCTAGAACCTTGAGAATTGTCATTCTGAACTCTAGATCTGACATATTACCAATGTCTGTATTGATTAGGTCCCTAGCCTTCGGTACTGCCTCTTGTTCTTTTTTTTGTGTTGAATTTTTCCGTCTTGTCATTTTGTCCAGATAAGAGTATATGAAGGGGCAAGTAAAATACTAAAAGGGTGGCAACAACCCCATGAAATATGCTTTAACCAAATTAGAAGAGATCCAAAATTGTGAGGGGGGAGAAAGGGGATAAAAAGAGGTTCAAAAAGGAAGAACGAAAGAAAAAGAAAAAAAAAAAGAAAAAAGCAAAAAAAAGAAGAATTTAAAAAAAAAGAAAACACCTATGAAAAATATAAAAAAGAAAAAATATATATATTAGATAAACTAGTAAAAAATCGTTAAAAATGAAAAAGGTAAAAGTTTAAAAAAAAAATTTACCCGAAGGCAAGAAAAAAAATACAAAAAATGAAAAAGAAAAAAATTAAATTAACTGCAAGACTAAAAAGAATCACAGGGAAAAGCCATGAGTTCCGTGCTTGGCTTTCTCCTCCTCTGGAATTCTGCTGCTCTCCTTGATATTGAAACCACACTCCTTGGTAGGTGAACTTGGTCTGGGCTGGATTTCTTGTTGATCTTCTGGGGGAAGGGGCCTGTTGTAGTGATTCTCAAGTGTCTTTGCCCCAGGCGGAATTACACCGCCCTTACCCGGGGCCGGGGTGAGTAATCCGCTCGGGTTTGCTTTCAGGAGCTTTTGTTCCCTGAGCGCTTTCCGTAGAGTTCCGGAGGACGGGAATACAAATGGCGGCCTCCTGGTCTCCAGCCCGGAGGTGCCGAGAACCCAGGGCCCCACTCCTCAGTGCGCCCTCAGAGAACAGCACCCAGTCACTCCCGTGTGCCTGACCTCTGGCCGTGCTCCGAGCTCACCGAGCCTGCGACCGGTTCAAGGTCACCCCGAGCTACGAGCTTACTGTCGGCTCTGTCTCTGTAGCCGGCTTTCCCGTTCCAATACCCACAAGCTCTGCGACACTCAAGACACCCCCGATCCTTCTGTGACCCTGCGGGACCTGAGGCCACGCTGACCCCGCGTGGGCTTCGCCCCAGTTTAGCCTCTGGAGCGATGTCCCTCAGCAGAACAGACTTTTAAAAGTCCTGATTTTGTGCGCGGTTGCTCTGCCGCTTGCCGGGAGCCGGCCCCTCCCCCCGGGGTCTATCTTCCCGTCGCTTTGGATTTACTTCTCCGCCGGTCCTACCTTTCAGAAAGTGGTTGTTTTTCTGTTTCCAGAATTGCTGTTCTTCTCTTTGATCTGACGATGGATTTTCAGGTGTTTGCAATCTTTAGATAAGCTATCTAGCTGATCTCCGGCTAGCTGAAGCAGTCTCAGCCTGCTACTTCTCCGCCATCTTGACTCCTCCCCCTCTTTTTTCTTTAAATTTTTTAATGCAATTATGAGTGGGACTGTTTTTTCTTAAATTAATATATAAATCATTTCTGGTATGCCACAAATTTAATGACTTGTCCATACAACTGTATTAGATGAGCTAAGGATTTTAATATATGTGTATACATATTAATTTATTTTTTTGTTTATTTATGTTTCAATGGAAGACTAATTTCCCAACATGATTTTCTTATTTGGTTATGGGTCTATTCACATTTTTAAATACTTTCCATAAATTACTTTTAGCTCAATATGTACTTTATTATTTGAAATTTCATTCATATTGCAGAGGTGTGCTTTTTTTTCAACTTGAATAGTAATATTTTTTTGTCTTTCAATTAAAATTTAGTCAAAGATTTAACTCTTAGTTCTCCACAAAAATGGTCTTGGATTTATATTTTCATGAGAGATTCTCTTTGTTGCGATTATTGCTTTCAATTCCATTATCTGTCTTTGCCTCCTAAACCTATTTGTTATATTGATTTAATCTCTTTCTTCTTTCTTTTAAAAATTCTACATATATTTTTCTTAGTTTTTAATTTTTTAAAATAGATTTCAAGACTTCCAAAACATCAAATCTAACAACAAAAAAATCTTGGCTTATTTTTTGTTAATACATAGAAAATGAATAGACTTGTGTCTGTACCTTTATTTTTTAATGTAAAATTCAAATAATATCAGAGCCAGTAATAAATGTTAAAGAGTAATTATGCAAAATTTTGAGATTTAGGGCAAGAATTTTACACTGTGGCTAATGGTTAAGATACTCCTCATATATGAAGAACATTTATAGTGGACAAAACAAAATTCAAAATTTTTAAATGCTGTATTTATAGAATACCAAACAAGTAGTTGACTTCATTTTCCCTCTTCAGTTGCCTGTAATGAACACATAGTAAATTCATTATTATTCTCCTGTGAAATTGACAGTGCTCATCTTAAATGCTACTTAAAAAAATCCATCACAGCTTGCATAAATTACAGAGTCATATGTTTGAAGATATGAAATTAAAACTCAGGAATTCCTCACATTTAATTTTAAACTCAATGCTCCCAGATGTACATCTTTCTGAACAGTCCATTAATCAGAAAAGCTACAAACTATTCATCATAGTTCAGTGTAACAATTCTTTCATATGTTCCTATCTTTTTTGGGCTATACATTTTGAAAATTGCTTACTCTTGGGCATTTTCTCCATTTGAAGATAAAATATCATGCCATCAACCTAAAATCTCTTCTATAATGATCTGAAAATGTGTTGTTCATTTTTTAAGTCATTCTGGAAAGCTGGCAAGATCAAAGAGTCAGCATTTGAATCATTGCTAGCTTGAAAGATTTGATTATTAAAGCACATCTTCATCATTATAAAATTTGTTCAGATATGAATGAAAGAAAAACAACATTTTTTTTTTTTTTTTTGCAATGGAAGAGAAACCATATGGTAAAGATTGCACGTGATTCCTCTAATTGATGTGGCCTTCTAGGCTTCAAATGAAGTTTGGGAGAGGCAGAAACTATTAGACCGTTAGAAAGGAAAAATTGGTTTCCAGTGACTACATAACTTCCACTGTAGTAAGAGAGAGATTTTTACTGTGCCATACCTTCTCCAGTCTTCAGCCATATCTGTTCCCTCCCTTCCCTTGACAACTCAGAACCCAGTAAAAAGTGAAACTAATGGTGAAAGCCTGTTTCATATAACTTTCAAAAACTTCTGTTAAAAACAAGACTGCCTTCTCTGGTGATAGATGCTAGATTTGCCCCATGGACACTGGACCCTAGACAATGAAGATATAGGTCTTGATTCTGGAAAATGTATGTCGTTACATCAGTGCTCTATTGGCTTCTAATTCTCTTTCAGGTACATGTGATTATACAACTCATAATTCATACTCACACAGTAGCTACAAGAGAATCTTGATAGTCTCTCTTCAGATTTACTTACATCGATATTCTAGGTAATAATTGGTGAACATCTGTCAATTTAGAAAAGTTTTCCTTCTGTTAAAAAATGACCAAATGCTTAAAAGTGGTGGAACAAATTTTATGTATTTTTTTCTTTTAGGGTAGTGATCTAATTACGCTGATGGGTTTACTGTCTTTTCATTCTCTGGTGGATAAAATTCTGTGATATTCAAGATTCCCACCCTCTTGTGTACATGCTATTCATAATTGCCTCAAGTTGAATGTGGGAAGAATGTGATAGACTTTACTTCTGTGACTAGGTTATAGTATGTGACAAAAGGACACAGACTTGATTTAACTAAATTCCCTAGTCAGTTAACTTTCAATTAGGGGATTATCTTGGAATTGTTTTAGTCATTTGGGAAGGAGATTATCTTCTGACAGACCAAACTGAATCATCTGGAAGTCTTCAGGAGGGCTTAGGCTCTCTCTAGAGAGTGAATCTCTGTTGTGGATAACAGCCTCTTTCTATGGCCATGTGGTTACAGACTGTTCGTGATATTCCCTTCCTGGTGGTCTGCCCTGTGTGCTTTGAACTCTCTTAGCTACTTTCTCTATCAACTGTGTAAGCCAATTTCTTATAATAAATAATATACAAGTAAATACTAAGTGAACAAATACTAACTGGTTATACGTGTCTGCTTTCTACGTTTTCTCAAAATTAACAGGAATTGGAGTAATTAAATTAGAGACACTAAACCTATTTTATTTCAAGGATATTAACATGGGCAATCCTTTGATCTAATACTTTCTTAAATGAATGCTTCTATTCCTGTTCAATATTTTGCATTCCAAGTTCCTATTATATGAACCAATGAGCATCTTAGGCAAATAGTTTCTCATTAAATGTGTTGTTTTATTCATAATATGAAAATAGTGATATCAAATGCATTCATAACTAAATTAAACTAATTTTATTATTTTAAGTAAAATTAAATAATCCATTATGAAACTACTTTCAAGGTTTCAAAGAACTTCTTTCAGTGTTTTCTTAACATATTTTTACTCTAAGACAGGTTGATATGAAATATGGTAAGTACCTGGTCAATGTGATTGTATTAAATACTTACAGGATAATATATTATTCATCAGCCAAATCACACAGCACTATGTCAAGAGGACAATTGGACATAGTCAAAGGACATTAGTTTGAAGTGCTCTCTTGAACATTATTATCAAGTTTTTCCCAATCAGTATGCTATATGATTATTTCCTAGTCTCTAATCAACATTACACTCCAATCAATTGTAAGGTTCCAAACAAAGAACACACACACACACACACACACACACACACGAGTGGCGATAGTGGCTAATATTTCTAGAATTTTATATTTGAATTAACATATGTTACCGCAATTGGTTAAATTATGGTCTGTCTTATATTTTATACTTCCATTCTTATATTGTATATCCATACATGTTACTTTATGCCTCATAAGCATTTCTATATTAATAAATTGAGAGATGTATTTTTTCACAAATCAGGTTTGATTATTCAACTATAATAGTGCATTTCATTTAGCTTTTCTTCTTTTTAAAGTTAATTGATACTTCCAAAGCTGAAAAGTACAAACTCTGGCAGTATGTTGCCTAGATATTATTTATAACTCCACCACTTAGTCCTTGATGACCTCATGCAAATCACTTGTTAAATGGAATATTATTGCCAATTGCATAAGGCTAATGAAGATGAAAGAATTTAATGGATGTGAAGTGCTTCACATATTGACCAATTCACAAAATGCCCTGAAATATGTAGTTTTAGTAGTTTAGTGTAGAAATTTTATTTTTGTATTTAGTCATAATAATACCTTCTGTGTTTTCAAAATGTATTTCCTTGTTGATTGATACATATGTAAAAAAAAAAAAGAACAAAGTTTTATTTCAAATCTCAAATATAGTTATATTCATTCTGCTCTTATTCCAGTGGCTATTTTCAAGGCTCTTTAAAAAAAAAAAAAAAAGGATATAAGATGAAAGATGCATTTTTATTTGCAATATTTTTGAAAGACTGATAAGAAAATAAGTATACTTATTTTATTTAGAATTTCTGGTACTTTCCTTTTGCACCTTTGGAAAGAGTGTGCTGGGAAATAATTTAGGAAATCATAGGTAAAGAAAAAGGAATGTTGCATAATAAAGATGTTAAAATGTATTCAATAGTATATTTCTTTTCCAGATACTGTTTTCATTACCTCCCTTTAAAGTTGTTTATTTCTTTCAAACAATTTGTTCTGTAAGAAAGTATAAAATTATTAGTTCTCTGTGTTCAAAGCTTACTTAATGTGCTATGCACTCTCATATAGACTTTCCCTAGGCTATTTATTATAGCACCAGCAGATGAAATTTAGATGTCAGTTAATGATGCAAGATGGGTCACAGTGATGATTTTTATTGGAAAATGGGATAGCCTAAGAAAATGAAAATCTAAATCTATGCAATATATGGAATAGTTATATGGAATAGCTAAATGGCTTTTTATTTTATTATTTTTTAAAGACTTTATTTGTTTATTTGACAGACAGAGATCACAAGTAGGCAGAGAGGCAGGCAGAGAGAGGAGGAAGCAGGCTGCCTGCTGAGCAGAGAGCCTGATGTGGGGCTTGATCCCAGGCCCCTGGGATCATGACCTGAGCCGAAGGCAGAGGCTTTAACCCACTGAGCCACCCAGGTGCCCCATGGAATAGCTAAATGACTTTTTAAACTTTGCTCAAATGTTAAAGACTGTAGTAACTATAGATTTTAATGATTACTTCATTATGAGCTTCCAACATTCACTCTCATATGTGCATATTTTTGCCTAAATGTTTGCCTATTTTTTCAAAACTACCTATTCTCATGTTTTGAAAAATATAATTCCTTAGGAATCACTCTACTTAATTTCTAATACATAAATTACAAATTTGTAACCATGAATGAATAACTAGAAGCTAGTTTAGCCTTGCCCACTAAAATCTCAGTCGATAACTAACCTATAACTAAATATCCCTGAAATCAGATCACTCTGTGGATCATAGCTACTTCTACTAGAAAGGGCATCATCAAACATACCATCCTAAGGTTGGTCAGCCTTTTTGTCTTAGTTTTGAGATATGTAAATATTAAGTATACTAATTAAAACATACTTTAAATAAAGGTCTGCACATATATATAAATCTCATTTTGACTGAGTAATTCACAACTTAGATGATAATTATCCTTTAAATCATGCCCTAAGATCAGACTGTGCATCCAAGAAGAGAGAAGGATGAGAAGGGTCTTTTTCTTTTTTCTTTTTCTTTTTTTTTTTTTTTTTTTTTTTGTATATCATATGTAAGAGATGTTCTACATGGAATTGTTGTTCAGAGTCAATCTGAGATGTCAAAGAGAATAAGTCTTAGTAAAGCTAAGACTCAGAGTGCATTAACTTGCCCACTGTTAAAAATGTGAGGGTTGATTTGACCCCAGTATAAATGACTGGGCTTTTCTAGCAGGCTCTTTGGCTTTCCCAAGTGAGTTAACTCAAGTTTAAGAAGTGCAGATATGTATATACTTTCCTTTCTTAACTAACTCTGTTGAGTTCACATATAATAAGATGCACCTGTCTTAAATGTCTGTTTTTTTTTAAGTTAGGCAAATGTATACTCCCATAAATATCACCATAAACAAGATATAAAATACTTCTCTTCTCCAAAATATTCCTTTCTGTTTCTTCTCAGTCAGTCTCTCCAATTCTCTGCCCTAGACATCCACTAATCTGTTTTCTGTTTTGTTAATTAATTTTGGTTTTTTTTTAGAATTACATGTAGAGATGTAATCAAGTATGTATAATTTGTGTCTGGCCTGTTTCATTCAACATTATTATTATTTTTTTTGAAATTCATTTCTATTCTTAGGCTTATCAGTATTCAAGTATCTTTTCTTTTCTTTTTTTTTAAAGATTATTTATTTATTTATTTGACAGAGAGAGAGATCACAAGTAGGCAGAGAGGCAGGCAGAAAGAAAGGGGGAAGCAGGCTCCTTGCTGAGCAGAGAGCCTGATGTGGGCCTAGATCACAGGACCCTGGGATACATACCAAGCCCAAGGTAGAGGCTTAACCTACTGAGCCACCCAGGCACCCCAACAGGTATCTTTTCTTGCTCAGTATTTAATTCTATGGTTATACTATCTTTTGTTTATCCATTCATTAGTTGGTGGATATTTGTTTTGTTTACATATTTTGATTAATGTGAATAAAGCTCTTATAAGCAGGCATGTATTAGTCCTCCATGGACATATATTTTTATTTTTATTGAGTATTCTTTAAAAGTGGGAAAGATAAGTCAAATGTTAAGTGTTCAAGAGAATCCTTGTTTGAATATTTGCATACTCAGAACCTTATGAACACTCAGCAGAGATCTCCAAAAAGCTCATGCCTTAGAGAAAAAGGCTACCCCCTCTAAGAAAACAAAAACATATTTTAAAAAGGATAAATATCTTTTCCAAGTAACTTAACTCACTGCTGGGATTAAACTTCATACTCATTAAACAAAAACAAAAACAAAAACCTGGACATTTGGAAGGATAACATTAATACTGTCTAGCATCTAATCAAAATTTACTACATATGGGAAAAAGCAGAACAATGTGATCCATAAACAAGAAAAATGAATGATTTAGACAGACCCAGAAATAACATAGATAACACAATTATGAATTTAGCAAATAAGAACAGTTTAACTCTCCAAAGATTTTTACTGCAACTCATGGCTATGCAAAGCCATAGATCTTATCTCAAGATCTAGGATCCTAATCCTAGATCTTGAGATAAGTCATTGCTGCAAAACAGTTGGTGTTAGTTTTCCAGCCTTCTTAAAAAAAAAAAAAAAGAGAGAGAGAGAGAGAGAGAGAGAGAGAGAGAGAAAGAGAAATATCCAATTAGTTACAGTATTTGTATATTTGTAACTTTGTTGTAAAATGGAATTTTTTTCTTTCCAGTTTTCATATGCTGTCCATGTGAGAGAAGTTTATCTAATCTGCAGACACAATTATTTATATAGCTACTTCATCTAATTGAGGTGCAATAGTACATATAAACTTTGAAAACTATAGATCATTAAACAAACGGACAATTACATTACTATTTCTCATTATTCTGAGCTCTACACAATCTGCTTACTCTACATGAAAAAGAATTCCTGATTCAAATAATTGGTTGAGGTTGCTCCTCATTTCCAAATCTTTTTCTAACATTAATTCATACTTCTTTAATGGGAAAGTTAATTTAATGGTCCATGTTCTTAAAATTTACTGTGTATAAGATTAAATACTTATACAATATTTGTTTAAAAATTGTTTTAAAAAGTCACTTGAGATTTCTCTCTTCAAATTGCACACTAATCCAACTGAAATTCTTTCCATGGATTTCTACATGGAGGTCATATGTATATTTGCATATTTGCATACGCCAATACGTTTCTGTAGCTTTTCTCAGTATGAGTATGCATGGATTTACCCTTTTATTTGTTGTGATTGTTCCCTATTTGACAGCATTGTAATCTTTTTTCTTGTGATTCTGTCCTTTGGAAACACATTTCACCCTTCTGTGTATGTTTCCTTATAGGTATTTAATATTACTCATTCTAAATAGGAGCTTATTTTTTATATTCTGCTTTTATTTAGTGGAAAAATAGTATTTATCACAGACAGTCCATGGGTTTCCAAAAATTTTATTTAAATGTTATTTAATGAACAGGCTTTAACAGAATTTTATAAGCCGTAAAAACTTTGGTCACTATTTATGATAAACTACTCTCCAAAGCAAACATTCATGTTGTTTAGCCTAAGGTGATCTTCACTAAAATTATTGTATTCAAATTCATTGCCATGTCTGACATGTAATATTTTGAACAGTTTGTTTAATATACCTTGTTCTAACGTGTTTTGCATTGGACAGAGGAGACTATCAAAATAGAGTCCTTTTTTTTTCCCCATGATTTTCTTCAATAAACTCACATAAAATATTCACAGGTGTAACAAAATCTCTAAATCTTGATATAAAGGTCTTTTGAAATACTTTCCTATATTAACATAAAACAAATTAGCAAAAGGATTGCATCACATGCTGAAACTATTTTCCCATCAAACTGTTTATTGTCCTTTCAGTCCACAAAACTTTAGTGCCTTTTCCCAGGAGCAAGCCTTCAGCAAAGTAAGGACACTTCAGAGCAGAGAAGAGAAGAATTATAAAACTGTCATAGATGTCAGAATATATTGCAATCAGCAGCAGAGCAGCATTGCCTGGAAAACAGCCATTTCATCTAAGGAGTTCTTTATGGTCTGGTAAATTGCATTACATTTAAACAAAATAGAAATGACATTCTTACACAAAATAGTTTAATCACTCAGTACATGGTTAATTTTTCTGACATATCCTGTTTCTTCATTTTATGAAATGTGTGTGTGTGTTTTGTTGACTTTGAATTCAAGAGAACACGTGAGATAAACTTTATTTTAACAAACAGAATGTGAACATAGAAAGAAAGGAAAGGAAAAAGAACCCCTCCCCACTCCAGTGAGAAAAAAACAATACAGATTTTTACAAAGAGACTGTGGGAAATAACTTCAAATATTAAATCTAAATATGGTAACTGTGTGCACCATAGACAGGGAGAAGAAAAAGAATATAATATAGAAAACAGGCGAATAGGCAAGGCTAAAATAGCAACACTAGTTTTAAATAAAATTGTTAATCAAAACATATCTTGCTAACTTTAAAGTCTTGAATAGGACCATTTTGAATGGAGACCCATAATATTGAATACATTGTTCTGGTTAGCATGATCTTTTTTCACTTCCTCCATTGACATCACTTTATTCTTCTTTGTTTGAATTTTTAAAATTAAAAAAATATATATGTTATGTTAGTCACCCTATAGTACATCATTAGTTTTTGATGCAGTGTTTTTTAACTTATGCCCACATTTCAAAGCATTGGACTCATTTGGTCATGTCATTAAGAAATGCTGGATCCAGGATTTTATTATTTGAGTATTGAATGTTTTGCACACACTGAAGCAAATTAGTATTCCAGCTCGCTGCTTACTGCTAGACACTGAACGCAGATAGAACACATTATGCGTTAGACTAGTTAAGAGGTTTTAAATTAGATTTGTGACTTGAAAGTTTGAATAAGAAAACTAATAGAACACAAAATGAAGCAGAGGGAAAATTAGATTAATTATCTACATCATTCAGTGTGAATGGTTGCTGATGTGCTATGTTGTTGAGTGGTATTTTGGTACTAAAACAATGCCTTAATTTTGCCTACATTAAGTTGCCATAGTTGTAAAAATACATTTACATGTTTATAGATCATAATATCCTGGAGTATCTTTAAAATAAAAATATATTTAAAGAGGTCATTTATATATTTTCCCTCCCCTCTCCCTCCTATTAGGAGCAGTTACATTTGTGATTAATTCAAATATTTTTTATATTTTTCTCCATTAAAATAATAACTGCTTTAACTTGTTTGTTCAAGATACTATATAACAAAGGAAAAAAATATGTATTTTTTCGTTTTCATTTTTATTATCAACACCCCCCAAAAAAAGATATTATTTTCCACTCACCCAGAGAAAATGCCAAAGAATAATGACATCTACAGGAATTGCACATTTCAGTGTAACAACAAAGGTCAAACTCTCTTGATCTATTTCTGAGTCTACTTCCTCTTACTTTAGATAATCAAGACAAATTGAATCCATCCTCCAAATCTGATTCATTCAGGTGCCTTAAATTCCTCTGTGTGTGTGTGTGTGTACACCTGCACGCATGCACACACATGTGCTCATGTGTGTGTGTGTATGGTGTGTCTTTTACTCTTGTTTTAATCTTCTCTAATGGCAATGACATTGATATTTAACTGAAATAATTCCTGCTGGTACATCAAACATGCCTGAATAAACATCCACCTGTTCCTCATAAATGCATCAGGTGCTCATTCTGTGTGACAAGCTATATTTTAATTTTAAATATTCATTTGTTAATACTCTGAACTTCGGTTGGGTGAGATTGCCATAATGCTCTCTGTTTGATAAAACAGGAGAGTCAGGAAAAAAGATTGTCATTTCTACTTGATAATGAATGAAGTGTGACAATTATTAATAAGTAATTAAAGCATAAATACAAAATAGTTCCTTGTTAAGATTTTATTTATAATTTTGTGGATTAATGATATAAATTTAGAATTAGGAATGAAGTGCTTATGTCTTTAGAAAACAACCAAGTAAATTATAAATGGTTTCTTATTCTAACTGTATCTGCATTTTATGTAAAGTAGTTTTAATTACTTGTATTCCTTCCAGGTTAAATTCCAGTTGATTAAAATAAAGTGATAAAATCCCCGTTTACTGCAGAAAGAATGGTAGAAAGATATAGGTTACATATATTTTTAGATCAAAATGTGGTTTTCATAGGTAACACGTAGCATAGAACATCAAATCAAACTATTGCAAACCAGAAATTTTACCCAGCGTCAAGCTTTACTATTAATTCAAATAATGACTAAAAACATTCTGAATATTTTCAGAAGAAGCAGGAGGAGGTCTGGGAATATCTTTAAAACTCCACAGGTCCTTTCCTGCCTTATCAGGATGTACTCCAAGATAAATAATTTGAAAATCTAAGTTTTATATGTATCACCATGGCTTAAAGGAAAGATGTTCAACCTTGAAACATCTCCACTTTATAGTTGCACAACCTGTGCAATATTTTCTATGAGGCATGCTTCAAAATTGAGTCCATGTTTGTTTACAAAGTGTTCAACACAGATTAAGCATAGCATATTCTGTGAAATCTTTCTATACACAGGAACTCTCCAGCTAGCAAATAGCATTAGTGAGATTTCTAGAAGTTCTGTCATTAGCACATGTATGTGAAGATTTGACTGAGTTTTGTTTCTTTCTTCCTTTCCAGGGACATTCCGCTTCTTCCACCAAAATTATAAGATGAAAGAAATAATTGAAGACTTGCTGTTAACAATTATTAGCAGTTTTATCATTTGTTGTTGCTTATTACATGAAGGATTCAAAGGGAAAGTGGGAAATATATATAAGGAGCTTACAACAATGCCTGACAAAAGTATGTTCTATATATATATCTATATAGATATATATAATTATAATGTTAATATAAATATAAATATAAATATAATTATACTGTTAAATATAAATACCTCCCATTTCTAGAAACATTAAAAGCAAAATATCTATAAATTTAGTAGTCTTTTAAAATCCAGAAACATTTTATAAGTCTATGTAAAATATTAATTTCCTTGTATTTAAGATAGAAAAGGAGTCTGAACATGATAATAATGAACAGTCTTTACTAATCAGATATCTGCTTTTTATGCCTGCTACAATAAAAGAATACATTCCTCAGGCACTGTTTGAGACTTAATTTTCATATGGTTAAAGTCATGAGAATTTTAAAATTCACACCAAAATCTTCCTATGTGGCATGCTATTATAACAAACAAACAAACAAGATCTATTTCAAGAAAACTACCATTCTCATTTAAAAAAAAAAAAAATATGCAATTCAATCTATTTAGAACTTAACAAGCTATGGGCTATCAATATAGTAGAGGAAAAACTATACTAACATTAGTTCAAATGATGAATATTTTATGATTAGGAATAAAATGTCCAATGATTTACACAAATCAGACTTGGAAGTTCTCTCAGTGAAGGCTTAAAAGAACCTAAAGTTAATGTATAATGTGATTAACCTGAGGAACATAAATTCACAGCATATTACAGGGAACACAAAAGTAAAATGTATCCAAACCTGTACATACAAGTATATCCCATGTATACATATTCCATGCCCATCCTCTCATGATTACATACAGAAGATGGTAAATCAGGAAAAAATAATAACACAGTTGGGATTGTTCTTATGAGAGCTAGATTGTTCAGAAAACAAATAAAAATAATTAGAAAATTATGGCAGGAGAAATAAAATGGAACATGTACAGCATGGACCAAAGGACTTGAAAAGGGCATCTTATGTGAATTTAATTATCATCCTTTTTTATAACACGAGGTTCAGAAGATTCCTACAGAGATAATCCCAGAGCTAATATCCAAAATGAAGTGGAGGTCATAAAGAAAGCAAGTAGAAATGGCACATCTGCATTTATCCGTTTATGGTTTGCTGCCAATTCCCTCTCTATGCTATATACTTTATTTGGAAACTTAGTATGGTGCTTTCATTTTCATTTTTTAAAGTGTCCATTGTCTTTCCTAGGAGGAGGAAATACATTTATCTTAAATAAAGAAAATTCTAGGCTGAACGGATCAATTTTATTTTCTAAGTTCAAGGCATCTTGGGTGAATATTTTATGTTATTTAACATTCACAACAGTCTTGTGGAAGGACTGATGTAGAAGACTTTATCATCATTTTTACTAAAACTTAAAAAAAAAACCCAAAAAACAGAAAAGGATTAGAATATTGTGCATTACTTGTCCAGGTTGCTATAGCAAACATATACCAACATTAACATTGGCTCCACATATATATGGCATAGGAATACAAGATACTTAGACTGACACATTGCTTCAGAATATAATGTATTAAAAAGTAAATGGAGGTTGGGGCGCCTGGGTGGCTCAGTGGGTTAAGCCGCTGCCTTCGGCTCAGGTCATGATCTCAGAGTCCTGGGATCGAGTCCCACATCGGGCTCTCTGCTCAGCGGAGAGCCTGCTTCCCTCTCTCTCTCTCTCTCTGCCTGCCTCTCCATCTACTTGTGATTTCTCTCTGCCAAATAAATAAATAAAATCTTTAAAAAAAAATAAATTTAAAAAAAAAAAAAAGTAAATGGAGGAGAACCACTTCCCGAATGGCAGAGTAGATGTTTTCATGGACCTCCTCTCTAGTGAAATAATAACTGCTGAAAATTTTAAAAATAAAAAATACAGTCTCTGGAATTATCCAAAAATCACACAGCAACTAGAGAAACAGATATTCAAGACAATGTTTCTTGGATTCCTAAATTTCAGTAAGAACAATGAGAGATTATGGGTGTTATGCCATGATCCACTTCCTCTCCTCTGAAATCAGTGTAATGAAAACTATTGATGGGTGCAGGCAAGAAGACAGGGCCCTCTCTCCCTGGAAGCTCCCAATTAGGGCCATGGTTTCTTCCTGGAAGGAGCAGAGGATTACTCATCCACATTCCCAGATTCATGCTTCAAGAGCATTATTTCAGGCAACCAGAGCAAGATAAATCAATATGCTTCATTTACCAAGCTCCTACTCATAGGGTGGAAGACTATTCCAGTTGCAGCAGGTTGAGAATCCCCGTCAATTTACCTACTATTGCACTGGCTCATAGGTCAGATGTCCCATGGCAGGAAAAGCAAACCAAGAAATCAAGGGCTATCCTTCATGCACCATACTTTGCTTATAGAGTAAGCATTACTCGGAGTCAAATAGGCTACTCTCCATGCCCCAACTCTGGGGCAATGGAACATGGATTCTACTCAGATGGAGAATTTGCTAGCTCTCCACAAAGTGACTGACATTTTTTGGAGCAAAATTTGGGGACCTGCAAGATTAAGGATATTGTCCAAAAAGGCAATCTTCATGGTGAACAATGAAGAGGAAACTGGTAGCTTCTTGACAGCAACAAGTGAAATGGTAGGCCAGCTACATGTTTATCAGAGAGAGACAGAGAAAAGACAGTTAAAAAGAAACTTCTTGGGATTGTGTCAAGATCCAAAGGAGACTTACTTAATTTGGAATGGACTGTGTAGCAACTTATGCACTGAGGCATTTTCAGAAACATATAATGATCAACTAATAATCACTAGCTGTGAACATCTGGGTGTGATAGTAACAGAGGCAGACCGGGGAGAATATCATCCATATGGTATAGGTATCAGGAAGATAATGCAACATCAGAGGCTGAATTATGGAGGGGAAGTATACTTAACTAGTCTATAAAAATCAATCAATCAATCAATCAATCAATCAACAATCACATAATAATAACAACAATGCAGTTTTCAATCAGAAAATATCAGACACATCAGTGCATGCCTGGTTCAGTCAGTAGAACATGCGACTCTTAATCTAAGCGTCATGAGTTCAAGCCCCATGTTGGGCACAGAACCTATTTAAAAATAAAAAAAGTTAAAAAACACATAAAATGTCAGACACACAAAAGATAAAACCCTTAGGAAGCAAAGGTTGCTGAGGAGAAATTGGAATCTTATTAGATTGATTGGGAATATTTAATTATGCAGTCACTTTGGAAAGCACTATGGCAGTTCTTCAAAATGTTAAACATGAAGTTATGATACCATCCAGTAATTCTCCTCCTGAGTATACAGTGAAAATAAATGAAAACCAAGGCCACACAAAAATGTGTACACAGATGTTCATAGCAGCCATTTTATAATTGAGCAATGTGAGCCAGACGTGGACGTAACACACATGTCCATCAACTAATGAATGGTTTAACAAATGTGGCATATCTATACAGTGGCATTTTATTCACTATTAAAATAGAATGAAGTCCTGATACATGGTACAATATGGATGAACTTTCAAAACACTTGCTAAGTGAAAGAAGCCAGTCAACAATATAATACATTACAGAATTCCATTTCTATGAAGCAACCACAGCAGACTAGTCTATTGAATGGAAAATAGATGAGTTGATACCTAGGGCTGGCATTTGGGTAGAATGGGGAGTTAACTGCTAAGGGGTATGTGGTATCTTTGGGTGATGAAAGCATTCTAAAATTAGATAGTGTTTATGAAACCAGACCTTGTGAATATATTTAAAAGCATTGACTTGAACACATTAAATATTAATTGTAAGTTATGTTAATTATTTAAATCTGTTAGGAAATTAAGGAAAATTAATTGGAAGCAAGTTGTGAGAAATAACTAATTGTATGAAAACCTAAAAATAATTAAAATGAAATAATTCAATTAAAATAAAATAACTAAAAATAAAATGTGAGGGAGGAAGGATTGGGGAGAGACAGATATTAGATAGATAGATATTAGATAGATAATCTCAACTGAGTTAAACTATGTATAAGTGGAATGTTAATGGACCTTGAAAGAATACCCAGAGAAAACATTAAGTTAGAGAACAAAAGCCTAAGATTGAGCTATATGTTTTGTTTTCTCTTACAAGAATTTTCTTCATATTCATTATGAAGGTATTGGCTGTTTTTTCATAATACAAAATTAATGTAAGTTTTAACCTTTGTACAGGTCTTTTGGTCTAGTTAAGGGACTGTGCCATATAAATAGAATGTCCCAATCATATGGAGGCAATAAAGCTACCTCTCTTGAATTACAGACTATCAGTAGTTAAAAGTCTTCAGTCACATTTAAGTCAACTGATAAGTCTAAAAAATGCAATTATCTGGAAGAGTATGAAAATTTAGCTAAGTAACTTTGCATGATAAACTGTAAATATGTAAATTCTGTTGTGAGTAGTTTTTTTATTTTGTGGAGATATCAAAAAAATAAGTTTTGAAAAATCCATGTAGATTAATTACTCTTGGTGATTAATTGCTCTTTATAACCGTGTCTAATATTTTATTCATAAAAATAATAAGGATGTTCTTCTTTTCATGTGATCTAAAATACATGTGACCACTTTTGAGGATGTTACTTTGTTTACCTATTACAGTACATGCATCTACTAAATACTCAAGTATCGTATTGCATATATAGTCTAAAAGAGGATTTTCCAAGCACAATGTAGAAGCTAGCATTTATAAATCTTTTCAATTCCTTTTTCTAGGCAACTTTCTTTTTATTTAAGTTTTTATTTAAATTCCAGTTAGCTAACATACAGCGTAGTGTTAGTTTCAGGTGTACAATATAGTGACTCAACACCTCTACCATCACCCACTGCTCGTAACAAGTGTCATCCTTCATCCCCATCACGATTTCACCTGTTGCCCACCCACCTCCCCTCTGATAACCGTCAGTGTGTTCTCTATAGTTAAGAGTCTGTTTCGTGGTTTGCCTCTCTCTAGATCATTTTCTAAATCCTACTTTCAGATATCAAACATCAAAAAAATTGGTTTTACAGTTTATACTTCAAATTTTTCATTTAAATGATTAGAAAAAAACATGATAAATTTTCATGTTCTATGAGTCTAATAACAAATATAATGTTGCAAATGTGTTTAGGTTGTGATTAAAGGATAGATAAGTGAGAGGCATTTTAAAAGAAATCATACTGTTGTTATAAGAAATTTTGATTTGGCCTTCGTATTTGAAATATACACTTACAACAAAATAAGCCTAAGAATATAAGGTAAAAAAAAATACTGTTCTTTTATGGTTTCCTTTTAAAATCATACTGGGTCACTCTACATTGCCATTTTCTTTTCTAAATTAATACTGCAGTAGCCTTTGAGATATTAGGGTAGGCAATGTCATTGTCATCTTAGTCATTACCCTTGCATTTTAACATTGCTGGCAAAGTGACTTTGTCATAATCAGTTAATAACCTCTCTTATATTATAATAAGATAACATATAATCATTGCAAAGGTTATGAAAAACAAAGAAATATAAATAGAACTTTTAAAAAGTAAAGTAAATCTGCCATATAAATTTAGCCACTGGTAACATTTTGCTTAATTTTTTTTTCCTCAGCATATTTTCTATACAATCTTCTTCATTTTATTTTCCAAAATATTTAGAATATATGTAGCTATTTTTATAAGTGAACTTTATTGCATAATTTTAATAGGTTTGAACTGAAGTCAATTCGAAGTTTATTGAGGCATATTTTCAGCTTTTCCAAACTTTCTCAGTGCTTTGGTAGAAAATACAAGCTTACGTACTTGGTTCAGATGCCAACTCTTCTCTGTGCCATCTGCCTGGAATGATAGTATATTTGTACTTTTATACCACGTATCTACTTTAATGCTAAAATAATGTATTGTTAAAACATTTGTGAATTAAACGCCATTATTAGGGAAAAAAAATATGTTAATGGCAGTGAAATCGCAGCAAAGAAAAAAGATTGGTAAAAGCCAACCACACTGAGGAAAGCCTACACTTATTTGGTTCATTGGCCAGAACAAAAGATAGCTGAATTTGTAGTTTACTGACTGAAAAGCTCTATTATAGAAAGGAACAGTGGCATTAAACTTAATAGGTCTGAATTTAGTTTTCTATTAAATCAGAATGCATTTTGGGGTTCCTAGGTGGCTCAGTTGGTTAAGCATCTGACTTTGGCCAGGTCATGATCCTGGGGTCCTGGATTGAACCTTGCATCAGGCCCCTTGCTCAGCAAGGGATCTGCTTGTCCCTCTCCCTCTGCTTCTCCCCGAAACTCACGCTCTCTCTTGCTCACTCTGGCTCTCTCCAATAATAAATAAAATCTTTAAAAAGAAGAAACCATTTAATGAACATACTAGAACTTTAGCCAATAAACAAGAATGATAGTTTCCTTGACTGAATTCTTTAATTTTAGTGAATACAAGTTTTTAAGAAAACATATTTTCAGTAATTAGAATTTTTTCTAGGTTGAATGCTCTAAGAGTGACATAAGAAAGGAATCTGTTTAGTGACTGTCAATGAACGCTGACATCTGATTCACGTATTCAAATTGGTAACCTAACCACACAGAAAAACACATAAATCAAGTTATTTTAGAACAATACACTCTTATTGTATATTAATAAAAGGGCATGTTATAAAGAAAAAATAAATATAAAGAAACCATAAAGCTTATCAATAGTCTGTTCATAATTAATGCATTAACTATAATTTAAAATACTTTTTAGTGATGCTGGGTGGTGCATTAATTAAATCTATTAATGTCATTAATAATCACAAATTTTGGCATATGTGCAAAGGACTGCAAAAAACAAGTCAAATAATTAAGCCCCACTTTATTTTAATTTATTTTGTCTATTTACGTATCTGTCTATGAATTTATAGATGTGTACATATTTTTTCTAAACTTTTTTTATTTATAAGGCTCGGAAGCAAAAATATTCCAATAACAATAAATACATGTAGCTTCCAGATCTTGGGTCATAGTATAATTTTCCACTCAAAAGATCCAGTGTGAGGAGGATATATATAGTTTGGACAAGTTCTGATTCATGAAATTCCCAGGTAAGTCTTTAGTACCTCACTATGTCAGGGAACAGGAGGTACAGAGAGACTAGAGGAATCTGCAAAAGGACTGAGGCTACCTTTGGGGAGTTCACTACAGCTGCACGAGAGCATTACATGATTCCAATTAATTATAACATATGGAACAGATATAAACCAATGAGTCCATAGTGATACCCAAAAAAGGATAAAAATAACTCATTTTATACCATTTGAAGTACCTATGACACCATGTGTTTATTCAGAAAATTGGTAATTTAAAGGGAAATAAGCAAGCAGTTATCCTACCTTTTTAAGAGGATCATATTTAATGTTGGGAAATCTATTCATCTATCCATGACGTTCTTTAATCTATTTATATTATTATTAATAATAATACCTTAGGCTTGGATTATTCTGGATTATATCGGTTCAGAAATAGTGGGCTATTTTCATCAAAAGGAAATAAAAGAAGGAAGGAAGGGAGCAAGACAAAATGAAACAAAATTCAGATGATTTATATGGATTAAGTTTATATAATTCACATAATTGTGTGCATGAAATAAAAGGATTTCAACAGTTCTACACAACCTCAATAAAGATTTAGGGAATATATAGTCATAGTACAAGGCAAAGAAAGAGAATATAATTGTGTTGTACCTCTTCTATTTCTGCTAGGAGTAAACGGACTACATATAAATATCACATGCATATGAGGGAATATTTTAATGACCATAATCATTGTATAGAGTTATAAAATTGTTAAGTACTCAATTTTTTTCAAAATAATAGGTATTGAAAACACTGGAAGAAGGAAGGAAATAAGGTGATAATTTCCTTATGACCAAGGAAAATGCTTCTCAAAATCCATTAAACTGATTTCTTTTCAAGGCTTATGAAAACAAATTTAAAAGTGGTATTTTTTTCAATCAAATTGAATTCAACATTTAATATGAAATCTCTGCCCATCTAGATAACTAATTTATTATTTCAGTACTAAACATTAAAGTTCATAGTTAGGGAATGCTTTGGACGCTTGCTGTTCTTGTCAGAGATCACATTTCCTGACTTGCTCCAATGAGAAACAACCAGGCGGTGCAGCCAAAAAACACAACCCAAGCTAAAAAGTTACAACATTCTTTGAATAGAAGAGCCTATCTGTACCTGAACACAAGCCTTTTTCCTAGGTTTCTGAGTTATCTAAAAAAATTAAGTTGCCTTTCGTTTTACCTGCATGGAGTTGAATTTTGGTTACTGATACTGCAGAACCCCAACTAATAAAACAAGCAGTGAAATTTTTACTAAAAGTTTGTGGGAGAAGTTTCAAAAGACAGAAAGTCAATATTAATTAGTCTGGAGATACTAATAAAAAAAGAAATCAGGGGGAGATAAAGAAGCTGGTTACCAAGAGTATTTTAGGATATGTGTAGGGAAGAAGAGAATGATTTAATGCATATTTTAAATTAAATTTTGCATTATTAAGTGTAATATAACTCTATCTCCTGTATCTGCCACTGAAGTTTTAGTAAAATCATTCCACGAAGTAAAAAAAAATTCCACATTCCACAAAGTGGGATCAGGTTTGGAGGTAGCTTGTGGGGAACAAACCTTTTATCTTGAAAAAAAAAAATGTATTAACATCCATTGTGATATTTGACCCATTTTGAGAAGGACTTTAAGACTGGTTACATTATTGCTAAAAATAAAAGATAAGAAATAAAAAGACTAAACGCAAATAGAGTTGGAGGAGGGGTTGAAAATAGTTCATAGTGACCATTCTTTTGTTTAAACAAAAGAGGAACCAAAAGCCGATTTATTTAAATGACCCTGAAGGAAAATAATTGTTAAGCAGAGAGCCATTCAGAGTTTGAAAAAGCCCATTATGACTAAACTCACAATACAAGAACATTTACTGTGAAAGTTAATGCACTATATATTACTTATTCAAGTACTTTTAGCCATTGTCAAGATTTAGAAATCGAGCTAGATATATTATACACAAGAGAATACTTCACTTTGAAATCCTCACACATTTTAGAATAGATAAGGGTGAAATCTAAAGTAAGATTCTTTTTATATTATTTGTTGTTCTGTATTAAGAGCATGAGTTTTGCATATTCATATAATTGTGTGCATGGATATTAAAGGAATACTATATTATCATTTTATTAGATTACCGCCAGCAAAGTCAAAAAAGAAAATCTGAAAATGGTTAATATTTAGCTTCTATCTTGATCATTACCAGAGAAGGTTATTATTACCTGACATTGAACCAAGATATGCCTTTTTAACATTCTGCTCCATTGTCATAGCCAGTTGAAAAGCACAAAAGAACTATAAGGATAAATGATAAAAGAAAATAAGTGCAGAAAAGGATAAAAGGATTGTTTCTTCCATTGGGTTTTATTTCTGAGACATCCACTCCTAACCTTTATTAAAGCAAGTAATTAACATGAAGCATATTCAGGGAGAGCTCAGTAGCAGCCCATGAAGTCCTTTCCTGAATCTGGTCTATGTCGGATATGGCTGAATTAATATTTAAAGAGCTTAGGTTTTCAGCTACAGAATGTGTTAAAAATCGAGTGACCTGGGTCTCCTTAAGGTTGTTTCTTGTTAGAAAGTTCTTTAAATCATACTGAGGAAATTTTAGCTTATTTGGATCTCACAATACGAGAGAAACAATTAGTTTTGCAAAAGCAAATTCGAGCAATTTTCTGTTTGGGACAATTTGTTGTACTATCACTAAAAATGCTGATATACTGCAGCTTAGAAGGTGAAATTTATCTTAGATAGTACTGATAAAGCAGCAGAAAATGATATTACCTTAAACTTGCTTCACTGGTTCCCATCAAAAGAGTCTTAAGGGGATTTAAGGTAACTCTTAATCTTCCCATCCTTTCTAGGAGAAAATCTGTCAGAACTCTGTTGTGACTTAGATACATAGTCCCCTTCCTGAGGAAAGTTCCCTCACTGCCCAGTAATGCAAGTCCCGAGAGGAGTCATTAATCTTATTTAGAGAGTGGAGTTACAGTCTGAACCAAGGAGGACATGTGGAATTTGTGCTCCTTTGGGCTGGCATATTGTTTAGTTACATCACATATTTTTGTATTATGGGGGTAGTGGACACAAATCTATTGAATATGTGCATTTTTTGTACAACTTCAAATAAATAAAACAAAAGAGGAATTCTCATATGTTTAGTGATTGAAAATTAATATGAAAAATATTTTAACTACCTAATACAATTGAAGACTCAAAGCAAATATTGACACCAAAAAACATTAAAACAGACCAAAACTTCGAGCTCTTCTGAAGGGCACTGGATCCTGATCCAGGTCTGCTAGGATAAGCTTCATTTAGTTGTTAGATGACCACAGGATTTTTGGACAAGTGTATCTTTTAGGAAGTGTTGTCCTTAGTAGCTCCATGTCCTGTATTAGACGATCTATAGGACATGTGCACACAACACATCACACAGAATGCCAACCCTACACTTGTCTATGTGTTTTCTGTACCCTGGATGAGACCAAGAACATGTTTGTCGGTGGGGGATATCAAAGTTAACAGTTATCTGAGCAAAATGAAACAATTATATATGGTATTCCAACCTTGCTGTTAATCTGAAAAGATTGATTCTTTGGTCCTGCTCAGTTTCTGTATGTCTTACTACTCTAGGCTTGTGAAGGTCTAACCATTGGAGAATGGATTTGCCATCAATTGGCTGAGATACATTTGCACTATATTGTGTTCATTTATATCGGCACAGGTTAACTGCCCTGATGAGTAGCTAGTTTCCAGAGGTTTACCAGTTTTGCTGTCCAAGAAAAAAATTTAGGAAATATCAGACAAATATATATATATCCAACATATCATCATGAGCTTAAGAGCCACAATTCAGAATTCAAATATGTATAACTGAGAACGTACATGTTCTTTTAGTATTGCTGTGATTTTTATCTTTTATAGCTGTTTCCTTTAAGGTTCTATGATTTTTGTCTAGCTTTTATTTTCTTTCCGCACTGCAGTATTCTCGTGGGTAGATTTGGTGCCTTTTACAAAATATGGATGGGAAAAAAATGTCATTTTATTTTTATAATTTAATTTAGTTCCAAATTTTGTTAGAAAATATCAATAGAAAGTTTTGAGAAGTGAGTTACAGTCTCATTCCTATGTCATATTTACCCAGTTAAGAAGTCAATAACTCTGGGCACCTGGGTGGCTCAGTGGGTTAAGCCACTGCCTTCGGCTCGGGTCAATGTCTCTGGGTCTTGGGATTGAGCCCCGCATCAGGCTCTCTGTTAAGCGGGCAGCCTGCTTCCCTCTCTCTCTCTATCTCTGCCTGCCTCTTTGCCTACTGTGATCTCTCTCTGTCAAATAAATAAATAAAATCTTAAAAAAAAAAAGAAAAAAAAAGTCAGTAACTTTATGCTTAAAGTTTGTATACCATATAGGAACACAAATCTGGAAAAAGATTGTGTTCTGAGTGCTTTGAGTTTAGCTAATTGTAAAAAACAAAACAAAACCAAAAAAAGTCCCTCTATTTTACATGGTTTTTCAGCATGGGGTTATGTTATCAGAGGCAAAGAGGAATTTGAGGAATACTCAAATAGACTTTAAATTATAACAATATCTTGCATATCTTAGTAAGTAAACATATTACTTGTAGGAAAAAAGATACTTCCAGTATGTTAAAGTAACTTGTAATAGTCTCAATCCTTTTTGTCAGATGGTGCCAGGTTAAATTACTGAAAAGTGAACACTAAAAAAATAATTTACTTATTTAGATGCAGATAAAAATTGAGAATTTAAAAAATCATATAACAATGTAAAATGTTCGTACAGCAGACCGTCATCCGTATATATTCATATGAGGATTTTAAAGAGATGGCCATTTTTATCGAATGAAAACAATTTTATATATTTGAACCCTTTTTATAACTCTACACAAACTTACTTTCACCCTCTTGCACAAGAAAGCATTTTTTTTTATTAATTTCTTTTTGGAAGCATGTTTAAATTTTATCTGATAATCTCGACCCTGGTTTTCCTACATTCTAATGTAAAGGTGCTCTGCATTTCCTTCCCTTGACTCTTGCTGCCATTGTATTCCCAGTCTGCCAATGTTCTTTCTATAAATTCATCTCACCATGGAGAACCGTACCTCCTTGATCATTAGAAGCTAAGTGGATATTTCTATCACTGCATTCTTGTATTTTCAGTGCTTGTTTTTCATCAGGGGAGGGGGATGTTCATGTCTGTAATCTTGTGATCTGGTACAAATTGACCTTATTCTATCTCTTGGGAAATTGGTACCTGTAGATATCTATCTATCTATCTATATATATATATATATTTTTTTTTTTTTTTAGTAAACTGTATTCACATGTAACATGTATTTACTAAGAATATATTTAACTCTATGATAATGGTTTATTCTCTCCTTGGATTGAAAACAGTAACATAGTATCTCATTTTACAGGGTTCTATCAACATAGAAACCAATATATGCCAACTGGAATCAAAGGTTTAGTGGTGTTTTGTTAAGCAAAAGGAGGAAGTGGCTTAAGGGAGTAAAGAAGGCTAGATTTGTCTTTGAGCCTTTTTATAACCACCTGTTCTTAACTTTTAACCACTCTCAAGCTACCAGGTCTATCGCAATTGTAGTAATTCTGGGATTATTCTTCTGAACTGCAAACCTGCTGTGAAGTGCCATGAGGAGCTAAGAAGTATATTTATTATTGTGTTTACTTTATCTCCTATATGGTTTTACATTCAACAGATAATACTTTGACCTTCCTACTTGATTTTTTCTAAATGAATACATTCCTCTACAACAATTAGAGATCGTCTGGGTTTCAGATGCCCAGAAACTGAATTTGAAGTGAAGATTTAGGTACAGATGATTTATTGAGATAGTGTTGTCTGTGAGGACACAGCAGGAAAACAAAACAAAACAAAACAAAAACAAGCAAATTTATGGTTTTACTTGAAGTTTAGACTCAGCCTGTTTTCACAGGGAAATGAGTATTAATTACCTCCTAGGGTTATGTCATCAGGAGATATTTTGCAGTCTATTATCAATCATTTTTCACTACACATAACTGAGGGGGACAGGAAACACGTGATCTCCTAGGCATTTCGGTCCTCCCAGAGCCATTCTTTAGAGAAGAGTGCAGCTAGGACACTTGCAGCCAGTGCTCACAGAACGGGGGGCCTGGGGAAACAGGTGTGTTAAAGGCAATCTGGGTGCATTATTTGTTAGTCCACAGCTCATGGATTCCAGCATTTCACTTCATGTTATTTTAACCTAGTGGAATCTTTATTCCTGGGATTGGCAGCACTCAGCATAATGAAGGTCCAGAATTCAGCCCCAAACACCATTACTGATGCTGTGAAGCTGGCATCCACAGCAGGGATCAAGCAAGAATACAATATAAGATTTTGGTCTTTGTGAAAACAACATGTGCTCCTGTGTATCAGGACCCCAGCAGGAGATTTATGCTAGGGACCCAGAGCAGATGGTATAGTTGCCAATTGACCTTTATGGAACATTGTTCACTGCTTGACTTTACTGAAATAAAGAGACAGGAAAAAAAAAAAAAAATCAGCTTTCCCATTTTCAAGGATCTATTTAATCTCACCTAAGTATTTATACAGTAATCATACATCAACATTGAAACGATTTATATTTTCTTCGAAATTATTCTTCATGAGAATAAAATTTGTGGTGGATAATATTAAAGTTACCAGATAAAATATAGGATTCTCAGTTAAATTTTATTTTCAGATAAACAATGAATATTTTCTTGGTATAAATTTTCCCATGCAATATTCAGGACGTACTTATATTGAGACTTATTTGTTATTTATCTGAAATTTAAATTTAAGTGGGAATCTGTATTTTTATCTGCTAAACCTGGCAACCCTAGATAATAGCTAGAGTGCTTGAAATATCATATATTTATAGTGCAATGGTGTCTTACAATTTCAAGTAAAGATTTTTTTCATTAGTCCTGTATTTTTCATCATCAATATATAAATTAAAGTTGTTTTTACAAAGAAATAAAGAAAAAAATCAAAATATAATACATTTATTTGCTTAAATTATTGCTCCTCTCAACCTCTTAGAAACATCAAATGTTAAACATAGACTTATTCGCACACACAGGTATACATATGAACATACATAAAATTTTTCATCCTCATTAAGTTTTAAAAGCTCCTGCTTGGTGGAGTTACAGTATCAGTTTATAAATGATATATAAAAAGAAAAATCTCAGCTCCCCTGTAGTGCCAGTTGAAAATACATTGCATTGCCTTCACTGCTGAGCAGAGCGGTGCTGAGCTACTTGCTATAATATTGCTTGGAATTGGAGACATCCATCACACTGAGGAACCCCCACCAGCTGGAAGGAAAGGGAAGTTTCTTTAAGTGCAATTTCCCTCTAGGAATGGAAAAAGGAGTCGGTTGTTCTTGTCCACCCTTTCTTTTCCTTTTCCTTTTTGTATTATTTTTCAAGAATATGTATCACAACAGTTATTCTCTTTAGTACTCACACATATCATTAACAAACTCTAGTGCTTGCGTCTCTTTCCTATATGCAGTAACAGTTTGTCTTTAATAAAAAGCTCCATGGCAAAAAATAGTAAAGACAAACAAATAAACTTTAACAATTTAAAATTAATAATAGAACTTCTAGCCAGCCAAATGTAGACTGATTTCATTTTAAGAGAGAATTGTTTTTGTTTTTATTTTTTAAATAGACTACGGCAAAACTCTACCATTTACCAGTAAAACAATGAGAGATTCTGGACTCTGGGAAACAAACTGAGGGTTACAGAAGGGAAGGAGTGGGGAGATGGGTCACCGTGTGATGGGTGTTAAGGAGGGCACAGGCTGTGATAAGCACTGATGTTATGCACAACTAATGAATCATTGAACATTCCATCAAAAACTAAGGATGGACTATATGTTGGCTCACTGAACATAGTAATAATAAAAAAAAAATAGCAATTTGAATTAATCCAAGGTTTGGGGCTTACATCAATAAAAATAGGTATTAAAAGGTTCAAAAATCCATTTATAACACTACATATTAACCAGTCTTTTACTAAAATGTTTGTTTTAATCTTTTATGGTTGCTTATTTGCTTCCTTGCTACTTTTTTTTTTTTAATCTTTGGCCTCCTAGACTTTAAAGTTATACAAGTAAGTTGAAGAAAAAGTAGCATAAATAATTAAGGTGGTAGAAATACAATCTTACAGAAATGAGAACATCTAATATAAAAAATGAAAGAATAACATTGCATACTGTCTCTACTAAGGGGCAGTAAAATGGAACTTCCAAGGATCAGTGGCATCGCATCACTTCATGGTGATTGTGGGAGCATGTAAAAACTGTATGCATCTTTGAGTCATTTGCAATGTCCCCCTCACAAACTTTCCAAGAAACAGCACTTGGAAAAGAGAAGTTGTTAATATAGTGGTAGGGGAATGATTCTCCAAAGACTGGGTTGATGAATTGGAGACAAGAAAGCAGTTCCAGGTGAATCCTGATTTTAAAATCAATGGCTCTTAAACCCAGGCATACCACTCCCTAAGGAGAGAATTTTTTTTCTCTCCTCTTAAACTCAGCAGCAGATGTATAGACTAGGGACTGGGATGTCTTACCTTAACCAAAGAACACTGAATCAAAGAAGCTGATGCTTTCAATAGGATATAATGACAAGAACTGGTGAAATATATGAAAAGTATGGCTATTATAAAATTTTTAAAAGCATAAAATACTAACATGATAAAAATGCAAGGAAAAACAGAATTAAGTGGCCTAGACATAAAAAATATTTTTGATGAGCATAATAAATAACATTAAGAGGAAAAGAGAACACACCAGAAATACAAGGCTGCTATGAGCAATTGTAAAGAGACAGCTGAAAATCCAGGATGTAATACCTACAGCAGATAAATAACAACAACCACCATCATCACAACAAAAATCACCAGTATGTGTTGAGTAGTAAAATGGATTTGGCTAAAGAATAAGTCACTGACCTGGAAGGAATTCAACCAGACAGTATTAGAAAAGTGAAGAAAAATGGGAAGCTAAGAAAAAAGTTGGATTTGGAATGAAGAGGCAGAAATGTCAAAAAGTAATATAATACCAGAGTCATAGGAGAAAATAAAGGAAAATTACAGAAGAACAGTAATTCCACTTCTATGAGGAAAGTGAAATAGTCAAACTCATAGAAACAGAGACTAGAATGGTTGAGGGGAGAGGAGAGTGGGAAGTTGATATCCAATAGTTATAAAGTTTTAATTGCACACAATCCATAAAATCTAGAGATCTGCAACACAGAAGTTTACCTATAGTTAACAATACTGTACTGTGTACTTAAAAATTTGTTGAGATCTCATGTTCAGTGTTCTTACCATGATTAAAAAAACATAATTGCAGAATTATTTTAAGGAAATCTTAGGATTGTCTGAAAGTAAGCAAAAATGTGTATGTCAAATTAAAAGAAAACATGAGGTAATCAAAAGGACATAAGGGAAAAGAAAAATACATCTAAACACATTATAGAGAAATCACGTTGCATCAGAAGACAAAAAAATATATATTATAGTTTCCACAGAGAAACTATATCCACAAAGCAACAAGAAGTATACTGCATTAAATTTGTAAACAGCAACATTCAAAAATTAAGAAAATGGGTAAATGTTTCCAGAAATGGAAGGAAAAGAAGCTTATAAAAAGATTTTTACATCCAGCAAAATGCTATGAAAATATCCTGGAAAAAAGAAAATTACCTTAAACATTCAAGACTTCAACATAAAGGTCATCTTTGAAAACACCCCTGAAGAATATACCTGAACTAGATAATGATTCTTTCCTCTCCGTGCCACACTTACTCCTTTGTAGTCTGCTCTGTCTTGCTCGGCTGAGAAGTTAGCCAACTACCTTTTCCAGACTTCCCTGCCAGGCTCCAGGTTTGTTGCTCCCTCAAGCAGCTTGGTTACAAACACGGTGACAATGTTGAATGCTTCAACAGCTTCTGAAGCATAGACACCTGGGACCTCAGTAATAGAATTTTCCCAAGTAGTTGTTGCTTCCCGTGGTTGCTTCAGATCCCCGTTTCATTATTTTCCACCTGTACTTTGATCACATTTACACCTAATTTCCAGTTTTAAATTCATCTGTTTAAAGCATCATAAAAGTTTTCTGTTTTGCTGTTCGGACACTGATTGAAACAATGCTTCAGCAAATTCATGGAAAGCAAAGAGAAATAATAACTACATGTTGCCTGAAAAAACAATAATGAAATTATCTACATCTTTATATCCTGAGAATTAGTATTCTCTGAAAATGCCAAAATGGATGATAAATAAGAGGAAAAGATCTGAGGGCACTAAAAGAATTTTCATTTGTCTTTCTGAAAGAACATAAAAGTGAGATAGAGGTATTTAAGGAAAGGAGAGGATAAACTCAAGTATGGATAGTAATATAATAGGGGTAGCCACCAAAGAATAAAATAAAAGGTTTAACCTGCAAATCAGCATTAAAAAAAAGATCTGCAAAGTGGAGGCTGAGGAAAAAGGAAAGAAAACTGTCTAAGTTGATTAATGGAAAGTATGACATACGATGGCAGAATCAAGTTCTAATGTAACAGTTATTTTCAGAAATGTAACTGATAAACTATAGATCAAGAACAAAGACTATTTTCAAAAATTTTGTTATAATAGTTAAAGTAAATCAAGATCTGGCAAACAAGCGTGATGGGAAAATAACTCTGAAAAAAAAAAAAAAATTCAACCAGAACCACCCCCCCACCAAAGTCACTTATCCCAAAGAAACACACTTAAATAAAAGGATATCTTTAAAAGTTTAAAGCAATAGGATTGACAACATAAATTTTAGGTATATAGGAACCAAAGAAAAGAAATGTTATAGGCCAAACACATAAAATATGCCATATATAGAGTATTTGAATAACATAATTAAAAACTTTAACTTATTTATGATTAATATGTAGAGATACAATTGTAATGATGTATTATTCTCTATAATTATAAATGCGATGATTTTAGATATATAATTACTTGAATATGAAGAATACATATATATAAAGGCAATTTTTAAATATGGTTAAAATCTTATGAAAGACAATATAAAGACATAAACAGTCTTCATTTTAGCATGGTAAAGATGCCAGGTCTTTTCAAAACAATCTAGAAATACAGTTCAATTTTAATTAAATGTCCAGTGGATTTTATTAAAAAATATTACAATGGATTCTTAGAGGTAAATTCACAAATATCTATGGAGATATTGAAATTAAAAAGTGAAGTAGAGGAGTGCCTGAGTGGATCCGTCACTTAAGTGTCTGACTCTTGATTTTGGTTCAGGTCATGACGTTAGGGTCATGAGATTGAGCCCTGCGTTGAGCCCCCACTCTGGGCATGAAAACTGCTTAGGATTGTCTCTCTCTCTCCCTCTTCCATTGTCCCTCTCCCTCTGTTCACATGTCCATCTCTTTCTCTATTAAAAAAAAAAAAAGACTTTATTTTATAGATTCTAAAACATGTTGCCAATTCACATTAATAAAAATAAATAAATAAGTGAATGAATGAATGAATAAGCAAATACAGGTAGACAGGTGTTACTAGAAAGAAAAGAGACATCAGAGAACAACTGAGTGTCCAACAAGAGACAACCCTATGTATGAGAATACAGTATGTGGTTAAGAAAGCATTACATATCAGTGTGGATGTTATTGTTTTAAAACTGGACCTTTGGAGCACCTAGGTGTCTCGGTGGGTTAAGCCTCTGCCTTCTGCTCAGGTCATGATACGAGAGTCCTGGGATCAAGCCCCAAGTTGGGCTCTCTGCTCAGCAGGGAGCCTGCTTCCCTTCCTCTCTCTCTGCCTGCTTCTCTGCCTACTTGTGATCTCTGTCAAATAAATAAATAAAATCTTTAAAAAACAAACAAACAAAACCCCAAAACTGGACCTTTACATGGACTAAACTAAAGGAGTTTTTATAACTTATACAAATATGTCTTCCAGGTGGAAAGAAGACTAAAAAGGGAAAGACAAATTTAGAATGTAATACAAAAAATCAGAAAAATATCTTTGTCACATTATGGTGAATAGTTCTAAAAGAAACCCAAAAGTACAAGTCATAAAATTTTATGGATTTGAATTCATTAAAATTAATTATGTCTGTTTAACATGAAGTATTATAAATGGAGTTAATAGGTCACATTCTGGAGAAGATATAAATAAAATCTTAAACCTACGAGGCAATATAAGTACTTCTACATAATAACAGATACAGATATCTGATACAAAAATAATTTTTTTTAATCTTTGACTTTGATTTGGTTTTTAGATTTTTTTCATCAATGCAATTATTTATGTAAATCTACATCTACACACACACATATATATCATGCACACACAAATACACACATAACTAATTTAGCAGCTTAACTTCACTAACATTCAGGAATAATGTGATTTTAAGATCTAATTAATATACCATAAGATCCAGTTAATATAGAATAGATTACCTAAATGTAAAAATAAGTTTATACCAAGGTTGGTGGGAAAATGGAGAAATTCATGTCTTCCTTGAACTCATACAGCCAATCTGGTAACCAACCTGGCATTTAGTGAAGTTAAAAATGCTCATGCCCTAGGAAATAGAAATTCTCCTACTTGTTATATACTGCAGGAAAGCGCTCACTCAAGTCCCCAGACAGAGCAGAATCTGACTTATTTCTTGCGTGTCCTTAGAAATGTCACCTAAATTTTCTGAGTTTCAGATTCTTCATCTGAAAACTGAATATGTTTGTTTGTTATCTTTTTAAATAAAGAAATAAATACATACAATTCCATTTAGTCCACAATGCTTTAGTGTGTGTGTGGATGCACATATATAAAATGTGCTTTCTTTCATTCATTTATTCATTTATTGATGATACAAGCATGTATATATCATTATTGACGTAAATTTTATCTCTTCTGATTTCAGTACTATCTCTTTAAAATTCTTCATTCATATTAGAGCAAAGTAGTTCATTTTATTCCTCTCTACATGTTTATTGCCCTTTATCCAACAGAGCAAATTTTAATGTATCACATGTCCAAAAAGGCCCCCAACAGGACTCAAAATTGCTTATATCTTTAGCTGCATCTCTCAATATTCTTCACCTGGAGTCTCACATGTTTATGTCTGGTTACCTACACCATATATTATAACACACTGGTGGTTTTTCCAATGGTCTTCTTACAGACTTGTGCTCCCCAAGTTTTACTTCTAACTTTGTAGTTACCTAGTAATTGAATAAAATGTACATTGTCAATTTAAATGTCAACCTTCCCCATTGGGTGGTAATTCTCCAAAGAACAAGGACATTTATCATCAGTCTGTGTATTACTTATTATAATATATTGCCTAGAAATGGGTATGAGCATAATAATTATTTTTCCTATAGTAAGTTAATTAACAGGTTAGAAATTCACATGGCAAATAAATTCAATAAAACCAAATAAACCTGTGTTCTTAGAGTCCAAACTAATTTAATTAGAACTCCAGCTTTCAGGTTGATTTTCAAAGATGGTATGCAACACTACAAAGGAACGTTTTCCAGTAAGTTGTCTATAACCACGAATGAGCAAGTACTCTTAATTATGTCATCCTTTAGAAATGATTTATGTATTCTTTATGCTTTTTAAAGTACTTAGAAAAACATCTTTGAAGAAATATGAAATGATGTTAGAGTACTTTAATCACTACAATGTATATGTATAAGCTTTGTAAAAAATACTGATTTGTCTTGGCCATTTTCAACAAAACTGTACTTTCTTCTCTGTCTTATAAAAATTCATGGTAAAACATAAGTTTTCTGGCAATGCTGCACCATCTGTTTTGTTCAGATCATATCGTTGTTTTGCTCTATGCAACAATAATTAAGTATGTTGGCAGTAAAAGAAATAACAGTTGGATTTCTTTAGAAGTTTAACAGTATGAACAGTACAGCTAAGAAGGAATTTTCTCACAGATTCCAAAAATATATCACCTTTACAACTCTATAGCAGAGAAACCTGGAGAACCACCCACTCTCTCCTACCTACCACCAAATGGCTACAAAATCTTCAATATATGAAGCACTTTCCTGCGTGTCCTTTTTTTTTATTATTCTGAAACAGGAATGCTTATTACTATTATATTACCTCTATCTTGAAACTATGATTTATTTTTTCTTTTTTCCTGTTATTTCTATCTTTGTATTTCATACCAAAGTCTCCTTTTCTTTCCTTTCCTTTCTCATTTCCTTTAATGTTGCCACTTCTTTTTAGGTATATCTCCTTAAAATAATTAAACATTTGACATGTGACACCAAAAGTACAGGTAACAAAAGAAAAAATAGACAAGTGGGATATCACCAAGAAAAATGCTTCTGAACAGGAAAGGAAACAAGCAACACAATGAGAAGTCAAATTACAAAGTGGGAGAAAAATTTGTAAACCATATATCTGCTATAGGGTTAATATCCATAATATACAAAAAACTCATACAATTCAACAGCAAAATAACAAATAAACTGATTTTTAAAAGAACAAAGACACTGAATATATGTTCTGTAAAGAAGACATCCAAATGGCCAATAGATATATAAAAGGAGCTGAATATCACTAATTATTAGGGAAATGCAAATCAAAATCACAATGAGATATCACCTCACACATGTTAAGATGGCTGTTGAAAGAAAGAAAGAAAGGGCAGAAAGGAAAAGAAAGAGAGGAAGAGAAGGAAGGCAGAAGGAAGGGGAGAGTAAGGAGGAAAGAAAGAAAAGAACAAGAGACTGAAAGGACGTGGAGAGGAATAGGGAACCTTTGTACATTGCTGGTGGGAATGTAAATTGGTACAGCTATTATGGATAATGGATATTCCTCAAAAATTAAAACTGGAATATCATGTGATCCAGCAATCCTATTTATATGAGTTTACATTCAAAGGAATTGAAAGCAGGAGTTCAAAGAGGGATTTCCACTCCCATGTGCATTGCAGTATTATTCGCAATACCAAGATATGGAAACAACCTAAACAGCTATTGATGGTTAAGTGAATAAAGAAAATGCCATCTGCAGAGAGAGAAAGAGTTTGGCTTCTTCATTGCCAATTTCAATACCTTTTATTTCTCTTTGTTGTCTGATTGCTGTTGCTAGGACTTCTAATACTATGTTGAACAAGAGTGGTGAAAGTTCCTGATCTCAACGGGAAGGCTGCAAGCTTTTTCCCACTGAGGATGATATTTGCTGTGGGTCTTTCATAGACAGATTTTATGAAGTTTAGAAATGTTCCTTCTATCCCTACACTTTGAAGCGTTTTAATCAGGAACGGATGCTGGATTTTGTCCAATGCTTTTTCTGCATCAATTGAGAGGACCATGTGGTTCTTCTCTCTTCTCTTATTAATTTGTTCTATCACATTGACTGACTTGTGAATGTTGAACCATCCTTGTAGCCCAGGGATGAATCCCACCTGGTCATGGTGGATAATCTTTTTAATGTGCTGTTGGATCCTGTTTGCTAGGATCTTGTTGAGAATCTTAGCATCCATATTCATCAGTGATATTGGTCTGATATTCTCCTTTTTGTTAGGGTCTTTGCCTGGTTTGGGGATCAGGGTAATGCTGGCTTCATAGAAAGAGTCTGGAAGATTTCCTTGTGCTTCAATTTTTTGAAACAGCTTCAGGAGAATAGGTGTTATTTCTTCTTTGAAAGTTTGGTAGAATTCCCCAGGGAATCCATCACGTCCTGGGCTCTTGTTTTTTGGGAGGTTTTTGATCACCGCTTCTATCTCGTTACTACATATCGGTGTGGAGATTCCTCAAGAAATTAAAAATAGAGCATCCCTATGACCCTGCAATTGCACTACTGTGTATTTACCCCAAAGATATAGATGTAGTGAAAAGAAGGGCCATCTGTACCCCAATGTTTATAGCAGCAATGGCCATGGTTGCCAAACTGTGGAAAGAACCAAGATGCCCTTCAACGGACGAATGGATTAGGAAAATGTGGTCCATATACACTATGGTGTGTTATGCCTCCATCAGAAAGGATGAATACCCAACTTTTGTAGCAACATGGACAGGACTGGAAGATATTATACTGAGTGAAATAAGTCAGAGAGAATCAATTATCATACGGTTTCACTTATTTGTGGAGCATAACAAATTGCATGGAGGACATGGGGAGTTAGAGAGGAGAAGGGAGTTGGGGGAAATTGGAAGGTGAGGTGAATCATGAGAGACTATGGACTCTGAAAAACAATCTGAGAAGTTTGAAGTGGTGGGGAAGTGGGAGGTTGGGGTACCAGGTGGTGGGTATTATAGAGGGCACGGATTGCATGGAGCACTGGGTGTGGTGAAAAAATAATGAATACTATTATGCTGAAAATAAAAAAAATATTTTATTTATTAAAAAAAAAGAAAATGCCATATATATGGCATTTTCTATATATATATAATGAAATATTACGGAACTATAAAAAAGAAGTGAATGCTTCCATTTTTGACAACATTTTGATGCGCCTGGAAAACACTATGCTGTCAGAAACAGTAGGACAAATATTATAAAATACTGCTCATTTGAGTAATCTAAAATACTCAAACTCATAGAAGCAGAGGGTAGGTTGCCAAGGCATAGAGGTAAGGTGAAATGGAGTATTAGTCAAAGTGCACAAAGTTTCATTTGTACAAGATAAGTAAATCCTAGAGCTGTGTTGTATGGCCTAGTGCCTATAGTTAACAAAACTATATTGTATACTTAAAACTTTGCTAAAAGGTTTGTGTTGAGTGTTCTTATCACAAAAATTAAAATAACAATAGTGTGGGAGGAAACTTTTCCAGGTAATGGATACATTAATGGCATAGATTGTGGTGATGGCTTCACAGGTATTTACATATCTACAGATTCTTCAAGTTGTATACCTGTCAATCTTACCTCAATAAAGTAGTTTAAAAATTTTTGACATGCAGGACCCCTGGGTGGCTCAGTTGGTTAAGTGTCTGACCCTTGATTTTCAGCTCAGGTCATGATCTCAGGGTCCCAAGACTGGGCCCCATGTTGGGCTTCTGTGGAGTCTGGGATTCTCTCCTTCTGCTCCTCACCCCACTGCACATGGACCTCTTTTTCTTCTCTCTTTTCTCTATCTCTTTAAAAAAAAAAAATATATATATATATGTATATATATATATATATATACATATATATATATATTTTTTTTTTTTGACATGCATCTCCCAATTGAATCTCAAATATATACTTCTGTTCTTAGAAATATGTTTCTTACATTGCTTACTAAGATTATTTATTTGCTCTCAATATTTATAAAAATTCTATTTGTTTATTTGAATGAGAGAGACAGAGAACTCGCAAGAGATTTCAAGCACAAGTGGGAGAAGGAGAGAGAGAAGCAGACGCTCTCTTGAGCAGGGAGCCAGACAGGGCCTCGATTCTGGAATCCTGAATCATGACCTGAGCCCAAGGCTGACACTTAACAGACTGAGCCACCCAGCTGCCCTATTTGCTCTCGGTCTTAATCATTTAGATTTTTATCTTGGTTTTGATTAGAGAAACAGTAATATTTATATAGAAATTTTGTCTGTATCCCCTAGGGAGTCCTCTAATTATACAATACTGCATAAACACCAAATGTAAATATATTGATTTTAGTATAATTTTTTTGAGAATATATATTTTTTCTTTGTTTTTTAAAAGAAAGAATAATTCCAGAATAGTTAACATGAAGTCTTATATTAGTTTCAGGTGTATAAGATAGTGATTCAAAAATTCTATATATTATTCAGTGCTTATCATGATAAGTAAACTCTTTAATCCCTATCACCTAATTCACCCATTGCCCCCACCCATCTCCTGGTAACCATTAGTTTGGTCTCTATAATTAAGGGTCTGTCTTTTGGCTTATCGCTTTTTTTCTTTGTTCATTGTTTCTTGAATTCCACATATGAGTGAAATAATATGGTATTTATATTATTCTGGCTGACTTATTTCACTGAGCATTATACTCTTTAGATCCATCCATGGTGTTGCAAAAGGCAAGACTTCATTCCTTTTTACGGCTGAGTAATATTCCATTGTATGTATTTGCCACATTTTCCTTAATCTATTCATCTGTGAATGGACACTTGGTCTGCTTCCATAATTTGGCTATTATAAATATGCTACAATAAATATAAAAATGCATATATTTTTTTTATCTCATGTTTTTGTATTCTTTGTGTAATGCCCAGTGGTGAAATTACTGGATCATATGATAATTCTACTTTTAATTATTTTAGGAAACTTCACACTGTTTGCAGAGCAGTTGCACCAGTTTGCATTCCCACAATAGTGTTCAGTGGTTCCTTTTGCTACACATTCTCGCCAACATATGTTGTTTCTTGTGTTTTTGTTATTTTTTTTAAGATTTTATTCACTTATTTGAGAGACAGAGTGAGTGAAAGAGAGAGAGAGAACACGCAGAGGAGGGAAGCAGAGAGAAGCAGACACCCTGCCAAGCAGGGAACCGAATGCAGGGCTTGATCCCAGGATTCCAGGATCATGACCTGAGCTGAAGGCAGATGCTTAATGGACTAAGCCACCCCACTTGTGTTTTTTATTGTAACCAGAGAATACAGAGAATGCACATCTCTCTCATTACATCAATAACATGTTGAGTTTTCTTTAACTTCTTTAAATCCAAAATTTGAGGTGTATATATATTTGCAAATTTATTGTTTCTTTTTTTTTTTTAATATTTGGTTAGCCACCATCTAGTACAACATTAGTTTTTGGTGTACTGTTCAATGATTCTTTAGATGCATTTAACACCCAGTGTTCATCAAAACACATGGCCTCCTTAATACCCACTACTTGGCTGCAAATTTATTAGTTTTTAATCCAAAGTTATATTATACCTAAGTTATTTCAATTATCTAGATGAAAATTTAATTCAAAATCCTAATTTGGCATCTTTAATATAAATATCAAGATTTTCAGTTGAATTTTTCAGCAGTCATATGTGTAGGGTTTTATGAAATGTATATGTCACTTTCTTGCATCTTTTATACTTAATTATGTATATGTGTATATTTCCTTCTTAAAGCCAGCCACACACTAAGTACTACACAATTGCAAATGCATTTCATCAGAGTTATGTAAAGGACAAACCATTTTCAGGTCATGTTGCCTTTCTTACTTGCTATGACCTTCAACATTATACTGTATTTATAAGATATATTGTAATAAAAAATGCAATTGAAAAAAGTTTTTCCCTAGATATCTCTCAGAGTACTTTGTGTATTATTGCCAGTGTTTCTTTCTCACAAAATAATTTTGGGTTTTCTATCTTAAAATTGACTTTGTGGTTTTTAATTCTTTTAATGAATTCAAATTTGAGACTAAATAGAAAACCTTATTTTCCACACTTTTATGAAAAGATATCAAGAAGAAAGATCCTCCAAGGATGGAGGGAAAATTGCCATATGCCTTTACAAGGACAAATTAAACATATACATATGTATACATATTTATACATATTATTCAAAATGTCTGGTCATAAGCTGATTGTATTGGAAATTTTTCCAACTAAATATCAGCAACTAAATATTTAATGACTAGGACATTCTTTAAATAATCCACTTACTGTTCTTAAGCTAAGTCAACATTTATGAAATTTAATATTTTATAGATTTTTAAAAAATCTGTTTTTATTGTCTGTAATGTGTTTTGCTGTTTAACTTATCCAGCAAATTATTGTTTTAAAAAATTCAGGTATATTCTATTTAGTCTTAGAATTCTTAGAATATTGTTTCTTTTTTTATGGTATTTATTTCTCTACGTTTTTTTGTCTTCATTCACCATAAGCATATTTCACACTTACCTTTATATTAAATAAAATATCCTATGTCTTGGGTGCCTGGGTGGCTCAGTCAGTTCAACATCTGCCTTCCATTCAGGTCATGAGCCCAGGGTCCTGGGATCAAGCCCTGCATCTGGATCCCTGCTCAGCGGGGAGTCTGCTTTTCCCTTTCTCTCCCCATTGCTCTGGCTGGTGCTCTGTCACTCTCTCTCTCTCACATAAATAAGTAAAATCTTCAAAAAAAGAAAAAAAGATGTTATCCTGTATCCTTGTAATGAATCATCCTTGTATTCTTATACTTGTTGAAATGGTTTCTGTTACTAATTTTTATTTGACAGTAAAATAATAGCTTACTTTTATTGAATACCTAAAATATACCAAAGACTATTATATTACACTATATGGTATATATACATGTATTATATACTATAATATATTCTACACTGTAAAATATGAAATGTGTATTATGTATTTTTGTATATGGCAGAATAGTGTAACATGATCTTTAGAGCCAAATTTATGCATTCATATTCTGGTTCATCCATTGTTTTATAGATGACTTGGTGGCTACTAGATAGTCATTTCCCTTCCATAGTAAGAAATTTTGACTAGATACTGATTGCCATACTGTGTACTATATTTTATTATATCTTCTAATTTCTCATATCTCATCCATGAAGCCATGGACTTAGATCTGTATGATATAATGTGTGTCAAATCCAGGTCTCAGTGTTAAATTGTATTATATGCTCTCCCCATGCTCTCTCTTCCCTGACTCAGTGATGTCAGGGTCACCTAAAAACAACAAAATGGCAGAGTTAAAACACATGATGACATCCACTAGAGACCTTCACTCCCACTTCAAAAAGGTCTTCTTAGGGAAGCCACCTGACAGAAGCATTATCACTGAATTTGATCCAAATAAAACCAGACTTTAATTTTTTTTCACTGAGATTTGAGATATTTTTTATAGCAGTTAACCAATAAAATATGACCTTTTTACAAGATATTTACCCTTGTGTTGACATAGATTCATTATTTATTAAATAAGCATATTGAGTAATTAAATGAATTCATACATGTGGACCACATAGATCAGACTGTGGTACATACTAAGCACTACATAATTACTTGTTATAATAAAAATTGTTATCAGGTAAATCTAAATGGCATGTACAATTGTAATATCGTTATGCATGTAGGGAAACTGAACCATTATTTGCTGGTCAACCAACCAGCAACTCCTTTTGGTTCCCTTGAGCTTGTAAATAATTATAAAACATTTTAAGTAGCGATTAAAATAATATGCTAGAAGGAATCTAATTATTCTTTCACAAATTATAATGTGTACAATATACTTCTAATATATTCATATCTCATAAATGAAAACCATCTTAAAGTCTTAAGAAGATTAATTCTTAATCAAAAGCACTATAAAGACTACCCAGAGTATCATCTCATTATCTTTGGTTTCAAAGAAGTTTTGTGTTAAGATAAAGAAATATTAGTTTATATTGACTGATACAATTACTGAAAAACCAGAACATGTCTTGACTGAATACTTATTATTTTAATTGATTTTGTATTGTCCTTCACTATAACCGAATCTAAAAATCATATTCAACTAAAGCAAATTACATTTGTTGAGGTAAATATCAAACAAAATATCAAAAATTGACCATGGAGTATCTGACATGAAGGCTATGGGAGGAAGAGATAGAACTATAGAATCCAAAGATCAAAAGAAATGACGATAGAGGGTCTTATCCCAGACCCAAATGTAAAGAACGTGATCCTTACTTCCAAGGCTTTGAGTTAGTCTATCTTTAAGGGTAGGTCTGATACAGGCACATTAGAAGCTTATCTTCAGGGATGCCTGGGGGGGGTTCAGTCGGTTAAGCAGCTGCCTTCAACTCAGGTCTTGATCCCAGGATCCTGGGATCCAATCCTGCATCAGACTCCTTGCTCAGCGGAAAGCCTGCTGACCCCTCTGCTTGCCTCTCGGTGTGTTTGTGTTCTCTCAATGTATCTCCTTGACAAGTAAATAAATAGAATCTTTAAAAATAAAAAGTTATCTTCATCTAAGAATGATTTTGCTATAATTCCTGAAGAATAGTTTCAAAGATATAGTATTCATAGTTGACAGTAATTTTCATTTAACATTTGAAAAAGGTTGTGCTACTTCCTTCTGCCTCTATTATTTCAAACAAGAAATTGACCATTATTAAAATTGATGTTTCCCTATAAATAATGTGTCATTTTTTTTCTGGCTGCTTTCCAGATTTTTTTTGTCCTTAGTTTTCAAAATTCAAAATACATGATTTTTCTGGGCATTAACTCTTGTAAGTTATCTTTTTAGGGTTTGCTGAGCTTTTTGAATTTGTGGCTTATTTATTTCTCTAGATGTGGGATGTTTTTAGCTATTATGTCTTCAAGTCCCCTTTCAGATCGTTTCTCCCTTTCTTTTCAGTAACTTTGATAGCATAAATGGTGGAGCTTGTGTTACTACTCCATTGTCCCTAAGAATTTGTTTGTATTTTTTGTTTGGTTCATAGTTGTTTGTATTATGTGAATTATATTTATTTTTCCACAGATTTATGGATCCTATCCTTTGTCATCTCTAGTCTATTATGGAAACATTTTAAAGATGGTTTTTTAAATAAAGATTTATTTATTTATTGGAGAGAGAGCAAGAGAGAGAGAGAACACAAGCAGGGGAGAGGGGCAGAGGGACAGGGAGAAGCAGACTGTCCACTGAGCAGGGACCCCCAACACAGGCTTGATCACAGAGCCCAGAGATCATGACATGAGCCGAAGGCAGATGTTTAACTGACTGAGCCACCCAGGTGCCTGAGATGGTTGTTTTAAAATACTTGCCAGATACTTACAACATCTGATTCATCTTGGTGTTTGCATCTGTTGTAATTTATTTTTCAGCTTTTTAGTAAGGTAAGTGGCTTTTTTTATGGTAGCCTGGACATTTTGCCTATTGTATCATTTGACTTGGGTTTTATTTAAAGACTTTCTGTTAACAGGCAGTCACTCTGTCCGGATTTAACATACATATCTTGCATGCTTTGGTTCCAAAGACATTTTAATTTTCAGAGTCTTTGACAAGCTATTTTGGTCTTCTTTAGTTTTCTGATATTTCTGGAGAAATATCAGAAAACAAAACTCTATTGTTTCTGTTGAGGGTACAGGTGATTTTCCCCAGGTTCAGCTGCCCAAGATCCCTAGGTGGGTATGGTAGACAAAGTAATGGTGCCTCAGAGATGTTTCCCTGGAATCTGTGAATATGGTACATTATATAGCAAAGAGACTTTGAAGATGTGGCTAAGTTATGAGGTAGAGATAAACACATGCTGGTTAATCTTGGTGGGACAAAAAGGGTCCTTGTAAGATTGAAGAGGAAGACAGAAGAGTCTGGAGAGATATCAGAACAGAAACAGAATTTGGAGTTGTAAACTTTGAAATGAAGGAAGAAGCACAAGCCAGGAAATCCAGGAATTCTCTAGAACCTGAAAAAGTCAAGGGAATAATTTCTCCCTAGAGCTTCCACAAGAAATTTAGCCCTACCCACACCTTGATTTTATTATTTCTGACACTCAAACAGTAAGATAATAAATTTGGTTTGTTCTAATGCATTGTATTTGGGAAATTTTTTACAGCAGCACTGAATAATGGATACGTTTTATTACATGGACATGGGATGCTTCTATTAAATACCTAAAAATGTGGAAGTGGTTTTGAATTGGGTAATGGGTAGAAGTTGAAAGAATTTTGAGGAGCATGGTTAAAAAAAGCCTAAATTTCTTTGAAGAGATTGTTAGTAAAAATGTCAATAGTAATTACTAAGCTAATGAGATCTTGGTAGGAAGTGTAGATAGATAGATAAAAAACATATTGTCCTAGAGAATATTTAGATAATCAAATACAGCCTATTGGAAAAAATATGTATTTTAAAGATCTTGCTGGTGAGGACTCAGAAGTAGAAACATGGAGGAGAAAACACAGATCTTATGATTAAGGAATAAAAACTAGGAATAAAATATTTCTTGGAGGATAAATTGTCATATAGAGCTGTTGCTAGTCACTAAAGATGGGGACTACCGGTGCCCCTGGTGAGGTTTCAGAAGGAGGGGAGGAAGATGTTATTGGAATGGAGAAAGTAGATCTTTGCCATATGTAATGGTACAAAGCTTAGCTGAATTGTGTCTTAGAGTTATATTGAAAGCAGAACTTTTAAGTGATAAACAAGGAAGGATATTTAGCTTGAAGATATTTCTAAGCAAAGTGTTGAAGATGCAGCCTGGTTTCATCTGGCTGTTTTTAGTAAAATGTGAGAGAAATGAAATAAATTGAGGAAGAACTGTTAAGCAAAAAGGAACCAGGATTTGATGTCTTGGAAACTTCTCAGCTTATCCAGATTTCAAAAGACACTAAAATTAGAAGATTAATTATGTGGAAAGCAGGCTCTGGAGAGACTCCCCTGCTGGTCATGTGCTGCCTGGGTGGTAGAGAACAAGTGCCCATTTCCAGGTGGTGCTACGCCTCATCAGTTATATACTACTCATTAGTTGTAGGTTATTTATTATTCATATAATATTCAGTAAGCACTATCTGGGGCCAGACAGGGGTGCTTGGATTGTACAACCTTTTTGTTAGAGCGTGGTTTTGAGCTCCAGTACTAAATTTGGGATACTTTGTTTTAGCAGCAGAAGGAAACCACCACACTGGGAGAGAGACTCATTTCAGGACTTCAGGGAAGAAGAAGCTTCTCTGGTTAGACAGTTTGCTGTGGCAGGATTGTTTTTCTTCCACCAGTCCCATGACATGGGGCATGAAAAGCAATTCTCTGGTTGGTTCTCATGGTGTGATCCTCCCGAACAGGGCTCCTCCCCCACTCTGGTATCTCTGGGTAGAGAATGGATATCTTTGGCACATGGCAATTAAGGGACATTTGTTAATGTCAGAGTCCCTGCTAGTGTGACCCAGTTACCCCATTATCTCTTAGTCAAGTAGGGAAGTCTGAGACCCAGCAAACAAGGAGAACGTTTTGCCCAGTTACCTATTTTCTTTTTTTAAAATATTTTATTTATTTATTTGACAGACAGAGATCACAAGTAGGCGGAGAGGCAGGCGGGGGTGGTGGGGGGAAGCAGGCTCCCTACTGAATGGGGAGCCTGACAGGAGAGTCGATCCTAGGATCTTGGGATCACCTAAGCCCAAGGCAGAGGCTTAACCTACTGAGCCACTCAGGCGCTCCCTGGTGAACTACTTTTAACCTGCCAGTTGTGTCAGGCTTGCCTGTTGTCAGAGAGACTCCCAATTAATCCAGAGGTTAAATGAATTTATTTGGGCTCTGTTTTGTGGCTAGATTAGTTGGTGAGGTGTTTGTAAAACCTGTGACCCTACATCTTGCCTCTGTTGCATGGAAGGACATGATACTCTGTTGTATTGTTCCTTTAATTATGGGGTGCCAAACCAGTTCATCTTCACACCACCCTCAGAGCTGTCCTTTTCTTACCTATTGTTATTTCCAGGATTTTAGTTGTATTTAGCAGAAAGGAGCAGGGAGAAACTAGTCTATTAATTTTGGCTATACCAGAAGTCCCTATATATGTTTATTCTTCAAAAAACTACCAGATTTAAACATTCCAGACATTTAATTTATTATGCATGTATTTAGCATATGTACATATATATGTATATACATATATATGTGTGTTCTTTTTAACCATATAAATAGTGGAAAAGACAAAGAAAATAGTGGAAAAGACAAAGAAAAAATATGATGCTGTAGTATGTCAGGTCAGAAAGATTCTGTTCTAAAACTCACAAAGATATGGGTAAATGTTCAGAAAAGCCTCTTCTCCCATACATTTGAAAATACTCATGCACCAGCAAATCATACTGCATGCCTTCTGATGTATTACATTAGAAGTTCCACAATGTGAGTAATGACAACCTCAAATGTTTTCTTTTCTCATCCCACTTACCTCAACAACTGGAGCATGACCTTTTTTAATAACAAGAATATATTTCAATTCACTTTAAATATCAGCACTGCATCTTTATTCTGGGAGCCTTCTGTCTGCATGAGCACATTGAAAATATAATACATATTACCTATTAAATATATTTATATTATGCATTTTTTCCTTAACAAGAGTGGTGAAACATCACATACGATGACTGTGAATTATTGCTAGCATTTGGAATGCATTTTCAACCAATATGACTGTAGAAAAATTGTTTTTATTTGCATGGATTTAAGTTATAGTACTTCCAGTGTAAGGTGGAACAGTGAAACACAGATTTAGTTTCTGCATTCTTGAAGACCCTCTTAGTCAGGAATTCAAAATGACAGTACCTGAACTTGAATGGATTTGAACTTGAAAGTGTATATTTATTTTTAGTAACCTCTGACTGAAAATGATCTTTCCTTCAAGTACATGTACAGGCAACAAACCCCAGTAGTATTAGCAATATTTATGGCTTTATTATTATTAAAAATAACAGGTAGTTTCATATCATATTTATATATTGCAGAGCTAGAATTTAGATTATACTGATAATCTAATCTACCAAATTATGATAAATATTAGAACTGCAACTCAATATTTTTATTTAATGCACGAGTGGAGACACATATTTATTCTTATATAAAAATGTTTAAAATATTTTTATAACCACTTTTCAGTGCTGTTGCTTTCTGTTGTATTCTTATACATTGTATCTCATGAATTTAAATCATTATTTTGAGAAATCCACAGACTTTACTAGTCTTCCAAAGAAATGTATGAAGTGAATGTATGAGGACCACTTGCTACAAAAGGATAATAAAAATATTTTTAAATACAAATTGAAAATCAACACAAATGGGAGGAAAAAAAAGATCAAGAACACAATATTGAAAACTATAAAACCCATGGGCAAGTAGTAACATAGATGAGGCAATTGAGCTGAATGCTAAACAAGCAAAATGTAAATCAAAGAAAGAAGCTAACTGATAAAAGGAGTTTCTCCCAAATGCAGGGATGGTAGCCACACCTGACAGTGAAGTGAATGTGAAGTAAACCAGAATTGGTTAAGAAATCTGTTTAAGTAGAGGTCAAACCTCCTTGTCTCTTCTGTCTCTATCTCTATTGAACTGGTGACTCTTCCTAGCAAACCTGATGTTTTATTTTAAAAGGGGGGGGGGCACTGGAACAGTGTAAGAAAGGGCTAAATTTAAGGCAGGAGTGGGCATTATTACAGTGTAACTGGAAGGAATAGATAAAAGTCTACATCCAGCAATGTTCACACTGCTCTAACAGCTGGGTTCCTGGGTTTGAACTGTCAATCAAACTCATAAGACAACGTAGGCATTGCTGAAACCCTTGAGGTAAAATCCTTGAGCCTCTCAGACATGTTATCTGAAGGTCTCAGTCATACTGCACTGGGTCCCCTATGAGAGTCAAGGCAGTGATGCCTTTGGGGTGAAGGCATCAGCAATAGAGTTCCTTCAGTTTTTATACTCTGCTAGTCATATACTCCCTCACAAACACATGACAAGTTCCCAATCCCAGGTGGAGCTATATCTCATCAATTATATATGACTCATCAATTATGGGCTATTTATCAGTAACATGTTCCTCCATAAACATTATCTATAACGAGGCACAGGTGCTTGGATTGGGGCATTAAAAACTGAGAAGAACCCTGATTTAGTGTGCATGTACTGTACTTATACTGTCCCTGAGTTATGTTGCAGGAGAGTTCAACTAACAGCCTAATTCTCAGGCATCCCTGCAGCTACAGGGAACCCAGGCCAGCTGTTAAATCTTTAATTCAGTACTGAGTATTGAAAACATTAGCCTTCCTCTGGCACTCTTCTAAGGAGTTTCTGGAAGACAGAACTGTTAGTTTCCATGCTAAGGGCTGGAAGAGTCTTCTGGAGCTATCTGAAGCACAAAATGGAAAAGACTTAAAGTACCAATATTCTTGATTTCAAAGAAAGCTTCATAACCAGATCACCCTCCAGAGAAGACAAACTCAGACAATATGCAGAAGGCTCCTCTCAGCTTTTTAGTGATCAGTAATTAAATAGAAAGTACGGCAAAAATGAACAGGCATTTTAGATAAAGCTCCTATTGGAAACCAGAAATCAAATTCCACAGATGCAAACAAACAAACAAACAACAACAACTATATATATATATATATATATATATATATATATATATCACTAAAAATGGATTCATATTTACAGAGCTAATGAAAATCATTTATAAAACAATAAAGTATAATGATAAAATAATAATATTCAAAAAGTAGAAAGTGTTCTTAAAAGTTAAAAATATGACAGAAGTACATTAGAGTCCATAATCCCATTTCACTTGAAATAGAGTTCACTTGAGGGCGCCTGGGTGGCTCAGTGGGTTAAGGCGCTGCCCTCGGCTCGGGTCATGATCTCAGGGTCCTGGGATCGAGTCCCGCGTCGGGCTCTCTGCTCAGCGGGGACCCTGCTCTCCCCTCTCTCTCTGCCTGCCTCTCTGCCTACTTGTGATCTCTCTCTGTCAAATAAATAAATTAAATCTTAAAAAAAAAAAAAGAAATAGAGTTCACTTGAAATACACTGTCCCACTATTTTACTCTATTTAGCGGTTTTACTAATAGAAAACTCTGACTTACAAATGCTACCCAGTGATTTTAGAAAGTTATTTCTCATATTTAAGCACAGTCTGAATATTTGTGGCTTCCACACCTTTGCCTCTACCCTCTAGTCTTCATACACAATAAAGTGATAAGGATTCTTGTCTGCAAGAGGGATCTTCGAATGCAGGAAGTCCTAAACTACATTTCCCTAAATGGTCCTTTGTCCAAAATAAGGGTGTTTAGTTCCATTAAAGATTTTCATTTTTAAGAGAACTTTTAATCTATCTTTTGTACTGTTTACGTGTTTGTTTTTTCATAATCTGATTTGTCTAAAACAGAACACGAACACATTTCTAAAGATAGTCTTATCCTGAGGATATGATAAATATTTTAGGTTTTTCTGGCCACACAGCATCTATGTAATATATTCTTTTTGTTTTGTTGTATTTTAAAAGAATGCATTAAAAATATTTTATATGGCCTAAGACCTTAGAAAAATGAGTAGCAAGCTGGATTTGGCTCTCAGGCAATGGTTTGTCAACCCTTGGTCTAATCACCAAAGGAGGCTTTCTTGATTAAGAAAGTTCACTAAAGTAACACAATTTAGAAATTATATTTGTAGGTTGAGTAAGAATACCACAAACCTTGAATCAACTGAAAACCTTAAGTTTATAGACAATTAAAATCTCAGTATCTTTTTCACATTAACTACTGTGCATGTTTTCATGCCTATATACATACCTAAAAGATGAAGATAGCTAAAAGTCTGTATTTATCTCACACTTTGTGTTTTTTAGGTAAGAAAAGGTATTGAAAAGACTTTTTGTTTGTTTGTTTCTTTGTTTTTCTGTAGGGAGGTGGTAGATATTTTCTGTAAATAAATATCAGATGGTAGATATTTTCTGCTTTGTGGGTTTAAAGGTTTCTGTTGCATACACTCAATTCTATAGTTGTAGTGGGAAAGCAACCATAGGTAGTACATAATGAATGAATAAGAGCGTGTTACAACAAAAAATTATTTATTTATTAAAAACTTTGCTTCCAACTGTTGTCACAGGCTAGAAAGATAATTTCATTTAGTGATTCTGTTGCTAACGGGTTAAGAATTTCTCAGTTTCAGGTCACCAATAAAGCATATGTATTGTCTATCAAGGTAAAACCAATATGACAAACAAGAGAAGTGACCCTTAAATTTGATGATAATTAAAAAAATATATATCATTCCTTTAGACCAGAATTCAATATATAAATGGTAAACTAATGTCATAGGAGTTTCCAATCATATCTAGATTTGAGTGCCTCCTGGGAGAGCTAGGACTAAGGAACACTAAATGGATAGGGCATTTCTCTACTTTCACTCACATAGCTCTGATTATACGTCTTGATGTGTTTTTTTGTTTTGTTTTGTTTTTGTTTCTGATTTTTTTTTAACTTAGTTATTCCCTTTGGGAAAATAAAATCTTTCTTGTTAATGAAAAGCATTCAAATCATTTCTCTAGCCTATATTACTCTAAAATGGTTTTAGATGTTGCATTGTGTGAAATATCTTTTTAAGTCAATGTCCAATATACCACTACAGTTCCTTATATATTTTAGAAATAAATTTATGTGTGTATATATACATATATACACACATACATACATATAATCTGACAACCACCAATTAAGTTGGCAGTAGTAACAATATTTTAGCTATCATTTTTAAATAATATATAACATTTATAACATAATTTCTTGAAAGTCACTCTCTCTCATTCATTTTTCCTCACATACTGAAGAAGAGATGCTCTAACATCCATCTGTCATCTCTGTAAATAACTCTCCTAACTCAATCCATGTGTCCATCCACACCACTTTGCATTTTTCCTTCCAATTCTGACACACAAAAAAAGCTCAAATCATTGGTCTAAGTAAACAAAAATGTGTACAAAAAGCAGGAAAGGTCGGGGGGGGGAACTATACAAATAATCTTTATAGTTTGGTCAGGAGTTGTGTTGGCTAAAATAGTAAACTCATAATGTTTGTCTTTCCAAGTTTTATTAGCAAATTAAGTTCTCTGGTAGAAATTAATAGTAATATCTGATTATTTTAACTTTCTAATGGCTAACTCTAAGCATCAGAGTAAATTCGGGTTTGTTTCCTTTATCTTCTAAAGGAAGATACTTCACTAGAAATGAAGATAGACATAGAAATATAACAACTTACTTAACTATAAGAATTCACTTTACTCCCATTTTATTTTATTTGAATGACTACTTTAGCTAACTGTAGGAATAAAGGAAAGCCATTTTGTAAAATACCATAGAATTCAGACATCTTCTCCCTCTTGATTTCTCTGTTTTCCTCTATCTTCTAGTTGGAAATAATATGAAGTTAAATTAGCTGATGAAATTAATTTAAACTAGCATGAGTTCCTATTAATCTGTATTTTGTGATAATTTTCTTCATCTGTAAAACATCACCTAGCAAGAATGCAGAATTTTGGAAATCAAGAATGCTTTTTTAAAAATTTGACAATTATTAAAATTGAATGTACTAAAGTATTAGATTGACTTTAGTAAATTATATTATCAAAAAGAATCTAAAATTATACTGTTTAATAAGTAACTAATAGTTCAATGTGATTATTTAAAATTTAATTAATTAAAAGTTGAATTTTTTGATCCACTGGCTTAAAATATTAATTATGCTCACTTAGACTTTTATAAAAAATTAGACAAATTTGTCCATTTTTAAAAAAGACTAAAACTGACATTATATATATAATGTTTTGTATTTATATGTATATACATATAAATACACATATAAAACACATCATATAGGTATAACACCAGTGCTATATCTATAAATTATCGGGGAAGTAAAAAATATACAATAGGGATTCAGACAAGGAAAGATCATTTTTGAATAAAGAAATAAGAAGGATAATCATCATTTGTTTTCATAGCAAAACATGGTAGGATATCCCCATGATTCTTCTGTATATCAAAGGTGTAGGCTATTAATTTTCTTATTAGAGACTTTTTTTTTCCTATTAGAAGAACACAGCATCCATAGAGTTACTTCTCTGGGTTCTCTTTTTCAAAGATACACGGAAATTATAAATCATATACAACTGGATTTTAACCACTGGGTTAACTGATAAGTATTGTGGATCAAAGATGTCTTAGACTACAGGCTTCAGCACAAAGACAGAAAAATAACTGAGAAAGACTTCTCTTTATACATGCTCCAGATGATTCCTCCTGCCTATCAGGATCCTTTCTTATTTGGACTGCAACTTGGTCAGTATGTTTTAATCTGTGTCCCTAACAGCAAGACACAACCAAAAAGCTGGCAAAACACCATCTGGGTCACATCAAAGACAATGTTGAGCTGAGTGTCATCAGCATATTGATGGACTCACACTGCCAAGTGTCCCTCCGCTTATTGCAAGACAAAATGTCACACTGACTGATCTTTCTTCTTTAGCCTTTAAAACCATATAAAGCCTTTCAGTAAGTAACAGTTCATAACAGATGTTTAATACAACAGGTAAGTTTTTTAAATACGAGATACAGACTTTTATGAGAAAAATTCCTTTCTATTTTCTGTTTTTTCTATGGTTTAATAGAAAGGATTTTTTTTCTTTTTTTGAAACCTGTAAAAACATATCTATGTGTCTGTATATTAATATATCTGTATCTGTAGCTATTATCTATCTACCTATCTAAATGATTAGTAGCCAAATATGATTCAAAGAATCCAGTTATATTAACTGAGACATTTAGCTTTTAGCATAAATTATTATCCTCAGTTTATCCATTATATAATATAATGGCTGAAAAATAAATCAACAGTGAGACAAAAACATAGGTGTGAAAGTTAGGAAATTTAGGGACGCCTGGGTGGCTCAGTTGTTTAAGCAGCTGCCTTAGACTCAGGTCATGATCCCAGAGTCCTGGGGTCAAGTCCCACATCGGGCTCCTTGCTCCGCAGGGAGCCTGCTTCTCCCTCTGACTCTGCCTGCCACTCTGTCTGCCTGTGCTCGCTCTCTCTCTCTCTCTGACAAATAAATAAATAAATAAAAATCTTTAAAAAAAAAAAGTTAAGAAATTTAGGAAAATATTGTTGAACAAAGATGAAGAGTTATTTATAAACTCAACACATCACAGTTTTCTTTCTTCTTTTTTTTTTTTTTTAAGATTTTACTTATTTATTTGACAGACAGAGATTACAAGTAGGCAGAAAGGCAGGCAGAGAGAGAGGCAGAAGCAGGCTCCCTGCCTGAGCAGAGAGCCTGATGTGGGGCTTGAGTTCATGATCTTGGGATCATGACCTGAGCTGAAGGCAGAGGCTTTAACCCACGGAGACACCCAGGCACTCCGCATCACAGTTTTCTTAATCCCAACTAATACTTATTAATAATATTCTGGAATATTTGCCAATGGAAAACTTTAATTTTGGGGAATGCTTGAAATATTCCATATATTTCTTCCAGGCAATTAGTTTTTATGAATCAGCTTCTCCAGTTTCTCAACATTACTGTCTCTTTTTAAAGTGATACATTATATCTACTTACCTGCGTATTTTGTCTATTAGTGCTATATATATATATATATATATATATATATATTAGAAAGAGAGAGAGCACTTCAGAGTATGTATGTAAGAGAATCATCTGAACTAACATTAAACTTCCCTGGTCTCAATTCAAGAATAACACACAAAGATGTCAACAGATTTGCATCCTTACGGGTGACCATATACACAGTTAACTGAACATAAATGAACTATTTTCTATCAATCCTTAGTTTAATTGAAGAGTTTCAAATATAGTTTCTTTAGTCATACCCATCTCCACTTAAAAAGCTCCCATAGAAATCAAAAGCAGATTATAAACTGGCTAAATTTCTCCTGTTTTGAGCTCATTATAAACATTGTCATCAGGATGAAGATAGGTTGTTTCCTTTTCTCTCTCTCTCTCTCTCTCTTTTTTTTTTTTTTACATTTCTCAGAATTCAAAAAATGTCATTTCCATACAAATTACTCTTCTGAAACATTCATTAAACCTTTTTCCTGAGAATCTAGCTGGCTCTCAATCCTCTCAGTTATCTATGAGAAATCTTGGAAGGGTCAAAACAGCAGAATGATGCTACCCTGTTTTAATATAAAATATGAAAAAGCAAGAATATTGTTCAAATTTGTATTTTTGTAATGTGAGAATGTTACAGAGGCAGAATACTGAAACAGAATATATTCTTATGCATTAAATCCAGTAATGAAAGTTAGAACTGGTATAAACTATTCACTTTTTATTATAGCCTCCATATAACACTCTCATTATCCTCTTCCAAATCTGTACTTCCAAGAAAAAGCCTATTGACATGTCATCAAGTGAAAGCTTTGGCACGTGGCAGGTTTTCCATTTGTTGTCATTTCTGTCTTCCTAAGGATAGGAAACATATTGTATGAATTAACAGTAATCCTCAACAACAGAAATGAAAGCATAGTACTTTATATGGATAATACCTAGGTAATATTTTGTTACCATAATATAATTGTCATATCTAGATCTTTTCCCATCATTTTTGTCTTATAAACATTTTTCACAGAAGCATATAATTCTATGAATCACTTGGGGATATTTAATTATTTTAGTATGTAGTATTACCAAAGAAAAAAAGCCATTGTAAATAATAAAATGACTTTCGCTGCATATTAGTAACTGTTATTGCAAAGTTTATTTAAACATTATACTTATTTTCATCACATGTGTAGTGCCATTTTTGCTTTAACCCATTTAACAATGACTAATTTTATTTTTTTTTAAAGATTTATTTATTTACTTGACAGAGATCACAAGAAGGCAGAGAGCAGGCAGAGAGAGAGAGAGAGAGGAGGGAGCAGGCTCCCTACGGAGCAGAGAACCTGATGCGGGGCTCGATCCCAGGACCTTGGGATCATGACCTGAGCCAAAGGCAGAGGCCTTGACCCACTGAGCCACCCAGGCACCCACAACAATGACTAATTTAAATTATGTGAGAATATATATGACTTATAGACATAATATGACATATTCCCTTTGAGAGCAGTCTATACGAAGTTACAGAATCAGAAATACATAAATAAACTCTTCAGCATCTACCATGTATAATACCTGAATGCTGTATTTCTAGCCTGCCCACGATATAATTTCATTATTTTTATGTTTTATATTTAAAAGTTGAGATAAGTGAAAGTAATTTAGGCTTCCATTTATTAGCATTTCCCTACAGACAACATGTAATCGGTAAACATGGTCTTACTTCTCAAATAACAAATGTTAAACTAGAAAAATCATCACTGTATTCTAGCTTTTTAATATTTGTTTTGCTGGGAAAATTACTTTTAATAAGTAATTTTGAAAATTTCCTCAATAATTTTAAGTCTTAGAATGGGCAAAAATCACCTTGAGGAAAATGTGGAGAAATAATATTTTTATGCTAGCTGTTAATTTGCATCTTAATACCAGTGTTCCTTTTGCTTTCTGTGCTAGCCAATGGTGCATTTATGAAAAATAAAATGCACTTGCTGAGTGATCGACTTGGTTGCTACTTCATGAGTACATTTATTTTCTCTCCACTAACTGCTCATTTGTTTCTCAAAACAGGCTAAGTTGTCCTTGAAGTTCCATTTTTAGGGGAATGCTTTTAAATAATTATTTGGTCAATTAAAAATAGCGTTTCCCTTTTTGTCTATCATCTAGTCCCTGATTTGACTTCTTCATGAAAATTATCAAAAACTTGTGAGGGTTATAAAACTAAAGATAAGTGTTAAGTTATCTTTCAGTAAGATAATAGGAATGTGAACAGTAAACAAAACACGTACTGTAATAATAAAGACATGTGAGGGACAGTGGAATTAGAAGATTAGTTAATCAAAAAGAATGCAGTTTTCTTTGATAGTAGGTTGGGCATAGAGCTGGTCATCCTTGAATTAGAAGGACTATCTATCTGCCTTAAGTCTGGATGATTTCCTGCAATGCAGTGCACATCCCTAGTATTAGCAAAACTGCTTCCAAACACCTCACTGCTAAGAAGAAATGTGGCACCAAGCCACGAGCTGGTTGAATTATAAATCATATCTCCCTGCTTTCCTGGCTTGGACAAATTACTTGCTTACAGAGTTCACCTATCCCTGTAAGCGTGGAAAGAGAACAGAGTAATTACCGAAGTTACTGTCATATGTTTAAGGGAAGGAATAAAATCCCCTTTACTTTATTCAAAATATCTAAGTAAAACAAACATGTAGTATTTTGTTTCAGAGAACGTACACAGATTTTGGTTGTCGGAAATCAAACCTGAGTAGGTAAACATGCACTGTTTGTCTGTTTCAAAAACATAGTATGTTAGTCCATTCAATCCCTGTTCCAACTACTTTACTCATTTAGACAGAGTTGACCCTTGTGTCCACCCAAATCAGAGGTTCAGTAGTAATGCAGGCGACCTCAACTTTTAGCAAAAGACAACAGTCACAAAATTACCAAAAAACCAAACTTTGCCATCTACAAAGTTCGGTGTTTCCATCAAAGACACTTCTATAAAAAGGTACAATAGCTACTTCTCCTCATCTTCCTTGTATACACAACCTTTACATACTTTCCACACATAATTTGACATATTATGCTGTTTCCAACATAACTGTCAAATATCCTCAAGCATAACAATTAAATATTTAAAAGACTTTTATCTTAATATATACTTATATAATCACAACATTGTGTCTTTCCTCACTAGAATTTTTACAAAATTCTCCTCTGATAACCTACCATGTGGTTCACACTTGGGGCCCCCCTTCTGCCAGTGAAATGGAATAGCAATTATTATTATACCTCTCCAGAGCTACAGTCTACTGCAGTGATAATAAAAGATGAAGAAAGGCCAAATTCTGGAGGAAACTCGGTTTGGCAAACAATGTAACAGAAAAGACTGGAATAGTGTTTCTTCAAATATAGATGTTGGCTCACATGCCTCAAAATCACGAAGGGAAATTTAAAAAAAAAATACCAGTTTAAAATTCCATCACAAACTTGATGAATCTGAATTTTAGGAGGTGGGGCTCAGACTGTTTACTAAGAAGATTCTCAGGTTATAATACACACTGAAATGTGAGAAATGTTAAGTTAAGGATTACAGATTATGTAGAAATAGGTGAAGAAATAGAAAATACTATAACAGCATATATTCCTCCTAGTTAGAACTAAGAATTTATGAAAATTTTAAAAAGAAGCAAGGAGAGAGGATGAGTGTCTATAAATTACCTGCGTTAGTTTCTGAGACTTAAAGATAGAGATTTTATGAACCTTTGAGAATAGATATTAATTTAAAGTTTGCTTGTTTGTTTTAGGAATATGTCCAGCTGGACTTAATAGATAGCCAAATATAGCTCACAATTTGAGTTTTCTTGGCAAAATTGTGAATACATTATCAACCTGAATGTGGTATGTACATTCCATTGGAATTTGCCATTTTAATCCCATGGTAGGTCCTTCTTTATCTCTTCCTTAAAGCTATTTGTCTTGAAGTAGAGTTTGTATGACATTAATGTAGTTATAACAGTTTTCTGATCATTCCTGTTTGCATGATAGGTATTTTGTTATCTGCTTTCAACATGTTTCTGTCTTCAGGTTTATATATTGTTTCTTTTGAATACCGCTGTTACTTTTAACAATCTCTGCCTTGTGATTAGGGTGTTCAATATAATTCTATTTAATAAATTTGTTGAAACTCTTAAGTCTACTCCCCTGATGTTTGTCTTATATTTTTCCCATTTGCTTTTTATTATTTAATCTCTCATCTCCTTCCTTCTTTTTGATCAATCAGGCATTTCTTTCTCCTTTTTTAAGGATTTATTTATCTATTTGAGAGAGAGAGAGAAAGAGCATGAGCAGAGGGAAGAGTCAGAGGGAGAGGGAGAAGCAGACTCTCCACGAAGCAGGGGGCCCGACATCGGACTTGATCCCAGCACCCTGGGCTCATCCCCTGAGCCAAAGGCAGATGCTGAACCATGGGGCCACTTAGGCGCCCCAGTGTCTTTGCTGATTTTTCTCTATTGATTTAGTTATGCCTAATTGTGTTGCTTTCAGTGCTTTCTCAGTATCAAAATACGCATCTTAACATAGCTTAACAAAGGTGTCTTTAAAAATATTCTACTACTTTACATGTAATATAAAAATTTTACAAAAATATGCTTCCCATTATTCCTGACATACGTTGTATTCTAGTTATCAACTGTTCTACTTTCACATATGCTATGAAACCACTCTGCATTGTTATTTTTATTCTGTAAAATTGATAGTCTTTTACAGAGATTTAACATCTCGGTATTAAAAAGCTTTTTATATTTACTGACATATTATACTTTCTGATGTTCCTTATTCCTAGTTTTCTCTCTAGTGTAATTTCCCTTCAGTCCAAAAATCATCTTTGAAAATGTTGTGGGTACATGCTGGTTAACTGGCAATGGGTCTTACAGGATTTAATAGATCTGATACTGTCTTTGTGTCACATTTATGTTTGGGGGATGATTTTGCTTGATGTGAAATTTAAGGTTAACAATTCATAGTCGATATGAGAAAACAAGTGTTTATTCACTCCGCCCTGTCCACAGCCTGAGCAGCCCGGCAATGTGGATCTTTCTCAACATCCCTCACCTCATTCATCTCCAGGTAGCTTTTAACTCATATTCAGTGGAAAGTGCCCAGTGCCTGGATGATATACTCAGCTCCCAGAACCTTGTGTCTATGCCTGTGCCTTGGAACATTTTTCTCCCCAAATCAAACTGCCTCCCTCAGGCAGAGACAACTGAAAGCCTGGAGTGCCTGGAAGCATCATGACATTCTCAAGCTTCTCCAGGCCTCAGGGGAAGGGTATCTCTCAGCTCTCACCTTGCCCCTCATTTTTTTTTTTTTTTTAAACAAGTGTTCGGTAAATGCCTATACAGAAAAGTTGGCAAGTTAAGTACAGGATCAGCCTATATCTGGGACTCTAAGTGTTTCTAAGTTATCACACTGGCATATGCTCAAACTTGAACAATTCATTAGAAGTTCAGCTGTTTTCTTCTTACCCTATGATTACTGCAGCTTCTCCTGTTGCTCTTGCAAAGATGAAAGTCGATATAGGTCTCTTCTATGTTAAGAGGGTTCGTTACGCCTATGGACTTTTGGTGTTTCTTTGAGCCCTCAATTTTACAATGAGCTTTAAAAATATATGATTTGGGGGTACCTGGGTGGCTCAGTCAGATAAGTGTCTGGTCTGCCTTTGACTCAGGTCATGATCCCAGGGTACTTATCCCAGATAAGTGTCTGGTTTGCCTTTGACGCAGGTCATGATCCAGGGTACTGGGATGGAGCCTCCTATGTTGGGTTCTCTGCTCAGTGAGGTGCCTGCTTTTCCCTTTCCCTCTGCTACTCCACCTACTATGATCTCTCTCTCTCTCTCTCTGTCAATAAATAAATAAAATCTTTTTAAAAATCTGTAATTTTTAGGTCATCTAGTTTGTAATTATACTGTCTTGTGACTTTATACTTTATATATTCTATGTTCCAGTTGAAACAAAAGTCTGAACACCAGACATGCACACTTACAAACACACATGGACACACACACACACACACACACTTTCACACATCATTTAATTGATATGACACAGTTTAGTCCGCTATTGCCAAAAGCTGAAATTTCATTTTTTTTTCCTAAAAGAATTGCTATGCCTCTTGGATATTGTTATTCTATTTTAGAGTGGGAGAAGCATGATCATAAAACAAGATGTAAAGCTAGAATAATTCCAACTAAAGTGAATACTTAATCTTATCAGTTTTTTAAAAAGGTGCACTTGGTAATTGATCCTCTCCAAAACATTTACACCACAATACTATTTGATTGTCTTGGAATAAATCCCCCTCCTAGGGTACCAGTACCTTGGTTTGAGATGCCAGTTAAAACCAAAGGAACTTCATAATTATTTAATCATGAAACCAAGGCAGGAGTCCCCAGAGTTTGTTTATCAGGATAGTAATGTTCTCCAAGACCCATACTTTTACAACTGTTCTACTCCGGCATCTTCCCTGGGTCACAGATTGGGGCAGATGTCACATCTACCCAGAGAAAAGTTACATGAGATGGAAGTTAATGGTTCATCTTCAAAAAGATCATTCTCATTCTGAGTCTCTTTTTCTTCAGGCGAAAATAAACTTCAAGACACTGTACACAATATACATATGCTCAGACTTAGGTGAATAACTGAGTAACTTGCAAAGGGAAATATCATTACCACAATTAATTTTGTTGCACATCTCTACTCTTTGGTGGGATTTTCTGTGTGTGTCTAATTTTTCCTCCTTATGACACAAATTATTTTCATTGCCATTATCATGTTAGTGAAAATATAAGCATCCCCTTCCAGCAATGATTAAAGCAATATATGGTAGGGAAAAACACTGTAGCTTTCAAACCTGTGCATGAGGTAATTGAGGTACCTTAAGAAACTTTGTACTGAATCCACCTAAGTACTTTCGGAAACTGACTTTTAGAAACCGTTTCAGTTAATGCATTGAAGGATGTCTGCACTGAAAAGAAATTTCACAATTGTTCCAGGCTATTTTAGTCAGGGTTCTCAATCTCAGGACAAAATTAAGATGAGGTAATATTTTCAGGGTGATACTGCTATTAGCACTTTCTTTAAAATTCCCAGGGACCAATACAATTTTGGTTATATGATGAACACAATGGTTATTGAAGCAAACATATGTAAAGTATATAAGCAAAATGAAACTAAATGTAAGAAAAATTATAAAGATACAGCCTCCACCAATTTGATGGCATTCTTAAATTCTGATATAGTTAGATTTAATAATGGGCTTAGCAAGTATAAATTTTTAAAAAAGGAAGAAATTATATTCAGTAAAATTTCCATTCATAGAATAGAGATATTTCCTATGGATTTAGGGGAAAAAAATGGGTGAGCAAACAACAAACAATAAAGCCTATCTCTTGCCAAAGACACTGGAAATTCTACATAGAAAAGATGACGTTCTTTTCCTCCTATAGTCCTGGCTATGGGGAGAAGATTAAGGAACATTATAATAGTGTGTATTTAGATGAAATATTTCACTGGGCACATTGATGAATAAAAATTTTTGAAAAATAATATAATGTTAAAGTATTTTTTTAAAATATTTTATTTATTCATTTGACAGACATAGTTCACAAGAAGGCAGAGAGGCAGGCAGAGAGAGGAGGAAGCAGGCTCCCCACTGAGCAGAGAGCTCAATGCAGGGCTTGATCCCAGGACCCTGGGATCATGACCTGAGCCGAAGGCAGAGGCTTAACGCACTGAACCACCCAGATGCCCCAATGTTAAAGTATTTTAATAATATTATTCATCAGCAATAAAACACATAGTCTGATTCTAACACCTATGCTACCAGAAAGAATTTAAAGATATAGTATATGTTCTATAAAAGTATATGCTCATGAAATATATTATGTGATTTATACCTTCTTTTTGATATAAATTAATTTTTGAAGTAATGTCTACATGCCAATTTTTTAAGGATTTTCTTTAAAAAAATATTATTTGAGAGAAAGAGGGAGAGAGCACAAGCAGGGGAAGCAGGGGAGGGAGAAGCAAATCCCCGCTGAGCAGGGAGCCCAATTGCGGGCTCCATCTCTGGACTCTGGCATCATGACCTGAGCTTAAGGCAGACGGTTAACCAGCTGAGCCACCCAGGTAACCCTAAATGTGAAAATTTTTATAATAATTTAATTTACCGGAATTTAAAGATAACTAAGAAATAAATAATGATGATAATACTACTACCATTACTACTAGTAAAATGTATCTAAAGTATCTTGAGGTTTACTTGGTAAAGATACATTTCCACATGTCAAAATAACCATGGCAAGCCATTAGAACTATAGGAATATATTTTATTTGTATATTCTTGAAAGAAGACATTTCTGTAAATTAGGAGTATTGCTTTAAAAGAAGATTGCATTATTTTTGTTTAGTTTTGTTTTAATTTCTAAAATGCAAAGTACAGCTTTTAGAATTCATAATGTTTTATGTATAATGTTGATATATATCAATTATTTTTGCAGCAAAGACATTTTATGCTAAGCTGATTGCAAAGTATTATTTACCTTACCAGAACATTAAAACAACAACAACAACAACAACACTCCTTAGAATAAGCTTATAAGAAAAAAATTGCACCTAGAAATGCTAAAAATCATTCAAGGTATGGTAATCATTTCAACATACTGAGCCAAGTTAAATATCATTAAAAAATGAATTCAGTACTGAAAATAGCTGGAAATGATGAGGTATTATAGAATCATTCATGCATGGAAAGCTACTCATCAGAAACAAACATAGCCTAAATCATAAGCAAAAGTTTCATCAGAGAAAAATTCTAAAGCCCTGCATTTTTATTCATTTTTTCCAGTTTGAAAATCAACCCTGTCCTTAACTTCAAAATAAATGGTATAAAAATTTGATCAATTAAACTAATAACAATTCAGAAATAACAAAGGGATTGCAACAGAGAATTAAGGTGTACTTTCTTTGAAGCATCTAGTAGAGATAGTACTGTGCTAGTTCTCTTAAATACAATCTCACCAAGTTAAGAGTATTCCTAAATGAAGGAAGAAGGAAAAATGTAAGAAAAAGAAAGATAAAAAGTGAGAGGGAGGCAGGAAGGAGGAAAGAAGAAAGAAAAAAAAGCACAAAATGCTAACTAGCTCATATCTAATGTTCACATCTAAACACAGAACTGAATTCATGAATTCAGTTTTATGTAGTTTTATCATTTTGAACAACTTTAACATTTTTATCATTTTGGGTAGAATCAGCTTTTATATCCCATTTTATATCCCTTTCTCAATAAATGTTGGCTCAATTTGCTTGAATCCCCTTTTAAATATGAGAAAACTAAAGATATTCAAGATACACCTTTTTGCATTAACCATTATTTTAAATTATTCATTTTGTTCTAATTTATTAAGTCAGTGAAAACAGTTTCAGCATCTGTGTTATGAATATTGTAGAATGACCAAGCCATCATTCTACATGATACAAAAGAATAATTTTTATAAAGTATGTTGCATTTAAAATATAGATATTTTAGAACTTGGATTTAATATAAAATTCTCTTGCAGCTGATTTTCTTAGGATTTATTTCATATAGCCATATATATGCATTCAAATACACAAACACACAGGTACTTACATAAATTTCTCTTTTGATTACTTGAAGGTTGTGGTTATTTTGTCTTTTCTCTTAACATTTAATGCATATTATTTAATATTGTGCTATGTTAAATTCAGTAAAAATAATGGTTACTTTTGAACTATCAATGGAAAAACGTTAATACTGGAGGCTTTCAGAATTTTTCAAGGGTTCAAGTCCAAGATAAGAAAATTTCAATGCAATCTACATACATTACAACATACATTGTCAAAAATCCCCAAAAACTATCCTTAATAGGCTACAGTTCAGTGAGAGATCATATATGATTCAATAAAAGAAACATGTTGACTATTCTCCAAACCTTTGGAAATAGAAAGATATATAAAGCCATGAGCAATTTCACAGTTGTAGTAAACAAAAATACAAACAACAAAATGATAGAATACAATAAATTGTGATGCACATCATAGGCATACAAGAGGAACAAATTATAATCTCCATGATCTGGGGAAACTTTTATTTTTATTTTCTTTTAAGATTTATTTATTAGAGAGAGAGAGAGAGAGAGAGCTTGAGCAAGGGGACAGGTAGAGAGAGAGAACCTCTAGCAGACTTCCCTCTGCTGGTCTTAGCCCTACACAGGGCCTCAGTCTCACAACCCTGAGATCATGACCTGAGGGAAAATCAAGAGTGAGACATTTAGGGGCACCTGATGGCTCAGATGGTTACGTGGTTGCCTTCAGCTCAGGGCATGATGTTCCCGGGATCTAGCTGTGCATTGGGCTCCCTGCTCCATTGGGAGCCTGCTTCTCCCGCACTCTGCCTGCTGCTCTGCCTGCTTGTAGTCTCTCTGTCTTTCTCTCTCTCTCTCTGTCAAATAAATAAAGACAATCTTTAAAAAAACAAAAAACAAAAAACAAACAAACAAACAAACAAAAAACAACAAAGGAGAATGGGACACTTACCGACTGAACCACACCAGGCTCCCCAGGGAAACTGTTTTAAATATAGAGAACATCTTGCAAAAATTTCCCAAAGTGCTGGAGGGCATTGGTAATAATCCTGTCCACGGATACTGACCTATTAGCCAGAACTTCCTGGGAATTCCAGAACTTTAGAGGAAGGTCCAAGGAATTAATATTTTGTTTGTCTTCACCTCACTAGAGATTATAATCTATCATATGATACTGTGGGCTATTCACCACTTCTAAATGTATTAGTGATTTCGCCAATATTGTTCTCATAGGCAGCAAAATTCTGTGCCAAGAAACCCATGTTCCTATCATTTTCACTTCTGGACAAGATGGAATAACAAAAACTGAATTTTCTTCCCCAGTTGAAGCTATCACAAAGTAGAGAAAATACATTAAGCAAGGGTTTGCAAGACTCTGGGCATGAAGGAATGAGACAGTGAGCTCTGAAGTATGGGAAACAAAGGAGAGGAGCCCTACTCACATAGGATCACAGCTCACTGGTTTGCGTTTCCAGGTTGCCCTGTAGGGGGTGAGAACCCATACAGAACCCGGTGTAGGAACAGGGCTGTTTTCTACGGGGAGAGGACGTGGAGGCTTCTAGAGTTTACAGGATCGAGAACAAAAGGAGAGTTGGCTCAGAAAGAATGTTGCTACACAAAACTATGGCAAATGTAACAATTTATACTTTTGAATATTCTTTTTAGTGTTTAGGTATACTGTTACTTTGGACAGCAAGGAAAAAAAAAACTATCTTGTAAAGAACTTACATTTTTTGATCCTTCTGTATGAAACATAGATGAGTGAATAGGCTGGGAGACTAGCATGAATTCCAGCAGACATAAACGGTCCACTTGGGTCTAGTGATTAACAACTTAAAGTTAGACATGTCAGCAGAGCTGCCTATGTTTATTTAGCCGTTCAGAGGCCAGAACAGGCACAAAGTTAGTAGAAAATTTTATTGTAGCCAAGAGAGTCCTAAGAAATCAGAACTAAGCAAGGGAATTGAAGGCATCATCAGGAGAGGTTTCTGTTCTTTACACTCTACCTGTGGTTTCCTGTTTCTTTTCATATTCCATCTTCTTAAATAGCATGTATGCAGACTGGCTTTAGTTTCTCTCTTTCTACTATTTCCACCCTTCATTCCATGGAAACTGCTGCTCAGTGCTCATCAGTGAATTTCTGGTTGTTAAAACTCAAAATCATATTTTTGACTTTATGGTTGAGCACCATTTGTCCTGGTCACATACTTCCTTAGTATTTTTAATGTATATTTTAATTCCACTAAAACACTTGAACATTCTGATTCTCACCTCCTATTTCTTGTTGCTTTAAACTTTCTCTTTAGGTTATTGTATCTACATCTTGGCTTTTAACTATCCATTGTGATGATATGAGTCCTGATTTATTTCTCTAGCTTGGAATTCTCCTTAGAACTTCAGATTTGTATGCGTAATCACTACATTTCAAAAACTCATTTTTGTGTTCATAGATAATATGAATTTTCAATGATTAAAATGGAATTCTCATTTTCACCAACAATAGGTCCACTGTTGGGGCACCTGGGTGGCACAGTGGGTTAAGCCTCTGCCTTTGGCTCAGGTCATGATTCCAGGGTCCTCGGATCAAGCCCCGCATCAAGCTCTCTGCTGAGCAGGGAGCCTGCTTCTCCCTCTCTCCCTGCCTGCCTCCCTGTCAACTTGTGATATCTTTGTCAAATAAATAAAAATATTTAAAAAACATAGGTCCACTGTTAATGAAAGATTATATTTCACTGCTTTGTTGAAGAATATTTGTGCGGTTTTTTTTAAGTGTTTTCTTTTTTTAAATGTTATTTATTTATTTGTTAGAGAGAGAGACAGCAAGAGAGGGAACACAGGCAGGGGGAGTGGGAGAGGGAGAAGCAGACTGCCCAGTGAGCAGGGAGCCCGATGCAGGGCTGAATCCCAGGACCCTGGGACCCTGACCTGAGCCAAGGCAGCTGCTTAACAACTGAGCCATCTAGGCAAGAGAAAGACAATTCTACCATCAGAATGCAAGATTTTAACAAGTAGGGCACAGGAATATCAGAATGATTGCAAAGGGCATTAGTAAATTTTGTGGTGATGTAAACATTTCTTAACTTGATTTTTGTCACACAGAATTTGTGGAAGTGTAAATTTTCAATTTATATGTCAATGAAGTTCAAAAAATGAAAAGGGAAAGAAAAGTTACCTTAATTTTTTTTTTTACCAGATGACAGATTTTATTTGTATGTATTTATTTGTACATATACTATTTGATTCAGAGGAAAAGCATGGTTTGTTATTTCTTGAGTTCATTTTTTGAAGTTTTATTCCTAGGAAATATTTTATTTAAATATTCAAAGTCATGACTCATAATTGATCATACTTATTCTTCTTTATATTACCCCTTAATTTTATTTAATTTGATAATTAACATTCATATAAAATTTTCATTTTATATATTTCACTCATTTTTTAATTTTCTCAATACATTCTCCCAAATATTTATTTTCCAAAAAATAAGTTATTCTTTTATTGTTTTGTTCCTTGGGTTTTGTTTTCTTTCAATAATTTCTCCTCATTTAATTATCATTTTTTTCTATTTTATTTAGTTTTTTCCCCCTCATTCTTCAAGCTGGATTCCATACACCATAGAAAAATCAGGTTTCCTTCTTGTTTGAATCTAAGCATTTAAGGCCACATTTCTCCCTCAAATAAGTTAAGTTGATTCTAAAATTTACATAGAGTTTTCATTATTCTCAATTTCAGTTAATTTTAATTTCCATTATGACTACTTATGTGTCTAACTCATTACCTACAAAATATTTCACCTACATTTAAGAGGCTTTAAAAAAAAAAAAGATTTTATTTATTTATTTGACAGACAGAAATCACAAGTAGGCGAAGAGGCAGGCAGAGAGGGGGTGGGAAGCAGGCTCCCGCTGAGCAGAGGGCTGGATGTGTGGCTCCATCCCAGGTCCCTGAAATGATGACCTGAGCTGAAGGCAGAGGCCTAACCCACCGAGCCACCGAGCCACCCAGGCACCACCATTTAAGAGGCTTTTAAGTTACTTTCTAGGTATTATGTTTTGTTTTATTTTAGTTGTATTCAGAAAGGGTGGATTGTATAAACTGATACTTGGAAATTTGATGACTCCTGCTGTTGGCCTAAGATGTTTTTCTTTTTCACAAGTATTTCAGTTATAATTAAAAACACTTACTTTCTAATTGCTACACACACGATTGTATGACTGGCCATTAGATCAAATTTTTTAATTGTGAAATTAAAATCATATATATTCCTAGAAATTTTTATTGTATCTATCAATTATTTATAATTCTATCAAAGACTGAGGATGGCAGGGAATAAGGAAGAAAGAAGAGATTATTGTATTTGGTGCTATATATCTATTACAATTTTACTTATTTACTGTCTAGTAATTAATATATTTTATTACTATGTACAGGTGATCTTTATCTCAAACATTTTTTTTTCTTGAAGCCTATCTAGTCTCATTTTTTTCTAGCTTCTTGTAGTTCGAAATTATCTGACATATTTCTTATGTTATTTCTTTTTTTGAATTTCAAGACTTGATTTAGTTTTGTTGTTTCAAGTTTTTTATTTATTTTTTTATTTTAATTTTTTAATTTTTAAAAAAGGATTTTATTGACAAACAGAGATCACACGTAGGCAGAGAGTCGGCAGAGAGAGAAGAGGAAGCAGGCTCCCTGCCGAGCAGAGAGCCCAATGTCGGGCTCGATCCCAGGACCCTGAGACCATGACCTCAGCTGAAGGCAGAGGCTTAATCCACTGAGCCACCCAGATGCCCCTCAAGTTTTTATTTAAATTCCAGTTAGTTAACATATAGTGAAATATTAGTTTCAGGAGTAGAATTTAGTGATTCATCACTTAACATATAACATCCAATGCTCATCACAGGTGCCCTATTTAATACCCATCACCTACTTAGCCCTTGCCAGCAAACTTAAGTGCATTCTTTATAGTTAAGTGTCTGTTTTATGGTTTGCTTCTCTCTCTTTTTCTTTCCCTCATTATCATCTGTTTTGTTCCTTATTACACATCTGAGTGAAACCATAAAGTATTTATCCTTTTGTGACTGACTTATTTCCCTTAGCATAATACCCTGTAGCTCCATCCATGTCATTGCGAATGGCAAGATTTCTTTCTTTTTGATGGCTGAGTAATATTCCTGTGTGTGTGTGTGTGTGTGTGTGTGTGTGTGTGTACCACAACTTGTTTATCCATGTATCTTCAGCTTTTATGACCCTATTTATACTTTTGGTTTATCTCTTCCAGTTAGTATATTAATGGAATTTTTCAAAAATCAAATTTAACCATCAATTTCTATTATTTTACTGATTAATTTGATTTACATGTGTTTTTTTATTATATTATTTTATGCTTTATATTTGTCAATATTTTTAATAATTTTTTTCATGTATTCTTTGCCTTTATTGAGATTTTGTTTTCTTTTGTTTTTTTTTTTAGATTTATTTATTTATTAAGAGAGAGAGAGCCCATGCACATACAGGTGCAGGGGGAGAGTCAGAGGGAGAGATTCTTCAAGCAGACTCCCCACTGAGTGAAGAGTCTGATGTGGGGCTCGGTCTCACCATTCATGACATCATGACCTGAGCCAAAACCAAGAGTTGGACACTTAACTGACTAAGCCAACCAGGTATCTCAAGATTTCATTTTCTTAATTTGATTTAAAATTCATTTAAAAAAATCTTTTGGAAATTGTATATTACATTTTAAAAATCTACATCTGTACTGTATATTGGCTATATGGGGCTACTTACACTGAATAGTTATACAATTTGTAAGATTATATATTTTTAGAGCAAATAAGGCAACTGGGCATTATTCAAGAGATTTAATCTAAATACTAATTTCATATACTTCTGCCTCTGGTAACAGGGTGTTGTTTGTGTTTCACTCCAGTTGGGAGCGGACGGATATATTCATGTATGTATTTGAAATATCCATACATAGGAGCTATTTTTGAATGTACAGATGCTGCCCAGCTCTATCTTTTTGTTCAAGTCTTCCATGTGGCAAAAGTTAGCCCTCAACAGCTATGTGACTCAGTGCACGAGTCTTACCTCTTTTCCACCATCTGCACTCCTGACAGACGGCTCACTAGCACAAAGTATTATTAATCTTGCTCTTGGGGATTTAGAAAATTTATTAAAATGTGAATTAAAGTTACACAAAATACAGAAATATCTATGGGAAATAAAACCAAAAAAGAAAATGCTTCATATTCCTGTTTGTTTTATTAAAATACTAATATTACCTTATCATCAAGAGAAGATAACCCTTCCCTTTGTCCCACCCTTGCCTCGGGAGTCAACCCATAATGAAACTGTTCTTTGTAATTTCGTTTAGCAATACCATATTTTATCAATTGATAATTTGCATTTCTCTCATTGCCTTGTTCCAAATATATAATATAGCTTTTGGTAAGTTAGTATTCAAGTGAATACTGCACCAGAGTGAAACAAAAGGGGAATGGGGGAAATGGGACCAGAACTGGGTGTAAGCTCACCTCTGCTGAAATAAGGTTTAGGAGAGATACGAAGAGCTGGGGCAGGGGTAGTGGACCATCTGTGTTTGCTAATTGGCTTTACTCAGAGGAAAAGGAAACTTTTTCTCACGTTCATGATAGGGAAGTGGTGTTTAAAACTCAGAGCAAAGCACCCACTGAAGTTAGGCTCCTGCCCTCCTACAGACACTGAGAGATAGAGCACTATCTTCTTTGATGACTGTATTTCAGAGGGATGGCTCCCAGAACACTGAGAAAGCATTCCTGGATTGTAAAACTGGCAAGAGGCTTTTTAAAGATTTACATATATTTCAAAGTGGTGGAGAATTAATGCTGACAAGTTGTTTAAAGTAAATGTTCTAAGGAAAAGGAGATCAGGACATAAATGCAGAACCCTACCTAATGTCTACTCAAGCTGAGGGAAGTGGTAGGATTGCCTTGATCATTAGTCAGAGGCCGATGAGAGTAACAAAATCGTTGTTGGTTGCATACAGTCTCAACAACTGTCAGAAATAGTCAAGGACAATCCTAGTATCTCTTTCAGTAAATCATGTGGTCTTTCCAATTTAACAATACTTGAGGGCAAACAGATGAACCTAGCTCTGTTTATTCATTTTTCAAAAGTTATTGATATGACACTATGAAGGAAAGCATAACCTTCTTATCTACAATAAAAAATATAATGACTATGGCTGAAGTATATTTTCTGACATTATACATGTATTAAGATGTGGTATGAAATTCAGGAATACTTGCATAAGTGCATTTGGATTCCCATAATAAACCCCAATCTATAATTATTCTTATAAGAATAACTTAAACATTGACATATAGGTACCAAAATTATTACAGTGATTACATTTATTTTATTTATGTGGTGATAGTTTTCTTCCAGAGAGAAAAAAAGAAAGAGAGAAAGAAAGAAAGAAAGAAAGAAAGAAAGAAAGAAAGAAAGAAAGAAAGAAAGAAAAAGAAAGAGGGGCAAGCAGGACACCAAAGGGGTAGGGACAAAAGGATGGAGGGAGGAAGTCTAGCACCAATGTTTAAAATCTCATGTGCAAAATATATTCATTAGAGAAAGACTTATTCTACAAAATTTTGTATGCATTACATTAAATTTTCTGTTGGTAAAATAATGACTGTGACAACTGCTAAACAAATGTATATTTTGCAATACTTATAAAAAGAAGACTAACTAGTGGTCTTTCTTCTTTCTTATTCCATCTCCAAAGGAAAAGTCACCCAAGACATGGTTAACTTTATCTTAGATGAAAAAGACCTCCAACAACCACAAATCAATGCTATTTATATATATGCCTATAAACTCAAGCAAAGATTTTTTTCCCCCAAGTAGAACTATTCTTATACAAGGGGGTCATATAGAATGACTCAAGACAAATATTTTTAAAATAAAAATACTTGAGGATTGTCATGAATCTGCAGTTCACTTCTATGGGCTATCTTTAGCTCCAAAGCTGTACTAAGAACCCATTACATTATTTCCTATGACAATTTTTTTTCTTGTAACAAGAGCTACAGTTAAACATGCTTCTATAATAAGAAACTCCATGAGAGTTTATTGTTAGTTGTCTGAGAAATTTTTACAGAAATAAATATATTTGTTTCGAATCTCTTTATTTCATAATTTGAAGATTACATTAAATTTGATCCAAGAGAGATGGAATTAGAACAAGATGAGAAAATATATACATTCTAATGAGAATTTTGTTTCTTAATGCTTTAAAAATGTCAAATCCCATGTAAGAAATTAATATCTATTAATTTATTTTTCTAAAAAAGCATATACACTTACTAACCTTTTAAAATATCACTAGTACCATATGTGTAAAACTGATACTTAGTTTTTAAAGTATCCTAACTATATATAATTGACAAATTAGTAGATTTGAACATTTAGAAGCCCATTCTTGGGGCTCCTGAGTGACTCAGTGGGTTAAAGCCTCTGTCTTCAGCTCAGGTCATGATCCCAGGGTCCTGGGATCAAGCCCCACATCTGGCTCTCTGCTCAGCAGGGAGCCTGCTTCCCTTCCCCTCTCTCTGCCTGCCTCTCTGACTACTTGTGATCTCTTTCTGTCAAATAAATAAATAAAATCTTAAATTTTTTTTTTTAAGAAACCCCATTCTGGTGACAAACATAATTACAAACATGAGTATTTGGTGTATTTTCTCAGATGTTTCATATGCATTAAAATATGATTACTAAGAGAGAATGAAAGAAAACTTTTTTAGTAGATGTATCTATATGAAATACAATGTTATGCAATTTAACTTTTCTTTTAATAGTACAAATTCATAATTTTTCAGGTAAGTGTGTGTAGGCTTAAATGACTTTCAATAGCTGAAGAATATATTAAAATATATATTTGTCAGAATTTATTTAAACTGTATTCAATGAAGAAAAAATATAGTGTTTAAAATTTTAACATTACAAGCATTTATTTTGTAGGCATATTGAAACCCTCTAAAGCAAATCTGTTTCAGAAACATAAACTTTTAAGAAATGTAATTGATGAATAGATATTTCAAATTTAGATATATATTTCAAATTTAGTGATACTCCCTAGTTGTTCTCATTTGTCTTACAAACACTTATTGAATGCCCGCCGTAAATCTGGTACTGTTTTGAACACTTGAAGTCTATCAGTGGACAAACCAAAAAATGTATCTGTCCTTGAAGAGCGAATTTTCAAGCAGGTGAGTTAAATTTTACATATTTTCTGAAATGGACTCAACTTTATTTTTATGTACTTATTATCCAAATATCTTGGTGGTGTTTATTGGAAAGATTATAGTTCCTCCTGCAATCTGTAAACCACCTTATTCATTTCTTAAATGATTGTTCCTAAGTTCTCTACTGTTTTACATTGATCTTTCTATCTAGCCTTGGACCAGTATTAAATATTATAATTTATAAAAGGTTTTGACATCTGGTGGAGCTAATCCTATATCAGTGCTGCTAAAATAAATTTCATATTCAGAATATGTTTAAAGATCATCACTTCCCTATATATCTGTTAGGCTGTTCCTTACATTTGACTTATAACAGTGATTCAGTTGCTCTCCACCTCATATTTCAGTTTTACTTCTTCCAAAGCACTCATCAAATTATCTTTCAAAATGTTGATTTACTTGTTTAAAATCACATTTCTTACCGTGGTTATAAGATCCCTAAGAGCTGAGATCCTGATCGAATGCAGGCACTGCTATGTACCTCTCTGTATCTCACTAAGAAAGATGCCTTGCCCATAGGAGGTAATAATAATGGTTGAAAGCATAGCTAAAGACATGGATTAAATACTTATAAAATGTAGTCTACAACTACTGATTCACATTTTATCTATTGTATGTTTGGATGCATTAATAACTCAGTTTCTCAAAGCATAAGCAAGTACAGCCATTGCTACTGTTACGGATAACAAGAAAAATAGTGCTTTTAATTTTTTTTCTCAAACTACATCAATCACTACATTAAGGGAATTGTCTTGAGCATCAAACATCTGATTCTGCATATCACAACAACGTTTTTGTATATAACTGTGTGTGTGTATGTGTATATATATGCATATATATATATGGGTGGCTTTGTTTTCTTTATTGTGAAATATATATAGGTCAATAATATAATATATATTATATATATAATACATAATAATAATATATAGGTTAAAAAAACCATATATGTATGTGTATACACACACACACACACAGACACAGTTTAATAGATAAGGACTTCAATGTAGCCAAATCCAGAAGTAGAATTTTACATGCATAACCCATAAGCCTTGTAAATGTCCCTCAATAATCAACCACTTCTACTTTCCCTCTTAAAGGAAGGACTAGTTTTTGACTTTTGTTTTATTCATTCTTTGCTTTTTTTTTTTTGTGCTATTACATGTATATACATCCCTACATAACATAGTTTTACTTTTCCTGTCTTTTGAGTTTTCTGTGACTGGAACAGTATTGCGAGTATTCTCTTAAGTTTACTTCCATCACTATGATGTGAGATCAAATCACAGTGTTGTAGATGACCCTATTTCACTCTTAGCTTTTCTCTATAGTAACCCACTACAGAATGTATTTCAGTTTATTAGTCTATTTTGTAGTTGATAGTTGATGAGCATCTAGATTATTTCCAGTTTGGGAATTTCTCATGCCAGGTTTGTGTAATTATCATTGTACATGGATTCTGGTGTTCACGTACATGAGTTTCTCTAAGATATTTACATAGTAGGTGAAGTGTCAACAGTTATTTTAACTTTTCTAGGTAAGGCCAACTTGTTTTCCATATCATCTGTGGCATTTATACTCCTAAGAATGTATTAAATTTATCTATGTTGCACATGATCTCTAATATTTAATATTATCCAACTTTCATTTTTCTGTCATTCTGAAGTGAATCTAAGAAAATCTTTTCATGGTTGTAATTTTCATTTTATGTTTAAAAATACTAAGTACCTTTGAACTTATTGTCCAAATTTATTATCCATCTTGAAATATCAAAGTATTTTGTTGATATATATATTTTTTAATTTTTTATTTTTTATAAACATATATTTTTATCCCCAGGGGTACAGGTGTGTGAATCACCAGGTTTACACACTTCACAGCACTCACCAAAGCACATATTCACCCCAATGTCCATAATCCCACCCCCTCCTCCCAAACCCCCTCCCCCCAGCAACCCTCAGTTTGTTTTGTGAGATTAAGAGTCACTTATGGTTTGTCTCCCTCCCAATCCCATCTTGTTTCATTGATTCTTCTCCTACCCACTTAAGCCCCCATGTTGCATCACCACTTCCTCATATCAGGGAGATCATATGATAGTTGTCTTTCTCTGCTTGACTTATTTCGCTAAGCATGATACGCTCTAGTTCCATCCATGTTGTCGCAAATGGCAAGATTTCATTTCTTTTGATGGCTGCATAGTATTCCATTGTGTATATATACCACATCTTCTTGATCCATTCATCTGTTGATGGACATCTAGGTTCTTTCCATAGTTTGGCTATTGTGGACATTGCTGCTATAAACATTCGGGTGCACGTGCCCCTTTGGATCACTGCGTTTGTATCTTTAGGGTAGATACCCAATAGTGCAATTGTTGGGTCATAGGGCAGTTCTATTTTCAACATGCTGTTTTGAGGAACCTCCATGCTGTTTTCCAGAGTGGCTTCACCAGCTTGCATTCCCACCAACAGTGTGGAAAATGTACGGAGAAATGTTATAAGTCAAAGTACATTTGACTTATAACAGTGATTCAGTTGCTCTCCACCTCATATTTCAGTTTTACTTCTTCCAAAGCACTCATCAAATTATCTTTCAAAATGTTGATTTACTTGTTTAAAATCACATTTCTTACCGTGGTTAGATTTAGGTTTATGTGTGAGAAAATCATCCAAGTTTTCAAACAGATTTCTTTCTCCGCATCCTCGCCAGCATCTGTCATTTCCTGACTTGTTTATTTTAGCCATTCTGACTGGTGTGAGGTGATATCTCATTGTGGTTTTGATTTGTATTTCCCTGATGCCGAGTGATATGGAGCACTTTTTCATGTGTCAGGGAAGCAAGGGCAAAAATGAACTATTGGGATTTCATCAAGATCAAAAGCTTTTGCACAGCAAAGGAAACAGTTAACAAAGTCAAAAGACAACTGACAGAATGGGAGAAGATATTTGCAAACGACATATCAGATAAAGGACTAGTGTCCAGAATCTATAAAGAACTTAGCAAACTCAACACCCAAAGAACAAATAATCCAATCAAGAAATGGGCAGAGGACATGAACAGACATTTCTGCAAAGATATATTTTTTCTTTGTTTGTTTCTTTCTTATTAATTTGTAGGCATGCTTAATATACTCCTTTTTTTGCCTTTTTCAAAAATTTTTTTATTTCTTTTTAGCATAACAGATTTCATTGTTTTTACACCACACCCAGTGCTCCATGCAATCTGTGCCCTCCTTAATATCCACAACCAGGATCACCCATCCCCCCACTCCCCTTCCTTCTAAAACCTTCAGTTTTTTTCCAGAGTCCATAGTCTCTCACAGTTTGTCTCCCACTTTGTAAAATTTATTTACTACCGAAATATCCCAACAGTGTTTATTGAAAAGTCTGTCCTTTCTCTTCTAATCTGTAAACTGTGTCATTAAAAATTTGCCTTAGAAATGCATGGGTCTGTTTCTGGGTTCTTCACTTGTCCCATTGGTCTTTCCTTAGCCTGATACCAACATATCATTGTCTTAAATATCAAAGTTCTTTAGGTCTTGATAGCTGGTGTAGAAAATCTTTCAATGCATTCATTTTTCCCCCCAAGAACATATTGCCTATTCTTGATCCTTTTCATTTCCAAATATATTTAGAATCAGTTAGTTGTGTGTCATTTTTTAAAAATGTCATGAATAGGGTGCCTGGGTGGCTCAGTGGGTTAAAGCCTCTGCTTTTGGCTCAGGTCATGATCCCAGGGTCCTGGGATCAAGCCCCACATCGGGCTCTCTGCTCTGCAGGGAGCCTGCTTCCTCCCCTCTCTCTCTGCCTGCCTCTCTGCCTACTGGTGATCTCTGTCTGTGAAAAAAATAAATAAATTTTTTTTTAAAAAATTAAAAAAATGTCATGAATATTTTAGAATTTATTTGAACCTATGGACTTATTTAGGGGAAGAAATGCCATCATTATATTATTGACTATGTTAGTCTATAAATGTGATATTTTGCTCATTTTGATACTTCATATTTTGTGTTGCTTTTATAATAACATTTAAAAATTCTACTTGCTAATTTTTGTTGCTTGTAGATAAAAATGTAACAATTGTGTTTTTTTGTTTTACATTATCTTTATATCTTCCAGCTACTTCCCTCTCTTGTTAATTCTAGTAAATGTTTCTAGCTAAATTTTGGAATTTTTCTTAGATATAAAACTATATCATTTGTCAATAATGTTTTAGACGTTTAATTTATTTATGTTATATTGCCTATCCTCACTAGCTGAATTGATTGGTTAAAAAAATGAAATTAAAGTTGAAAAAAATGATAATCATTGATGTGAGGTCCAGTTCTGAGTCAAAAAGATAACTTTTATTGTTTTATTATACATAATATATTTGCTATAGGTTTATGTGTGAGAAAATCATCCAAGTTTTCAAACATATTTCTTCAACAGTGCTTCATTATTTTCAAATGCTTTCTTAAGATAAACTGTCTTTGTTAATCCAAAATCCACATTGTTGGAGGTCATTCACTGCTAACTTGTTACCTTATATGTTGGGTTTTATTTGACTATTTTCTGTTTAATGTCCTGTAATTTCTTCTCCAGAAAGGATTTTTGTAGTTTTCATATCAAATATACTGAGTACTAAAAATAGGTAGCTTAATGTATCTCAACTGAACATATATGCAACATTTTAGAAACTGCCTATGTTGTATTCTCCCCTAATTTTCTATTAAATATCTGGATATTCAGATATTTTCTGAACATAACTTACTTTGTAGGATGATAAAAGTAGATATTAGTTTCACTAATGATTAATAAACACCAGAAATAAATATTTATTTCACTTATCATACTTTGTGTCAGAATATTTTTGTTAACACTCAAACTCATTTATTCATACTTTGCAATCTCTCTATACAGTAGAGTTTAGCTCACATAAACAGTACATAATTGAAAAGACTAATTAGAATAACATAAGAATGACTAATAGTGGCTGAATAAAAATAGAGACAAATTATCTTTTCGTTATGCATAATATATTTACTATGCATATACAGTCACATAATTAGGTGTTTACCGAAAAAAAAAAACCAGTATAACTAAATTTTCACAACTTTTCACAAACTAACTTTTCACTAACTTTTCATTTCACATCTGAGATATGAACAATAGATGAAGCCAAATAAAAACCATTTTGATTATAAGTATCTGAGAAAGTTCAAAATTATTATATAAGTAAATTCTAAACTTTAATACATCAACCCTTATAAAATTTGTGAAGCTGAGGCTGACATTAATTGCATGAGTTACTTAAACATGTATATAAAGTACATTTATGGTATTGATAAATTATATATATGTACCACATAAAAAGAAAAACTGATATGGAAGGATTGATTTGTTAGCTTATTTTCTGAAAATTTAAGTTCCATAAGCGTAATCAATTAACAGAGAGACAGAGGAATTTAAAGCTTAGGGTTGTTCAGGGAAAGGTCCATGCAACTGAAATCATTTGAAGTAAGTAAACCAGGTATCAAGGCTTTTTTAGAAATAGACTTAATATGATCATACCTCCAAGTGTTGTTTAAATGTATACTATAATGCTTTTTATCTATTTATGCTATTGCTCTACTGATGTTATATTCATGAAAATAGACAAAATCAAGTAGTTCAATAGTCACAATTATAGATAAAGTTATTATATGACTTCAGCTTATAACTAAGAGACCTACATTATTGTGACTTTTTAAAACATTGATTCAAATAATTATGAATTTTTGAAGAATAATTAAGTATACTAAAATTAAGCATAAAATATATAATATGATTAAATTATTTTTAATATTTTATTTACTTATTTGACAGAGAAAGAGAGATAGGGAGAGAGGGAACACAAGCAGGGGGAGTGGAAGAGGAAGAAGCAGAATTCCCACTGAGCAGGGAGCCCAATGTGGGGTAATCCCAGGACTCTGGGATAATCCCAGGACCTGAGCCAAAGGCAGACGCTTAACAACTGAGCCACCCAGCCTCCCCGGTTAAATTATTCTTATGATTGTTAATATGGTTTAATATATTTTATTAAATATATTCAATATAATGTGCTTAAAAATCTTAACTTAGGTAAGATCAGTGTAATTAATAATATTAATAAATTTTCTGTTTTTCTTACCATGCTCAAGTTTAATTTAATTTAATTTAATTTTTAAAAATTATTTATTTGTTTTAAGCAAACTCTATACCAATATGGGGGTCAAACTCACAGCCCTGAGATCAAGAGTCATACACTCTTCTGACTGAGGCAGCCAGACACTCCCCAAATGTAATTTTATTTTTATTTTGCCTGTGTGTGTGATGTAAAGGAATTTATTATTTTTTGTTATGTTCGGTTAGCTGCTGTATAGTACACCACCAAATATAATTTTAAATGACTTTTCTTTGTCATCATAGAATTTCTTAATGCAAATATCCTTGTTTTTTAAGATCTTGAAGTTTGCATCAGGAAACCATGACTGCAAATGTCATTCTGCTGTGATAGACATCAGTAGTTTTCACCAATATTTGCTTCTTCTTCCCTTCTGGTCAGCAAACACTAAATTTCTCAGCCCTGCTACATTAAGGTAAGGATTTGCACCTAGTTTGGCCCAAGGATCTTGATAAAAGTGATGTGTGTAGGTCCAGGGACACATCAATGAATTTTATATGCAAAACCTTCCAGTTTCCTTTTTCTTTACCACAGTGAAATTAGAGGAGGCCTTGATGTGAAGATGATACTGCTGAAAAGATCAATAGCCACCTAGATAGATGAAAAGTGCCACTTTTAAGAATATCTAGTACAAATGTGAGCAAGCAGTCCAAGGATAAGCACCTTCTGTACTCTAAAAATTTGAATATTTAAGAAAGTGCTGGAAAGACCAGAAATGTATTAATCAAAATAATAAAACAACATTTTTTTTTTAGTAAGAGAGACTGAGTACTGGGGATTGGCAGAGATAGAAAGAGACTCTTAAGCTGGCTCCATGCCCAGCCCAGAGCCCGACGCAGTGTTCAATCTCACGACTTTGACATCATGACCTGAGCTGAAATCAAGAGTCCGATGCTTAACCGACTGAGTCACCCAGGTGCTCCAGCAGTTATCAACTTATAAAACGAATGATGTAGTACTATATGTAACTTGGGGTATAACCAATCAAAAAGGACTGAAGCAACTGTGAATCAAAAAAAAAAGTGAAGTTCACTTAAAATACTTAGGCTTCCTGTTCCTATAGAAGATTTAATTCTCTGAATCTCTCCTAGCACACTGGACTGGTTTGGGAACTGTCGCCTGCTGTGAGGTAGCTCCAAACCTTTACACAGATGGGGGGCCTTTGTCCAGCTGAAGGAACCTGTCACCACTACTAGATGCATCAGCTGGGAGTGAATGGTAGCCTAGGTAGGGAGAAACACCCACTCTCTTTCATCTCTTGATTGTTCACAGTTGGGCCGACAGGAATAAATGATTGATAGCTGTTAAAATTGAATTTGTGTTACATCTTGCTATGCCTATTCTTCACAACATGAACCCAGGTCCTTGTTTTGACCCCGATGTATAATGCCTCAGAATAATATACTTACACCTGTAGAATATCCTACATTTGAAAATGTAAGTAAATGTGTTCATTTTTTTCATTTATAATTTAACATTTCAGTAATGTGATTAAAACCATAACAAATCAACCAAACACCATACTGGAGATTCTGGAAATCAAACAAAATTCTGGAGTTTTGAAAGGCAAATTACTTCTATGCTGTTATTTGTAAATAAGGAAAAAAGTGAAAAAAATCAACCTTTTGCTTTTGAAAAAGATGAATATGAGAAAACACAATGATACATTGAGAAATTTGGATAGCACTTAGTACTCATCCCCTTTATTTTTACATCTACACACATACAACATCATAAACTAATCTATTACATAACACATATACATTTTCCTCAGTAAGCCAGCTGAGAAAGATATTAGTGCATTTAATTTTTGATAATCATTGTATAATTAAAGTTCCAATGTATGTTCAAAAAAGCATGTCTCAACTTTATTTTAACCTATGATCCATTTTTGTAAACATCAAATTCTTATGTTCTCCATTAATGTCATTTGAGTTTCAAAATAAATTAGGTATTGTCATGAAGAGCATGTCAAATCGATGATAATATTAGTAAAAAAAAATTATAATTTGAATGATAAAATCATTGTGTGCTTAAGGTCTGCCTATTTGTCACGGGGTTCACTGTCCTAAGAAGGGAAGAAGTTTAAACACAATGCAGGTCATTTTCAATGTCAAGTTTATTTTACTCTTTAGTTTACAAGCTAAATTTTTATTGTAAAATTTGTTTGACTTTTAACTCTAGACTGATTGGCAAAAGATAGTAGTCCTTGAGAATTAAGTAGAAAAATTTCACTGTTGTTTTGTCCTTGCAGTTCCCTACTCTTTCTCTTGCTGGTAATGAACTCCAACTATTCAGAAACCATTCCCTCTATTGTTTCAAGAAAATATCAGCACTTTGTCATATTTGATAATGTCTTACCCTGGCAAACCATCTCTGTTCTGATATACTAATGATGCATCACTATTGGAAACAAATTAAATAGAAAATTCTATTTAATTACAGGAAGAGGTATGTTAAGATTAAATATACTCAGAAGGCATACTCAGACCAAAAAAGTAGTGTGTCTAGCAATAATATTGTGCATGACATTTCAAGTAAGTAGAAGTGGCTGACAAGAACTGATTTTCATAGTAGCATTAGAAATGAAAAAACAAAAGAGTGACAATACAAATTTTTTGTTCAAAAGTAAGAAAATACTTTACACAGTTTTGAAGTTAAGCTAATGCCATGATCTATTATCAGTTGATACAAAGTAGTAGTAGAACATCCTCTCAAGCAGAGTGTGAAGTTGCAGTAGAACTGGGGCATCCTCTAAATGTCAATCTATTTAATTGAAATAAAACCATAAAATACTTTTTTCTGAGTGTGAATAAATATTTTAATGTTCACGGTGACTTAATGAAATAATGCATTGCCCCTATCTACCTGAAGAAGTTGTGCTGAGGAGAATATGTGACTGGAATCCAGGAACCTGGAGGAATGCTCTCCCTTCCTCCATCCTTTCTTTTTCTTCATTTCTTTCTTCTTATTATTTTCTAGTTCTAAAACTTCTGCAAAGTTAATTCTTCAACCTCTTCTTCAAATATGATCTATTCTTTCACCAAGAGGCATATGGGTGTGTAGTATTTAATGAGAATTCTGACTCCCATCACCAAGCCTTTCTGTCTTCTCAGCACAATCCAATTTATATAGATCTTACTCTACTTTCTGCATTTTCCCCTCTTTTCTCATCCGTCTTTTGCCAATGGAATGGTTTCCACATGGAGCCATGAAATTATATTCCATTTTCTAATACTAGCCTCCTGGCAATCTTTATAACTCTGTGATCACGTGTCAACTGAGCTAAATGGTGCCCAGATAGCTTGTAAAAAATTATTTGGGGTATGTCTGTGAGGGTGTTTCTGGAGGAAATTGGCATTTAAATTGGCAGCTGCCACCAATGTAGGTGGACATCATCCAATTCACTGAGGTCCTAAATAGAACAAAAAAGGTAGAGGAAGGACAGTTAGCTCTTTTGTCTGAACTAGCACCTCCAACTTCTTCTGCCTTGTGACACTGGCACTCCTGGTTCTCAGGATTTTGGACTGAATTAAAATACCAGTTTTCTCAGCTTACAAAGACAACAGATTATGTGACTTCCTGGACTCCACTTTCTTTTTTTAAAGATTTTATTTATTTGTTTGTTTATTTATTTATTTAGAAAGGAGAGGGGCAGAGAGAGAAAGAGATTCTCAGTCAGACTCCACTTTTACACTGAGTGTTAAGCCCCATTGGAGCTCGATCTCATTATCCTGAGATAATGACTTGAGCTGAAATCAAGAGTTGGACACTTAACTGACAGAGCCAACCAGGTACACTTGCATGATACAATCCTTATAATCACCTCTCACACATATCTGTATGTATACTATTGTTTCTTTTTGTCCTGAGAGCCCTAATATGGCCACTAAATATAATATTTATGTATATTTATATATTTTTATTAGCTTTTTGCCTAATATTTCCAGTCACCTCTTGATTATCTAGCATTTTTACTATTGTAACTTCATTAGAAGGGGTAAAATTGATCCATATTTCCTGAATTCTTCCATGCCCAAAATTCTTTGGAAACTATACCTGAAGGAGAACTTGGTTGGATGGAGAATAATTTTCTCAACCTTTTTCTTATAGAATTTTCTGATTTTTTTCCCACTGTATATTACTTGGAGATTTCTAAATTCATTGTCTTTACTTTGTAAGAGAGTTGGTTTTTTGGTTGAAGTGCCAAAATAACTATTTAATACGTAAAATGCTAATAAATCTAGAAGGATACTATTAAGTCTAGGTAATTATTACTTGATATTAGATCTTTAATCATCTGAATTCAGGGGTTTTTGTCTTTGTTTTTTAATGTCAGGAATGTTTCCGCAATGTTATTCCATTGATTTGGGAGTCCATTGATTACCGATTCTCAGTAATTAAAATTATCCATGTGCTGCTTCCCTTTGTCCGTCTTCTGTAGCTTTCACTAACCCTTCAATCATTTATGTCTTACTTTTGCTTCATTTTGTACAGTGACAAATCTCTCAACATTAAAATTTCTAAGATATCTGTGTATCTTATGTTTATTGAGTGTATAATTTGTCTTTCTATTAAAGATATGTATTTGTTCTTCTTTGCCTTTTCCTCCTGATGTCTAGTCAATATCTCATATTGTTCAGATATAGTATTATTGAATTCTCATATTTATTCTTTGTAGTTGTCTTTCATATCACCAATGTTTGATCTTTTTTAATTCAAGATTAAATATTGGGTTGAAATTTTCTCTACTTTGTAACATTTTTTAAAAAGATTTTATTTATTTATTTGACAGACAGAGATCACAAGTAGGCAGAGAGGCAGGCAGAGAGAGGTGGGGGCTAGGGGGAAGCAGGCTCCCTGCTGAGCAGAGAGTCTAATTCTGGGCTCAATTCCCGGAAGCTGAAATCATGACCTGAGTCTAAGGCAGAGGCTTAACCCACTGAGCCACCCAGGTGCCCCTGCTTTGTAACATTTTAAAAAAGATTTATTTACTTTACAGAGAAAGAAAAAGAGATTACAAGCAGGGAGAAAGGCAGAGGGAGAGGGTGAGAGAGAATCCTGAAGTAGTCTTCCTCCCTGTTGAGCACAGAGCCTGACACAGGGCTCCACCTCACAACCCTGAGATCATGACCTGAGCCAAAACCAAGAGTTGGCCAGTTAACTGACTGAGCCACCCAGCCACTCTATAGCATTTTTTTTAACATTGTTTTTTTGTTCAAGAATTTGGTGAATGTGTTCATTTTGCTTATTTCTTTTTTATGATACCTCTGTATGGATACCATGTTTATCTTGGTGTAACTGTTTTTTGTTTGTTTGTTTGGTTGGTTGGTTGGGTTTTTTGCTGTTGTTGTTGTTGTTTTATTTTGGTTTTGGTGTTACTGTTATTTAAATGAGTTGAATTTTACTATTTCAGTTATTAGCACAAGATTCCCATAGTAGAGAGTAAAGCCATGAATGTTTACCAGTTTAATCAGCTTAAGGGCTTCTTTTTCTGTTCCTACAGACATGGATTTTTTTCATCAAATATAGTGTCTCTTCATAGATATACCTCCCCATTAGTCAAAACTTACTAGTTTCAAGAATACTCTTGATTCAGTGCTGAATTATCCATTCACTAACTGGCCCTTTCTACCTATGGCTTCCAAAATGACTACTACATTACTAAGAACTTCTACCTCAGGGCACCCCACCAAATCCCTTACCAAACTTGATTTTCCATCTCTACCTACTGTGATGTCCTGTTAAGTCTCAGCTCAGCTTATTGCTGTGCATGTTTAGGGTGAGGTTCTCTTTTCTTGGTAAGAACATTTGCTTGATATTGACTTCAAGATCTAACATAGCTAAATGCTTTTGTCTGTCTCTAACCTTTATGGCTTCATGGCTTACTACCCAACAGTTTTGCTACTATCAGTACCTCTGAATATAATTTCAAGTAATTTGGAGGTTTTGATTGTCCAAGTGTCCTAATTTTGCTGAAGATATGGTTTGAGGAGTTTTTTTTCTTTTGCTCTCCTCTTGCTCTACATTTTCTAGGAGAAAAATGGAATACTCAAATATATAACACCATCTTATTCCTACTTCTGCTTGTATGTGAAATAACATAATTTCTCAAACATTTCTCCAAATGTTTATTTAAATGGATATTGTAAATGATAGGGCAAATAAAACCTAAATGTATGGGGAGTAAACTTGATATGCTCAAGTTGAAAAATTTGTTCAAGACGGTAAAAGAATATGGGTGCCTGGGTAGCTCAGTCAGGTAAGTGACTGCCTTCTGCTCAGCTCATGTTCCTGGGGCTATGGGATCGAGTTCCACATCAGGCTCCCCTTGCTGTGTGGGGAGCCTTCTTCCTCCTCTTCCTCTTCCTGCCACTCCCCGGCTTGTGCTCTCTCTCTATCAAACACATAAATAAAATCTTTAAAAAAATCAGTAAAAAGTGTGATTTTATTATGCTCACTAAGATCTGTCATTAAAAAAAATATTAATACCACTTTATTTAGTATCCTAGGTTTACAGTATTTTAGGAAGTACAAAGATTTAACGTACTATTGAATGCTGATACCCAGAGTCATATTTATGGAGCAAGAAACTTAAAACCATGAGTTTCTCCTACAACAAATTGTCTGAGATAAAGAAAAAGAAATGAAATGGAAATACATATATCCTGAGCAAAATGATAAATCCCTTTTTAGAGCTGAAACTGCTATTTATTTACCAAATTATTCTGAAGGACCCATGTGCATAAAATGTCTAACAGCCATACTTATAACAGGCATATGTTGATGTAAAAACTATAACTTGGCTAAAATATCAATCAATCAATCAATGACAAAGGTTTTAGCAGTTCTCTGGTATGTTGCTATTATTTTGCTAAACAAGATAAATTAGCAAAATAACCAGAGTGGAAATTAATTTACAGTAACTACACACTCTCTTAAGTACTGTGTTGTATTGCTTAAATGTCACTTAGTGTGAACTTTATTGTATTGGATAATTTAATTTCTTAAATTAACTTTCCTTCAAACATTATCTTATTACTTTGTTATTTCCCCAAGCACCCAACATGAGAAAGGAAATCTATTTCTTAAATTTATAAGTACAGAATTAAAACATATTTAATGAGTTGATAAACACATCCAACATGGATCTCTTTTATAATTAAACTTCAATAAAGGTTTGTAATTATCTTTTGATGTCAGGGTTTTCAATTTTCTTTTACCCAGTTTAAATGTACATTATATCCTTTTTCAAAACAGTTTAAATTATGCTTTTGAAAGTATATTTTTCATCTAAATTTCATTTTGAAATGAAAAGCAAGAAAGAAAGCATGTCTGTTTAGATACATATACTCTATTTGGTACCTTTTAAAAATTATTATTTTCATACTAATTGTGAATAATTTATACAAGAATAGTAAAATGAACATTTATGTATGAATGGTGATCTCATTTCTATTTCTACTAGCAAAAACAATTATAACCAATCTGAACATCTCACAAGAGTTAAGGATAGATGTCACCAACATGGCCACATAGAGGGCTCTTGAATTTCCCTCCTGCCCCAGACATACCAAGTATGTAGCTATATATAGATCAATTTCCTCTGAGAGAAATCCAAAAACTAGTTGAGTGACTCCTACACATTGGGTAACTGAGAAAGTACCAACACTGCAAAGGGCTATGAAAGGCTGAGATGCACTCTCACAATAAACTCTAACCCCTGAATGATGCCTTAAAATTAGGAGGGAGAACTCAACTTGTGGGTGCTCCTTGAAGAAGAAAGATGATGCATCAAATTAACACCTTGTCTTTTAAGGATACCACCCCAGGGACAGGCCCCCAAATCACCCAGATCTGTCAGTCAGTGGGGTTCATACCCACGAGTCATACAAGACTATAGAAAACAAAAAAAGCAGACGTTAAACAGGTGTGTGAACACTAATGGGTGCCAGTGCCCCAGACTCAGTGCAGAGGGAACAGACAAAAATGCTCATCTTCCACTTTTCCCCTGGAAGAGATTTGACAATATTCTTTCTAGCTGTGGCCTAACTTTCTGTCTCCTGATAACAATTTAACAATTCAAGGGCTGACTGGAATCCTCTCGAGAGCATGAATGAGCCAAGGAGCCCTTTCCCCACCCTCTCCCTCCTGCTCTCTCCAACAATAAAACCAAGTCGCTAGCTTCTCCTTTCAGGGAGTCCATCCACACATCTTAATATTCCAACATCTATGGCTGCCATCTGAAGGACAGGGCCCCCAAAACACATAGCCAACAGCGTTTGCATTTATGAGTCTTACATCACCATAGCAAACAAGGAAACAATCTTTTTTCAAGATTCATTTATTTATTTGAGGAAGAAAGGAAGAGAGAGAGAGAGAGCAGAAGCAGAGGGAGGGAAGAGGGAGAGGGAGAAAGAGATTCCTCAAGCCAACACTACTCTGATTGTCGCCTGAGGTGGTGCTTAGTGTAGGCTCTATCTCAGGACCCTGAGATCATAACCTGAGCTGAAATCAAGTTAGACACTTAACAGACTGAGCTACCAGGTGCCCCCAAAGAAGAAATTTTTAAATAGGAATGTGAACACTCCCCATGCCTAAATATCTGGATTCATTATAGAGGGAAAAGGCAAAAAAGCCTCTCCCCCATTTTCTCCCTGAAAATTTGGCTGCATATTTTGACAGCTGCTGTCTGAGGATCAGGTTTCTCATCTCCCTGCATCTAGTTGCTGACAGCAATCCTCTTGGGAGCCTGAAAGAGCTGGTGGGCACGTTTTCCCTTAGGCTTACTCCAACAAGAAAAACTAGTCTTCAGCTTCTCCCTAGAAAGGAGCTTCTCACACCCTTACACCCCAAGTTTTGTGATTGTCACTCAAGGGGCAAGACCTTAAGTTATCTTGCTCTGATAGCCAACAGGACTTGGCATTCACAACCCACAGTACCATGTTAAACAAAAATAAAGGTTTCAGATGGGCACAAAGCACTTACAAGTGTCCCTCAGGCTTAGCACTGAGAAAGCAGGCAGAAGTACCTGTCTTCTGGGCTATCCCTGGAAGGGATCTGACTATATACTCTCCCAGCTGCTGCCTGAGCTTCTGGCTTCTAATCAGACTGCATATGGGAGTTGACAGGGATCTTTCTGAGAGCCTCATGAAGCTAGTGGCTCATGCCCTGCTGTCTCCCTCCAGCTGGCTCCAAAAGTAAATTAGTTCTTCAGCTTCCCCCTAGAAAATGAGCTTGTCCATACATTTGGTACCCGATTCTTATGGCTACCACCTGGGAAACGGGCTCCAAATTACCTAGCTCTGGGAGTGGATAAGGCTAAGCTTTCAAGAGTCTCCCAGGATCACATAAAAACAAAGAGGGGATACTATTGGAAGTAAAATACTCCTGGCAACCATTCCCTTAGTTTAGCACACCGAGTGAGCAAAAACATCCAACTCCTAGTTTCTCCCTCAGAGCGGGTAGACTGCATACACATTGTCCTGACTTTCCCAACTCCTGCCTAAAGGTTGGACTTCCAATTAGTCTGAATTGGGAGATGAAGGGTCAAGCAAATAGCAGTCCTCCAGAACCCTAAAAAGGTATATGGACATTTCCCATGCATTTGGATAGGATAAAAATCTAAACCATGATAGCAACTTGGGTAATTTTTTTTTCTATTGTAGTCAAGTAGAAAATATTGTAACTCCCTTTGATTGTAACTTTGGCCCTTGATTCCATGGTTTTGCATCAATAATGTGGATGAATCCTGCTTCAATTTCATTGTTGTAACTATGTTTCTCTCTTCCACTCAAGACAGCATATATGAAGTAGAGTGAGTGAAACTAACCTCATAACAAGGAAGATCTTTTCCCTAATTTATTTTTATACATAAATTTTTATAAACTTTTTTATTTTAACTTATTTTAGTAAGAGATTTGATATGGTATAAATCAACACTGATTGAGATATATTAGTGGGTCATGCCCTCACTGCTCAGTTATTGTAAAATAAAATTGATACAGTAGACCATACAATTTTTGAGCATTAAGGTACCTGGGATTTTTTTTTCCCATCTCTCTCACTCAGCACAAGGATGGAAACTTAAAATCTGAGAAACGTCTTTTCAAGGTTAAGCAGTAAATTTGCGTCCAAGCAGAAGTTATTATAATTATTGATAATATCAATATTCTTATATAATACTCATATTACTAAAGATTAATTTGTATTGTATATTGCAATGTATTCAAGGAACTTTTTCAAGGTTTCATAATCAGGTAAGTTAATCATTGCCATAACTTGTGAAGTTATATAATTTGACCAAGAAAAGCAGCTAGAAACTGGAAGAGCCGGGATTCCAAGTCAGACAGACTCATTCAGTAACTCTTAGTTTTAATCATTAAACACATTAAGTAATGTGCAGTTATTATGCATTACATGGTAGAGGTCCTTTGGGATACACAAAGTCATTTAAGGTAGACCATAAAGAAAATTTAACAATTGCTGAGATCTTATAATAATTGTTAAGCACTGTGTCATTTGATCCTTATAGCAGGTTTTAGAATCTGTTTTAATAGAATAAAACAGATTCTATTATTAGGGGCCACTTTACAGAAATGGAAACCAAAAGATAGACATGGTAAATAACTTTCCCAGAGTATTAGAAACTTGCCCAAGATTAAAAAGCTAGTAAAAGGCAAATATGCCTTTGGAGTTTGGTCCCGGACTCTAAAATACATGATTTGCTTTTGTTATTGTTGTTTTATAATTTTAGGAATGATTTTTATCCCTGTAGTATGGAGTTGTGGAAGGAGGTGTGTGTGGAAAAGAACCCCTTTCTTTCTTTCTTTCTTTCTTTTTTTAAATTATTTTTATTAACATATAATGTGTTATTCACCTGAGGGGTGCAACTCTGTGAATCATCAGGCTTACAATTTCACAGCACTCACAGTATCACATACCCTCCCCAAAGTCCATAACCCAACCACCTTCTCCATAACCCCTCCCCCCAGCAACCCTCTGTTTGTTTTGTGAAATTAAGAGTCTCTTATGGTTTGTCTCCTGTCTGATCCCATCTTGTTTCATTTTTTTCCCTCCCCTACCCTACCCTCCAAACCCCTCACTCTGCCTCTCAAATTCCTCATATCAGAGAGATCATATGATAATTGTCTTTCTCTGATTGACTTATTTTGCTCAGCATAATCCCCCCAGAACCTCTGGTTATATCACATACAATCAACCTTTAAGCAAACATAGTCTTTGCATCTTTGTCTTTGTCAATTACTCCACAAAGCATTCCTTAAAAAATAAAGTTTAGTAGGTAATCCACTAGTGCTTATCCAGCTCTAACACTGATTAATTCTAAGGTTTCTGACACTGTATTATCTGGGTAGGGTGCTGACTGTTTTTTTTTTTTTTTAAACATACAGCATAATTACTTGATATTTGTAAGTATTACAAAATGAACACCACAATAAGCCTCAGTAACAACTGTCACCATACATGGTGATTGTTTTTTTTTCTTGTGATAAGTTTAAGCATCTATTCTCTTAGCAACTTTCAAAAATTCAGTACAGTATTATTAACTACACTCATCATGCTATATACAGTATATCCCCACAACATTTATTTGATAACAAGAATTGTGTAAAAACATGTTTTTATGCGTTGTTATTATGACATACAACTAAGAGGGTTGTTATGGCACAGTGACCCATTTTAGCTTACTAACATTGTAAGACAACAATATGGATATTGCTATAAGAAAACATGAGATTAAGACTGCATGTGAGATAAGCAATACAGTATTTCAAACTAGTATTAGTGAACTGATAGACAATGCAGATTATTATCTGTATTTTAATGGTGTGCTCACTGATGTAAGGCAGAGCACAAAGGCAAGGCGAAACTGCATACTTTATCAGAGCCAGTGAACAAATGAGGAAAATATTCCTGTATCATATTGGACTGCAGTGGCTTGTTTTGCTTTCTTTTAAAAGATCTTTTTTTGAAAGAAAGTTTCTTTCAAAGACATAATGTTACTCCTAATCAAACGTTTCCTCAAAATTCATTCTCATGATATAGTTTACTCTAAATAATTATTAGTTTCTCAGTTTATTTCAGATAGTATTGTGTGAAATATACTTTAAAAATAGATCACAAGTAATTTGCACTGTTTCTACATACATAAATTTCTCGTCATGTTAATTATTTTAGAGTTCACAATATACTATTATTACTATATTATTATTGTTATGTTATTAACTTTCATGTTTCCTAAAATAATATTCAGGAAAAAATACTCCCAATCTGTATCTTATTTACAGTAGCATGTGTATGTGTGTTATGTAACTTTTTAAAAAGTATATATATATATATATATATATATATATATATATATATATATAACAAATATATATATAAATATATAAAACATTTAAAAAGAACTAAAGATTAAGAATTAAGAGATGCACTTTGTTTCTTCAGGAGAGCTGTACTATTCAACATATCTTTTCTCCTTTATTTTTCCTTCAAATAGGAAAAAGTGTTCAAATTTCAAGGAGAAGGGAGTTTCTACTGCACGATGGCTTCTTTCTATTTAAAGTCACTTAGTTATTTTCACCCAGAGCTTTCATGCCACTTTCACACTATCTCATCAGCTAGTCAATAAAGAATTATGTACAGAGCTATAATTCCTCTTAAAAAAACTTTTGCATTTTTTCCCCTAAATTGAGCTATGACTCATACTTTTGTAATGTAGGCCTCAATTTATCAAACTCAAATCCAGATGTCTGATGTTTTTTCATACAGGTTCTCTAGCATTTCATCTGTTTTGCATTGCATACTGGATCATCAGCATAGAACCCATGGACACTTGCATAAGTCTTATCTACAGTGATTTTTTAAAAACCATTCTTCATATGGAATGAAAAAAATGCTTTCCTTTCATATGTTTGCTTAAATGAAATATGAAAAACTTTAATAATTTTATAAAATACTTCTTGTGGTGGCTATACTGATTCTAATTTGCAGAAGTTCTGTGATGTAATATAATTATTATTTATGAATTACCCATTCCTTAATGAACTGGAAAATTGGAATAATCAACTCACTAGCATTTTTAATTATTGTGGTTTGGAATAAATGCACACTCTATAAGCTCCATCTCAAAAAGCTCCAAAAAGAATATCAAACAAAAGAGCGTAAAGGAAAAACACAATGAAAAGAAAAGAAAATGTAATTGAGAATAGTGACAATGCTAACAGATTAATCAAATTGATAAACTCCTGTGAAATCTGATCAAAAAATAGAAAGAACCAAAATGTTCATCACCAAAGATTCTAGACATAAAAATAATAAAAATATTTATAATTTTTACCAGTACATTTCATAGCATAGATAAATCCTCAAAGACCCTGAGACTTACTCAAAAAAGAAGAGAAAATCTGAATTGTTATAGAACTTATAAAAACAGATCCATAATTTAAAACAATTAAAGAGAAAATCTCATGTCCAGATGGTTTTCCACATACTTCTATATTTTTAAGAAAGAAATAGCATCAATGTTGCAAAATTTTCCCAGATTTTAGCAAAAAATTATTAATTTTATCTAGTCAACATTACCTTCATATGAAAAGTTGGCAAGCACTTTACAAAACTCAGAAAATATCTGACCAATATCTCTTATGCACATGAATGCAAAAACCTTTAACAAAATATTAACCAATCACGTTCAACAATATATAACAAGAATAACCTATGATGATACAGAAAATCTTATTCCATAAGTAAAAGAACAATTTTTCATTTTCAACTGATACATAACTTGCAATATTAGTTGGAAAATAAAGAAAAGTCACTTTACAAATAAGTGAACATCTCTTATTGATGGGAGAAAACACTTAATCGAACAAGGGGATTTCCATTATCTGATAATATGTATGGGAAAAACCATATGAAATATTGAAGTATTGGTTGCTTGCTTTCTGAGAACAAGGATAGTCACTATCAACACTTCTATTATGTAACAGGGACCCTAGAGAGTGCAATAAAGACAGAAAATGAGGAGTAAAAGATAAAGTAAAAAAAAATAAAGCAATCTATTTTCATTTTCTAGAAGTATTTGTTTAGCATTTGAAATCTTTTTTCTTAAAGATTTATTCATTTATTTAAGAGTGTATATTTTATGATGACTAACATAACACAATTAGAAAAAAAAAAAAAAAAGAGTGTGTGTGAGAGAATGCTGCAGGGAGGGGCACAGGGAGAGGGAGAAAGAATCCCAAGCAGACTCTGTTCTGAGCACAGAGCCCCACTGCAGGGCTTGATCTCCAGACTGTAAGATCATTACTCTGAGGTCATGACTTGAGAGCTGAAACTAAGAGTCCCTTGCTCAACTGACTGTGCCACTCAGACATTCCAGCACTTGTGATCAGACACTTGTGATCTTACATAGACATGAACCTATACACTTTTCCAATTTCACTATTTGGGGGCAAATCCATAATGGTGATTTCACCATGGTTTTCACAGATTTTAATAATTTTTAAACCTCATTTCATTGTTAAACATACCCACAAAAAGAGAAACATCTACTAAACTACTTTGAATATTTTTTTTGTTCATTTGTTAATGTTTTTTGACAAAAATTGTAAACATTATCTGTAGTTGACTAGTAAATACGTCAATGATGAGATTTTAACTTAAAGTGTGTATTTCTGTTACCAGGAGTAAAAGTGCTTGAACATTCTCAGAATATGATTATGAACTTTTTTTCTTTACTCACTCATACTACAGACAGACTTAAAAATGCTTTAAGAGAATATACCAACTTATCTTGTTTAGGTTTGTTTTGCCGAGTACGTTAGGGGTTAAGACAAATCCATGTTTTGTATAATGGCCTTTTCAAATACTTCATTGAAAATATCGGTGCACTTGTACGACAGAAAGATGTAAGACATTTCTTCAACATTGTTGTCTCCATGATTCTGTATCAAGAAAATTATTTAGAATGATTGAGAATGGTTTAGCATGAAAATGGTTTAATAAGATCTCTGAATTTATACCTTACAAAAAACATAGATGATTTTAATATTTCCAATTTCTAATTTTGTGAAATTGGTTTCACAATGACTTGGAATTTTTACAATCATGTCTGAGTTAATATATATGAGGAAATTCAAAAATGGAAGATCTGGACTAAGTAATTACTAAGACTTATTACAATTCTAAGGTTCCTTTATTCTGAGACTGAGTAAACTCTCCAGCAGTGTATCTTTCTTTATGGTAATAATGGCTTCCACTCAGTCAGTTGAATCCCTATGAGGTTGCTCTGATGCCACCGAATGTACTATATCAATCAATACTGGCCCAGTGATTTCTGCAGTCAAATGATCAGATAGATTTGGCAATAAGCCAGTGTATTTTTTG